>NC_059109.1:2417500-2717500 GCF_020740685.1 Jaculus jaculus
TAAAGCCAGATGTACAAAGTGGTGCACAAGTCTGGAGTTTGTTTGCAATGACCCTGGTGTTCCACCCTCTCTCTCCTTGCAAATAAACAATAAAAATAAAACTTTTTTTTTTTATTTTTTGGAGGTAAAGTTTTAGCTCTAGCCCAGGCTGCCCTGGAATTCACTACATAGTCTCAGGGTGGCTTTGAACTTACAGCAGTCCTCCTACCTCTGCCTCCTGAGTGCTGGGATTAAAGATGTGCACCACCATGCCTGGCCTAAAAAACATTTTCAAAACGAAAGGTAATGGGATGGTAAAGGCAGCAAGGTTAGTAAGAGCAGGCAGCTTTCAATCGTGCCTGTTTGGACACACCACCAAGGAGTTCAAGAACAGCATGACCACATTTCCTCTTGAGTCAGTTCTGTGAATGTGGATTGAATATTTCCACATCCCAGGCACTATGGTAGGATGCACTTGCTAAGAGCAGTGGGAGAGAGGGAAGACAACTGGGACTCTATCTACAGGTCTCAGGAGTAGCGTGGAGTCTCTAGGCAGGAGGCAGTGGATAGTTTCCAGGACACAGAAATGCCCAGGAGTCCCTGGGACGCCGGGTTTACTGCTTGGAGCCTCCACATAGAGTGAATTTGAACCACAAGATGGAGCCAAATCACAAGCCCTAGGTAGGTGAGATGGGCCAGACATGAGTCTGCGATGCATTTGGGCCACTTCCCTGGAAGGCTTGCGGTTTTGAGGCAAAGTTTTGTCGTGTATCCCAGGCCAGCCCCCAGTTTGTCATCCTCCTGCCTCCACATCCCGAGTGCTGGGATTACAAGTCGGTCACCAGCCTACTAGAATACTTGCATAAGCAGGCAGACCTAATAGCTAGAGTCACTTCGGCTGTTACCTGGAAGTCATGCAGGAGCCACATCTGGCACTTTAAGCTCCTACCCTGAAGATATAGAACATCAGATTTACATGTCTAAGAATACTGCAGATAATTAGAAAACTCAAGCATCCAATTAACCCAAAATGCAAAAATCTCTACATTAGAATACAAGAAACACAAAAAAAATCAGACAATATAATTCCACCAAAAATTATAAATCAATCAGAAATGACCTCCAGTGAGACTGATTTAGATGAAATGCCTGATGAAGATTTCAAAAGGAAGATTATAACTATGTTCAAGAAATCAAATGAATCAAAGAAGTTACACTCCTAAAGGAGAACACAGGAAACCGACTTAATAAAAAAAGGAGAACAATACATGAGTAAGGAAATAAAAATACTGAAGAAAAACCAATCAGAAATACTAGAAATGAAAGGGGTTGGAGAGATGGCGTAACAGTTAAGGTGCTTGCCTGCAAAGTCAAAGGACCCAGGTTCAATTCCTCAGTACCCACATAAACCAAATTCACAAAGTGGCGCATGTGTCTGGAGTCCATTTGCCATGGCTAGAGTCCTGGCACTTCCATTCTCTATCTGCCTCTTCCTCCCTTTCTCCTCCCTCCCTCTCTGTCTCTCTCTTTCTCTGTCAAATACATTAATTAATTTAATTACATAAAAGAAATACTAGAAATGAAAAACACAGTAAGTCAAGTAAAAAATTCTATAGAAAATCCTGCCAGTAGAATGGATAAAGGAGAGAACAGAAGATCTAAACTAGAAGACCAGGTGGCATATCTAATACAGTGCAACAAAGAGAAACACAAGCTAATAGGAAGGTATGAATGGGAACTTCAAGACATTGGGACACTAGGAAGAGAAAAGGCATAAGAATTCAGGGTATAGTAGAAGGAGAATTTTACTCCAAAGGCACAGTAGACATTTTCAACAAAATAATAGAAGAAAACTTCCCCCAAATTGGGAAAAAGGTGCCAATGCAGATACAGGAATCCTTTAGAACACCAACCAGAAAAACCAGGAAAGAACCTCTCCTTGCCATGTTATAATTAAACTACCAAACACACAAACTAAAGAAAAAATGTTGAAAGCAGTTAGAGAGAAAAATCAAGTTACATACAAAGGCAAGCCCATCAGGTTCACAGCAGATTACTCAACACAAACCTTAAAAGCCAGAAGGGGGCTGGAGAGATGACTTAGTGGTTAAGCGCTTGCCTGTGAAGCCTAAGGACCCCAGTTCGAGGCTCGGTTCCCCAGGTCCCACGTTAGCCAGATGCACAAGGGGGCGCACACGTCTGGAGTTCATTTGCAGTGGCTGGAAGCCCTGGCGCGCCCATTCTCTCTCTCTCTCCCTCTGTCTTTCTCTCTGTGTCTGTCACTCTCAAATAAATAAATAAAAATGAACAAAAAATATTAAAAAAAAAAAAAAGCCAGAAGGGCTTGGAGGATGTATTCCAAGTTCTGAAAGACAACAACTGTCAACCAAGATGACTTTATCCAGTGAAGCTATCCATTCAAATTGATGGAGAAATAAGGACATTCCACAACAAAAGCAGATTCAAGTAATATATGACCATTAAACCAGCTCTACAGAAAATACTTGAAAGGATCCTTCACACTGAAGAGAAAGAAAAGCACACACATGAGGAAACGGGGTGGGGGGACATACTCAAACAACAGTTAAAACAAGAGAGTAAAGGAAAAACAGGATGCACTACAAAACAAGAATGGTGAGAATAAATACGGACCTTTCAATAACTACTATTAATATCAGTGACTTCAATGTTCCAACCAAAAGACACAGGCTTGCAGACTGGATTAACAGGCAGGGTCCTGCTGTTTGTTGCCTCCAAGAAACCCACCTCTCCACAAAAGACAGACACCATCTTAGAGTGAAAGAATGCAATATTGCATCTCAAGCAAATGGGCCTAAGAAACAAGCAGGTGTTGCTGTCCTAATATCAGACAGGATAGACTTAATGAAAAAAGATGAAGGTCACTATATATTGATTAAAGAGAAAATTCCACAGGAAGACATTGGAATTCTAAACATATATGCACCTAACATGGGTGTTCACATTTCATCAAACAAGCACTGCTGGAATTAAGGGCACAGGTAACACCAAGCACAATTGTAGTTGGTGACTTCAGTATTCCACTCTCATCAATTGACAGGTCATCCCAGCAAAAAATAAACAGAGATGCAGCTGGAATAAATGATGTCATAGAACAAATAGACTTAACAGATTTCTATAGAACATTCCATCCAAATGTTGCAGAGTACATATTCTTCTCAGCAGCACATGGAACATTCTCTAAAATAGACTTTATTTATTAAGAGAGAAAATGGGCACACCAGGGCCTCCAGCCACTGCAAACAAACTCCAGATGCATGCACCACCTTGTACATCTGGCTTATGTGGGTCCTAAGGGATTGAACCATAGTCCTTTGGCTTTGCAGGCAAACGTCTTAACTACTAAACCATCTCTCAAGCCCACAGAGCAAATCTTAACAAATACAGCAAGACTGAAATAATTCCTTGTACTCTATCTGATCACAATGGTGTTAAACTACAAATCAGCAACAAGAAAAACTATAGAGCATGTACAAGATCATGGAGACTAAACAGCATTCTTTTAAATGATGAATGGGTCACTGAAGAAATCAAATTGAAATCAAAACCTTCACAGAGTGCTTGCTTCGGCAGCACATATACTAAAATTGGAACGATACAGAGAAGATTAGCATGGCCCCTGCGCAAGGATGACACGCAAATTCGTGAAGCGTTCCATATTGTTTTGTGGAAGAGGGGGCAGAAAGAATGTCAGAGTCACATGTTGGGTCATGATTTGCAGAGACATTTATCATACCAATAACTGGGGGCTAACTCCACAATGCACGACCCATTTTCATCAACAAAGAGGGTCCAATGGGAGGGGGTAGATCACAGATGAGCCTAAACAATGGTACCAAACTGCCTGTATTTACTGAAAAGAAAACTAATAAATTAAATTTAAAAAAAAAACCTTCACAGAATAAAATGAAGATGAGAACACAACATACCAAAACCTTTGGGGCACAAGGAAAGCAGTCCTGAGAGAAATCTATAGCTTTAAGTGTCTATATTAAGAAGTTAGAAAGGTTGCAAGTAAACAACTTAGTGCTTCATCTAAGGCCTTGGAAAAAGAAGAACAAGGCAAACCCAAAAATCAGTAGATAGGAAGAAATAATAAACAGAGCAGAAATTAATGAAATAGAAACAAAAATTACAAAGAATCAATACATCAAAGAGTTGGTTCTTTGAGAGGATAAACAAGATTGATAAAACCTTAGCAAATCTGACCAAAAGAAAGAGAGAAGAGACACAAATTAATAAGCTTAGAAATGAAAAAGGCACCATTACAACAGATCAACAGATACTAGAAAAATTCAGAAAATCATAGGGATATACTGTAAGAGCATATACTCCTCTAAATTTGAAAATCTGAAAGAAATGGATACTTTCCTAGATTTAATTCTACCAAACTCCTTCTATGAAGCCAGCATCACCCTGATACTCAAACAAAACAGGAAACAAAAAAGGAAAATTACAGCTAGGCGTGGTGGCACACACCTTTAATCCCAGCATTCAGGAGGCAGAGGTAGGAGGATCACCATGAGTTCGAGGCCACCCTGAGACTACATAGTGAATTCCAGATCAGCCTGAGCTAGAGTGAGACCCTTCCTCGAAAATAATCCCCCCACACACAAAAAAAGGAAAATTGCAGACCTATCTCCCTCACGGATATAGATGTGAAAATTCTAAATGAAATATCAAAAAGATCATTCACCCTGACCAACTAGGCTTTATCCCAGCAAATTGATAAATGTAGTATGCTATATAAATGGACTGAAGGACAAAATCACATGATCATCTCAATAGATACAGAAAAAGCACTTGACAAAATCCAACATCCCTTCATGATAAAAGTCCTAAAGAAACTAGGCTGGGCATGATGGCACATGTCTTTAATCCCAGCACTCAGGAGGCAGATGTAGGAGGGTCGCCATGAGTTTGAGGCCACCCTGAAACAACATAGTGAATTCCAGGTCAGTCTGGGCTAGAGTGAAACCCTACCTTGAAAAACCAAAATAAATAAATAAATAAATAAATATTTAGTCGGGCGTGGTGGTGCACGTCTTTAATCTTTGTGCTTCCAGATGAATTTTTGGGATTGTTTTTTCTATTTCCATGAAGGATTCCATTAGAATTTTGATAAGGCTTACATCAAATGTGTAGATTACTTTTGGTAAGATTGACATTTTCATAATATTGATTCTTCCAGTCCAAGAACATAGGATATCTTTCCATTTCCTAGTGTGTTCTGCAATTTATCTTGAGTGGTTTAAAGGTTTTTTTTTTTCCTTTTTGTTTTTGTTTTTTAAGGTAGGGCCTCACTCTAACCAAGGCTGACCTGGAACATGCCCACCTTGTTTTAAAGTTTTAATTGTAGAAATCCTTCACTTTCATGGTTAGATTTATTCCAAGGTACTTTATTTATTGATTTGTTGATTTATTGAGGCAATTGTGAATGGGAGTGATTCCCTGATTTCATCCTCAGCATGTTTGTTGTTAGTATATAGGAAAGCTACTTATTTCTGCATGTTTATTTCATTCTTTTTGGTTTTTTGAGGTAGGGTCTCACTATAGATCCGGCTGACCTGGAATTCACTGCGTTGTCTCAGGATGGCCTCAAACTCACAGTGATCCTCCTACCTCTGCCCCCCAAGTGTTGGGATTAAAGGTGTGCGCCACCATGTCCAACAAAAGATAGGCTCTTTAACAAATGGTGTTGGGAAAACTGGATATCTATATATAGAAGGATGAAAATAGATCCTTATCTCTCTCCATGGACAAGAATCAAGTCCAAATGAATAAAAGACCTTCATATCAGACCTGAGCTTTGAAATTACTAGAGGAAAAAGTAAGGGAAATTTTCAGCATACTGGCATAGGCAATGACTTTCTGAATATAACCCCAGTGGCTCAGGAAATAAAACCGCTAGTCAAGCACTGGGACCTATGAAGTTAAAAAGCTTTTGTATAACAAAGAACACTGTGAATAGAGCAAACAGGCAACCTACAGAATGGGAGAAGATCTTTGCCAGCTCTACATCTGACAGAGGATTAATATGCAGGATATACAAAGAATTCAAAAAATTAAATAATAGTGAATCAAACAACCAATTAAGAAGTGGGCTATGAATAGCACATCCAGAAGCCATAGATTGTTTCTAGAAAATGTTCAGTGCCATAGATGGGATACCTTCCAGTGAGTTGTTGGTCAGGGAGGTCCCTGTTGCCTCCAAAACATTACTGGGTATTGCCAAGGCCCTTGTTTTCCCTTGAAAAAGAGAAGGTAAGACCCTTTTGCTGAAGACTTCACATGCCTAAGTGGCAAAGTCACTGAGAAATCAAGCTGGTACTAAGCAGAAAACCTTCTCCCTGTAGCCTAGCCACCTAAATTCTGGAAAAAACTGCATTGTATGCAGCCCTATGGGGGACATGAAGTCATCAGCAGTGAAAACAGTGAATGAACCCTGGAAGCCTCAAGTTTGGCCAGACAGGGCAAATGACCAAACGAGTGCAATAGTGGCATGTCTGTTCTGGGGGAAACCAGCTGCTCTCTAATTGCACTGAAGGTTCGCTCTATGGGAGGGAATTCATGCCTGGTACTGACAACCTAATCAAAAGCCTATGGCAGGGGAGGTCATGAGCCTAAGGGGTATAAAGCCTGCTCTTGTCTGGATAAATGCATATATTACTCTCACCAAATTGCCCTGAAAGCACTACACTTAATGTTCTTGTTCATATATTAATGCTACTCTCACTTCTGGTTAGAGAAGCTTCTCTTTTAAGATGGCAGTGACCACTGGAATGACCCAAAAGGCAACAGTGCTGAAAAGAAGGGATGGAGGAGTGTCCAGCACTGAAACATCTCACACACCCCAAGGCTCAGGGTCCACTGCAGAAAGAATGTAAGAGCCAAAGGAAGGGTACCACTCCTTACATGCAGCTGTCTGGACAGAAATTAGCCTTGATATTCAAGACCTCACAGTGCCTAGCAATAGCTACACAAGACCCCCAGAAGAAAAAGATGATGACTTCAAATTAAAAGAGAGACTAATGGAGAGAGGGAGGGGATATAATGGAGAGCAGAGTTATGAAGGGGAAAGTGGGGGAGGAAGGGGAAGATCACGGTTTGTTGACTGTAAGTGTGGAAGTTGTCAATAAAATATATATATAATAAAAAGAAAAAATTTCAAAAATAAATAAAAAATCCTTCACTGGAAAAAAAAATTGGCTATGGTCAACCCACAGCCCCCATGGGGGGTGACCTGCATTCTTGATGAAGAGGGTCCCTTTGGAAAAGGGGCAGGGATGAGAGAAAGGATGGTGCCAACATATGCTGTTTACATACTCAGTATATCCATAACTAATAATAAATAAATAAAAACTACAAGATTACTCACAAAAAAATGGGCTATGGAATACAGAGAGAGTTCTCAAAAGAAATACAGATGGCATATAAACATCTTAAAAATGTTCTACATCCTTATCCATCAAGAAAATGCAATTTCCATCTTATTCTTGTCAGAATGGCTATCATCAAGAAAACAAATGATGGGCTTAGTGATTAAGGTGTTTGCCAGCCAAGCCAAAGGAGCCGGGTTTGATTCCCCAGGACCCACATAAGCCAGATGCACAAGGTGGCACACGTGTCTGGAGTTTGTTTACAGTGGCTGAAGGCCCTGAAATGCTTGCTCCCACTCTCTCACTCTCTCTCAAATAAAATAAGTAAATAACTAAAAATTTTTTAAAAGGCCAGGCATGGTGGCACACGCCTTTAGTCCCAGCACTCAGGAGGCAGAGGTAGGAGGATCGCAACTTCTAGAATTACGCTGAGTTTGAGGTAAATAAAATTGAATTAATTAGACCACATCAAGTATTGGAGACATTAGACACACACCTTCTTTGTTTAGAGGAGCAATTGATGTTGATGGCAGATGCACATGACAGAATGTGTTTTGTTCTACAACAAGAGAATGAGTAAAAATCTAGACATGGGGAAGGACAGGTTAAATCTTGATTTGTTGGCAGCAGGAGACAGACCTGGCATAGACAATTTATGCAAAGGCAGAGATCCACATACATGGAAGGGGCTGGAGAGATGGCTTAGCAGTTAAAGCACTTGCCTGCAAAGCCTAAGGACCAGGGCTCAATTCCCGAATACCCACATAAAGACAAATGCACAAGGTGGCTCATGGTCTGGAGTTCATTTGCAGTGGCTGGAGGCCCTGACACACCCATTCTCTATCTGCCCTTCTCTCTCTCAAATAAACTAAAAGATAAACATGAGAATGTTTTGTATGGCTTAAGCAGTGACTCTTTCAGGGAACATATTAGTAACAATGCCAAGGTGATACACTGGGGAACAGTTTAAGAAAGATCTTGGGGCTGGAGAGATGGTTCCATCTGGCTTTACATGGTATGGTGGTTTGATTCAGGTGTCCCCTGAATGGCAATTGGAAATTAAAGCCTCCTGGAGGTGGTGTATTGTTAAAATATTTTATTTGTTTATTTGAGAGAGAGAGAGAGAGAGAGAGAGAATGGGTGTGCCAGGGCCTCCAGCTGCTGCAAACGACTTCCACCACCTTGTGCATCTTGGGTCCTGGGGAGTCAAGCCTGGGACCTTTGGCTTTGTAGGCAAGCACCTTAATTGTGAAGCCATCTCTTCAGCCCAAATACATTAAAAAAATAAGAAGAAGAAGAAGAAGAGAGCTTTATTTAGTTCATACTTCAAGGACATGATGCCAGCAGTAAGTGGGCTCTGGCCAGAAGCTCCAGAAGGGTGCCATCCCCATGGGGAGGGTGCTGGGTAGGAGAGAGCATGCTGCCAGGCAGGAACTCAGATGGCAACTAAGGACCCCAGCTGGCTCGCAAGACAGCTCTAAGTCAGGGTTCCACAAGAAAACCTTAATCTCTTCTGAGGACAGTGACCTTCCACTGGGCTCCACCTCTTAAAGCCCCCATTACATCAACATCACCAGTGCTAGGGGCTGGGGGCCAGGCTTCCAACAACCTGAACCACGCTGGAACAACCGAATCTGTTAATACAGTTGAAAGTTATTGTCTCTGTGGATGAGGGCGTGGTAAGAGAGGAGCCTGGGCTTTTTCAATTTTGTAACCAATCTTGTAGAACTATATGACTCAGCCTATGCAATAACGAAATCTGTTTAACATCTATGTTGAAAGAGAAGTGTCTCAGATGAGGGGTATGGGGCAGAACACTCAAAGTGGACCTGGCAGGAACTTGGGAGGGCTGGGAAAGAGGACAGAAAGGGGAGATGGACATTCTCATCATATGGCATAGATGACATGTTTGTTATCTGTAAGAGAGAACCATGTGATGAGAGGAGAGTTTTGACCATATGAAGAGGAAGTAGTTAGCGACTGTCTATTGTTTGTTAAAAATTTTTTGTTTATTTTTGTCTATTTGAAAGTGACAGAGAGAGAAAGAGGCAGAGAGAGAGAGAGAGAGAGAGAATTATGAATGGGCGCTCCAGGGCCTCTGCAAACGAACTCCAGACGCATGCACCCCCTTGTGCATCTGGCTAACGTGGGTCCTGGGGAATCAAGCCTCGAACCGGGGTCCTTAGACTTCACAGGCAAGCGCTTAACCACTAAGCCATCTCTCCAGTCCACGTGTGTGTATTCTAAGAGACCAATGGGAGTGAGGTCATTAATGAAAGAGGACTTGAAAAAAGAACTAAAAACTTCCAGTTAAGATGGCGGTGTGTAGGAACCACACCAAAGCAGCCTAGGGGAAAAAAGCCCCTCCCTCGCCAAAAAAAGACAGCAAAATACACTCTTCTATTAAAAAGTGAGGTGTATAAGAAATTGCCAACTTCCACCGCCTTGTGCATCCTGGGTCCGGGGGAAATCTCAGCCTCCTAGTTGTCAGGATGAAGGGAGTGGACAACACACATCCTAAGGGACTGTGACTTTGTTTGAGGATCTGGTAGTCATAATACCTCCTTTTGCATAAATCTTCTGTGCTGTTTTCATTGAACGTGTACATTGTGTAGTTAAATTTTAGAATCTGCCTGTATTTTGTTCCTCTTAGCCTTCTTGAATACTCTCATAGCAGACAAACCCAACACCTAGGGTCACGTTTGTAGTTAGACACTCTGAGAGTCTTGAGAGCCACACCGAGCACCTTAAGCTCCTCCCCTGAAGATGTATAACATCAGGTTTATCGATACATCTAATAATACTGCAACTAACTAGAAAATCCAAGCATTAAATTAATCCAAGATGCAAAAATGTGTATATTATAACACAAGAAACACAAAAAAATCAAGACTATAAATCCACCAAAAAAGTATTAATGCATCAGAAATGACCTCCAGTGAGACTGATTTAGGGGAAATGCCTGAGAAAGATTTCAAAAGAATGATTATAAATATGTTCAAAGAAATAAGGGAGGAAATCAAAGGAATGAAAGAGGAAATCAAAGGAATCAAAGAAGACACAGAAAACCAATTTAATGAAATGAGATCGATAAAACACATAAATAAGGAAATGGAAATAATAAAGAAAAGCCAGTCAGAATTACTAGTAATGAAGAACATAGTCAATGAAATAAAGAACTCTGTAGAAAATCTCACCAGTAGAATGGATGAAGGAGAGGACAGAATATCTAAACTAGAAGACCAGATGGCAGATCTAATATAGTCTAACAAAGAGAAAGACAAACTAATAGGAAAGTATGAATGGGAATTTCAAAGATATTCGGAACACTATGAAAAGATCAAACATAAGAATTCAGGGTATAGTAGAAGGAGAAGAATTTCACTCCAAAGGCATAGAAGGCGTTTTCAACAAAATAGAAGAAAACTCCCAAATTGGAAAAGAGATGCCAATGTAGATACAGGAAATCTTTAGCACACCAAACATGAAACCAGGAAAGAACCTCTCCTCACCATATTATAACTAAAGTACCAAACATACAAACCAAAGAAAATATATTGAAAGCAGTTAGAGAGAAAAATCAAGTTACATACAAAGGGAAGCCCATCAGGATCACAGCAGATTACTCAACACAAACTTGAAAAGCCAGAAGGGCTGGGAGTGATGTATTCTAAGCTCTGAGAGATAACAACTGTCAACCAAGGTTACTTTATCCTGCAAAACTATCCATTCAAATAGACAGAGAAATAAGGACATTCCATAACAAAAGCAGGCTAAAGGAATATTTGAAGACAAAACCAGCTCTACGGAAAATACTTGAAAGAATCCTCCGTGCTGAAGAGAAAGAAAAGCACACATATAAGGAACCTGGATAAAACAAACCATACGCAAATACTAGTTAACACAAGAGAACAAAGGTAAAACTGGAAGAGCTACAAAACAAGAAAAATGGCAAAAGTGAATACACACCTTTCAATAATACCTCTTAATATCAATGGCCTCAATACCTTAACCAAAAGATATAGGATTGCAGACTGGGTAAAACAGCAGGATCCTTCAACTTGTTGCCTCTGAGAAACTTACATTTCTACAAAGGATGGACACTATCTTAGGGTAAAAGGTTGAAAAATGGTGTTTCAAGCAAATGGGCCTAGATGGATTCACTACTGAATTTTACCAGAACTTCATGAAAGAACTAATACCAGTGCTTCTTAAAATTTTCCATAAAATGGGGCTGGAGAGATGGCTTAGTGGTTAAGCACTTGCCTGAAAAGCCTAAGGACCCCGGTTCGAGGCTCAATTCCCCAGGACCCACATTAGCCAGATGCACAAGGGGGCACATGCATCTGGAGTTCGTTTGCAGTGGCTGGAGGCCCTGGCGCGCCCATTCTCTCTCTCTCTCTCTCTCTCTCTCTCTCTCTCTCTCTCTCTCTCTCTCTTTCTCTCTGCCTCTTTCTCTCTCTGTCTGTCACTCTCAAATAAATAAATAAAAATATATTTTAAAAAATTTTTCCATAAAATGGAAAAAGAAGGAATCCTACCAAACTCCTTCTATGAAGCCACCATCACCCTGATACTAAAACCAAGAAAAGATAGAACAAAAAAGAAAGAAAGAAAGAAAGAAAGAAAGAAAGAAAGAAAGAAAGGAAGGAAGGAAGGAAGGAAGGAAGGAAGGAAGGAAGGAAGGAAGAAATTTACAGACCAATCTCCCTCATGAATATAGATGCAAAAATTCTCAACAAAATATTGGCAAACAGAATACAAGAATATATCAGAAAGATCATTCATCCCAACCAAGAAGCTTTATCCCAGAGATGCAGGGATGGTCCAATATATGCAAATCAATAAATGTAATACATTACACAAATGGTCTGAAGGACAAAAATCACATGATCATGTCATTAGATGCAGAGAAAGCATTTGACAAAATCCAACATCCCTTCATGATAAAAGTCCTACAGAGACTGAGACTAAAAGGATCATATCTCAACATAATAAAGGCTATTTGTGACAAGCCTACAGCCAACATAATACTAAATGGAGAAAAACTTGAAGCTTTTCCACTAAAATCAGGAACAATTCAAGGGTGTCCACTGTCCTCATTTTTAGTTAATACAGTACTAGAAGTCTTAACTATAGCAATAAGGCAAGAGACACACATAAAAGGGATACAAATTGGAAAGGAAGAGATCAAGTTATCACCATTATTTGCAGATGACATGGTTCTATACATAAAGGACCCTAAAGACTCTTCCAGCAAACTGTTAGAGGTGATAAACATTTATAGCCATGTAGCAGGATACAAAATAAACACATAGAAACCAGTAGCCTTCCTATATGCTAACAACAAACACACAGAGAATGAAATCAGAGAATCACTCCCATTCACAATTGCATCAAAAAAATAAATAAATAAAGTACCTTGGAAGCAACCTAACCAAGGAAGTGAAGGATCTCTACAATGAAAACTTTAAAATATTCAAGTGAGAAATTGCAGAAGAAACTAGGAAATGGAAAGACATCCTTGTTCTTGGATCAGAAGAATCAATATTGTGAAAATGGCAATCTTACCAAAAGCAACCCACAAATTTAATGCAATTCCCATCAAAATTCCAATGGCATTCTTCATGCAATAGAAAAAAAATCCAAAAATTGGCTTGGAAGCATAAAAATCCTCAAATATCTAAAACAATTTTGAGCAACAAAAATAAGGCTGGTGGTATCACTATACCTGATTTTAACCTATACTACAGATCCATAGTAACAAAAACAGCATGGTACTGGCCCAAAAACAGACATGTAGATCAATGGAACAGAATAGAGGACCCAGATGTAAGTCTGGGTAGCTATAGCCACCTGATCTTCGACAAAAATGCCAAAAATATTCATTGGAGAAATGACAGCCTCTTCTGGATATGTATCTATAGAAGGATGAAAATAGAACCTTATCTCTCTCCATGCACAAGAATCAAGTCCAAATAGATCAAAGACCTTAATATCAGATCTGAAACTCTGAAACTGCTAGAGGAAAAAGTAGGGGAAACCCTTTAACATGATGGTCTTGGCAAAGGCTTTCTGAAAATAACCCCAATAGCCCAGGCAATAAAACCACAGATTAACCTCTGGGACCTCATGTAATTACAAAGATTTTGTACAGCAAAAGACACTGTGAATAAAGCAAAGAGGCAACCTACAGAATGGGAAAAAATCTTTGCCAGCTATACATCTGATAGAGGATTAATATCTAGGATATACAAAGAACTAAAAAATTTAAATAATAAGAAATCAAACAACACAATTTAAAAATGGGCTATGGAACTAAATAGAGAGTTCTCAAAAGAAGAAATACGGATGGTATATAAGCATCTAAAAAAAGTTCTACATCCCTACTCATCAGGGAAATGCAGATTAAAACTACGTTGAAATTCCATCTCACTCCTATCAGATTGGCTAGCATCATGAAAACAAATGATCATAAATGCTGGTGAGGATGTGGAAAAGGAGGAACCCTTCTACACTGTTGATGGGAATGCAATCTGGTCCAGCCATTGTGGAAATCAGTGTGGAGGTTCCTAAGACAGCTAAAAATACATCTACCATATGACCCAGCTATAGCACTCCTAGGCATATATCCTAAGGACTCATCTCATTTCCTTAGAGATACTTGCTTAACCATGTTTATTGCTGCTCAATTCACAATAACTGGGAAATGGAATCAGCCTAGATGTCCCTCAACTGATGAGTGGATAATGAAGACATGGCACATTTATACAATGGAGTTCTACTCAGCAGTAAATGAAAATGAAGTTGTGAAGTTTGCAGGAAAATGGATGGACCTAGAAAATATACTAAGTGAGGTAACCCAGGCCCAGAAAGCCAAGCGCCACATGTTCTCATATGTGGATCCTAGCTACAAATAACTGGACTTCTGTGTAAATAGGAAGAAAACTCAGTAGCAGAGGCCATTAAGCAAGAAAGGAGATATAAAGGGAATAGAAAGGGAGGGATGGGGGACCTAATAGGATTGTATACCTGTTAGTAGAAGAACAGATTAAAGGGGGTGAAAAAGTCTAAGTGAGGTCAGGAGAAGAGATTGAGTAAAGGAAAGGTAGAAGGAGGGCTAATCAAAATCTAAGAGGATATAAATAAGTCATATGGAAATCTACTTTTTTGGACAGTGGAACACACAAGAGCCATAGATTTTTACTAGAAAATTTTCAGTGCCAGGGATCAGATACCTTCCAGTGAGTTGGTGGCCAGGGAGCTCACTGATGCTCCCCAAACATCAGGCCATCGTCGAGGCCCTTGGTTTCCCACCAGGAATAGATGGTAAGACCCTATTGCTGAAGACTCCACATACTTGGACTCCAAGGTCACTGAGAAACCCTGCTGGAACTGAGCTGAAAACCTCCTCCAGAAAGCTGGAAAAAAGCCATGCTGCATGCAATTCAATGGGTTAGAGAGAAATCATCAGTGAAGATACTCAACAGTGGATAGTGCAAGTCTTATATTTGGCCAGCCAGGCCAAATGAGCCAACAGGTGTAATAGTGGCATGTCTGTTATGGGGGAAACCGACAGCTCTCTAACATGACTGTAGGCCTGCTGCATGGGAGGGAATATATCCTTGATACTAAAAATCTACAACAGGGGTAGTCATGAGCCCTAGGAATGTAACGTCTGCTGCTGTCTGGCTAAAAGTATACACTATGCTCACCAAACTGCCCAATAAGCACTTCTCTTAAAGTTCATACCCATATATTAATGTTACTCTCACTTTTGGCTAGAGAATCTTCTCTTTTCAGATGGCAGTGACCTTGGGATGACTCAGAAGGCACCATGGTGCTGACAAGAAGTGACAGAGGAGTATTCAGCACTGAAATATCTCCATCACACCTTCCAAGGCTCAGAGTCCACTGCAGAAGAGGTGACGGAAAGAATGTAAGAGTTAAAGGAAGGGTAGGACTCCTTACAACGTGCTCCTCCAGACACAAAGTGGCCTGGATATCCATGTCCTCACAGTGCCTGACACTACCTACACAAGGCCATCATAATATGAAGAAAAGAGAGACTGATTGAGAGGGAAAGGGGATATGATGGGGAGTGGAATTTTAAAGGGGCAAGTTGGGGGAGGGAGGGAATTACAATGGGATATTGTTTATAAGTATGGAAGTTGTCAATAAAAAAAAGAAATAAAAGACTACTTGCCTTGAGCCTGGGAGTAAAAAAAAAAAAAAAAAAAAGTGAGTTGAGGGCAGATGTGTATATAAAACATTCATAAAATGTAATGACTGCATAGTGAGAAAAGTACGGTTCTCTTGACTAAAAGAAGACACTTTTAGCCAGGCATGGTGGCACACGCCTTTAATCCCAGAAGAGAAGGAGGATGGCCATGAGTTCGAGGCCACTCTGAGACTACATAGTGAGTTCCAGGTCAGCCTGGATTACAGTGAAATCCTAGCTCAAAAAAAAACAAACAAAGAAACAAAGAAAAAGAGGATGCTTTTAATGGCTCTATGAAGCCTTAGGGCACAGATGAGAGACACCTTTCAGCATTTGATGTTAACTTTCGAGCAAAGACCAGCAGGGCTGCGGGCGCAGACATACCGTAGCATCTTCGGAGAAACAGCCTACACTCTGCATAACCCGAGCCCCGTGTCACGGCGGGGGCTCAATGGCCACGGGTGGGCTATGCAGTCTTGTCCTCTACTTTGTATATTATGGTATATTTAGTAGTTTGGTATGTTGGAATGGAATGAACACCCATGCCAGGTTGTCCAGTCATTTATTTTTCCAAGGATTTGAAATTGTGACAGGGAGACGATCTCAGTGGGTGGCAAAAGCAAGGGTGGCAGAAGCTCAAGAGCCGTGCTCACTGGGGACGGAGGGTCCAGAGAGCAAGGATGGAGGGGCCTACAGCCTGTGGCCCAGCGAGAAGGCAGGTGGTTTCTGCTGGCTTTGCAGCTCCCTGTTCTGTTCCTATGGGGTCCGGTTCCACCACACCTGGGTTCTGTGTACCTCCTCTGTCTCTATAGTAAGTCTCTTCCACTTTGCATGGGGTTGTTTTAACCATATTCACAATGCAAACCACAATCGTGCCTCTGCTTACGTCGAGATCACCTTCAATGCCCTAAGCAACCCAGGTTATGCGGGAAGCCTCGGCATTCCTCTGCCAATGCTTCCCACCAGCACCAGCACATGTCAGGAGTCCCACCCGGGGTCTGGCCACATCTGGACTGTGGGGAAAAGCAGATTCCCCGTCACTCCTCACTCTCCCCTTGAGATCCTAATTCTGAATGTCTGAGTGAAGCCTGTACCTTTAAAGGATTTTTAATAGGTTTTTTTTATTTGTTTTATTTAGTTGAGAGAGGGGGAGAAGGAGAGAGAGAGAGAGAGAATGGGCGTGTCAGGGCTTTCAGCTGCTACAGATGAGCTTCAGACACGTGCTAACTTGTGTATCTGGCCTACGTGGGTCCTGGGGAATGGAACCTGGGTCCTTTAGCTTTGTAGGCAAGTGCCTTAACCGCTAAGCCATCCCTGCAGCCCCCTTTAAGGGATCTCTAAGTGGTCCGGGCCCTACTTTTCATGCATATGTAAGTTTGGTATGTGTGCGTGGGGCGTGTAAGTGTGCGCAGGTGCACATGTGTGCACGGGGCTGCTCAGGCCAGAGGGTCTCCATGGGATGTCCTCCTCAATCACTTTCCACCTCCCTTGTTGAGACAGGCTCTCTTGTTGGACCTGGAGCTCACCAAGTTGACGAGCTCACCAAGCCAGCCGCCCAGGAGCGGGGCTTGCAAGAGCTGGGGTCCCGCGCGCCCGCTCCTGCTTGTGCGGCCAGTCAGCTCCCCAGCCCAGCCCACCCACCCCCGCCAAGAGATTCCTAAGTGCAGCCCGGCGTGAAAACCGCTAACCTGCATCATTCATCCAGGAACTCTCATGAACTACCTTGTATGAACATATATATATATATATACACACACGTTTTTACTTTTGTTCACAGACTAAAATCTTCTGGATCACATCATAGCTAGAGAGAGAGCTACTCCCTCCTGCCCATAGGGAAGGAGCTATGCTCTCAGGCTTGGGCTCCTCTGTCCTGCTCGGGATGCTGGGAAATGTAAGCAGGAGATGACGTTTATACAGAGCACACCAAGACGGGAGTGGAATTCCCACGAGCCTCTCCTCTCCCCTCAGAACTAGCTGACTGAGAGGGTTGTAGCAACTAGGATACCCTGCATGCCTTTCCTGAAAAGTCTGCATTCAGGGGGAAAAAATGTTAAATCCTGTGGGGCTGCAGAGATGGCTTAAGAGTTAAGGCATTTGCTTGTGAAGCCTGAGGACCCAGGTTTGATTCCCCAGGACCCACATAAGCCAGATGCACAAGGTGGCACATGTGTCTGGAGTTCATTTGCAGTGGCTGGAGGCCCTGGAGCACCCACTCTCTATCCGCCTCTCTCTCTCCTCTCTCGCTGTCTCAAAAATAAAATAGGGTTAGGATTAGGGTTCGACAGAGAAAGAGGCAGAGAGAAAGAAAGAGAATGGGTGCTCCAAGGCTTTTCAGCTGCTGTGAATGAACTCCAGATGTGTGTGCCCCTTGTGGGCATGTGTGGCATTGTGCACTTGCGTCACTGTGTCTGGCTATGTGAGACCTGGAGATCTGAACATGAGTTCTTAGGCTTCCCAGGCCTTAACCACTAAGCCATTTCTATAGCCCAATGAAATATTTTTTTAACAAGAAAACCAAATTTTAAAAGATCTATGTGAAATGGGTCATTGACAAATATTACACAATGGGCCGAATAAGACACAGCTGGACCAGCCCAAGAAAGATGGTCAATGTGGTCACTCTTGATGGTCACTGTCCAGAGCTCCTCTTCAGGTTCCAGCATCCCTCACACCTGTAAGCAGTCTCGACCAAGGGCCAGTAAAAAGGATTCAGTACACACACCATGGAAGGAGTCAGTGCTCCTAGCTCAAGCTTTGGATAGAGCACGAGTGTGAGTGAATTAGCACGGGGGGGGGGGGAGCTGGCTGTGCCCAAGTTCTACCAGGACTGCTGGGGCCAGAAGGGAGGGGACCTGCAGAACAGAGGCCGACGTTCGTCAGCATCAACACGGTGGATGTACCGAGCGGACCGCTGGGCGTGCGAAGGCTGCAGTAAACCTGCAAGGGATCCAGAGAGCATCTCCCGCAGTCTGGTTCTCTCAGAATAGTGGTTACCTAAAATAGCAAAGACCAGATCACCAAGAGTGTTCAAACTCATTAGCCCTCCTTTCCCAGCCTCACTCCCTCACCCTCCTGCTTTTTTTGGGGGGGTGGGGGGGTTCTTTTGTTGTTGCTGTTTTGCTGTTTTTTTTTAAAGAAACAGTTTTTGAGAGTTTTTTAAAATTTTTTGTTTATTTTTATTTATTTATTTGAAAGTGATAGAGAGAGAAAGAGGCAGATACAGAGAGAGAGAGAGAGAAATATGAATGGGCGCACCAGGGCCTCCAGCCACTGCAAACGAACTCCAGACGCGTGCGCCCCCTTGTGCATCTGGCTAACGTGGGTCCTGGGGAATCAAGCATCCAACCAGGGTCCTTAAGCTTCACAGGCAAGCGCTTAACCGCTAAGCCATCTCTCCAGCCCTGTTTTTTGAGATAAGGTCTCATTTGCTGGCCTCGAACTCACACTGATCCTCCTACCTCTGCCTCCCAAGTGCTGAGATTAAAGTCCCGAGGCACCACACCTGGCTTACCTCTGCTTTTCTTTTCTTTCTTTCTTTCTTTTTTTTTTTTTGTTTATTTTTTTATTTATTTATTTGAGATCGACAGACAGACAGAGAGAAAGAGGCAGATATAGAGAGAGAATGGGCACACCAGGCCCTGCCCTCCAGCCACTGCTAACAAACTCCAGATGCATGTGCCACCTTATGCATCTGGCTTACGTGGGTCTGGGGAATCGAGCCTCAAACCAGAGTCCTTAGGCTTCACAGGCAAGTGCTTAACTGCTAAGCCATCTCTCCAGCCCACCTCTGCTTTTTTTCTTTTCCTTCCTTCCTTGTTTTTTCTTTTTTTTTTTTTTTTTTGAGGTAGGGTCTCTCTCTAGCCCAGACTGACATGGAATTCACTAGGTAGTCTTAGGGTGGCCTCAAACTTACAGCAATCCTCCCACCTCTGCCTCCCGAGTGCTGGGATTAAAGGTGTGTGCCACCACTCCTGGCCTCACCTCTGCTTTCCTAAACCACCCTCCCTCACGCTCCCTGCTCCGCAGCATGTGACCCTCTCCCCACCATGCTGCTCCGAGTCGCCTCCTCCCACCTCCACCCCCAGACCCCCGGGTTTCTGCACCTGGGAACACTGGGCCGGCATGTGCCTGTGATGATGAGGAGGGTGCCAAGGAGGAAGCTCACCAGGCCGATGGCCAGTCCCAGAGCCCAGACCAGGGTCTCTGTGGTGTCTGGTGGGGCAGGCACCTGGGGCTCTGGGAGAGAAAGCTGGGATCAGGGGACACAGACAGGGCTTCTGGAGCAGAGGAGACATGACGAGTGACGGGGCGGGGTTCGTACCCCAGTGCCGGAGGAGAGGCCCGTCCAGGCCCCAGTGCTCCACCTGGCAGTCATAGACATCCTCAGCCGAGGGCACAAAGGTCAGGTAGTGGAACTTGCGGAACAAGTGGTCAGGCTGGGAATAGAAGCTGGTCTGGGCCACTCCCTCGCTGACAGTTTGACCATTGCGCAGCCAGGTGATAGTGATCACGGGGGGAAAGATGTTTTCCACGATGCAGATGAGGGTGTTGGGCTTACCCAGCTCCACGTGAGACTTGGGGAGAACAGTCACTCTCGGAGGCACTAGGAGGAACCAGGTCTGAATCCCAAAGGCTCATTCCTTCCATCTGGCCTTATGAGGACCAGGACTAAAGGACACTTCCTCTCCTATAGTCATCTGCAGAGGTGCCCTGTGATGGCAATTGCTGGGACAGGAGGGCAGGGAAACGGGGAGTGGGAAGGAAGGAGACTGGAAGGGCATCGGGCTACCGAGCAGTCGGGAGTTTAAATCCAGCCTCAGCTACAAGGCATGTTCAAGGCCATGAGACCCTGTTTCCAAAAAAATAAAATAAAATAAGAGCCAGGAGTGGTGACACACTCCTTTAATCCCAGCGCTGAGGGAGGGGGAGAAGAAAAGGAAGAAGTTACTGAGGGCCAGGGAAGGGCTAAGAGAGCTTGTGCCGAGTGAGGGAAGCCAGGCGGGGCAGAGGGAGGGACGGTTACCGCTGGTGGCTCTGGTCCGGTTGGAACGTTCCACCAAGACCTCCAGATGGGCTCTGATGCTGGCGATGCTGGCCAGTCCACCCTGAAGGTCAAAGTGGGTGAGGTCACCAAACTCAGGCAGCCGCCACACAACCTCCCTGGTCTTCAGCTCCACTGAGAACATTTGTTCCCCATCAAATTCGTGGGTGAACTGGCCCGAGGCATCGTAAGACTGGTAGAAGGCTGGTCCATAGGAGCCCATGTGGTCGGCTGCATTGGGTGAGGCAGGACAGGGAGGGAGGAGACAAAGCCATCAGTCACATGCAGGATATACAATATATTGAGTCTCAGCCTGGAGACACATTCAGAGCTGTGTGGGGACAGAGTCCTATTTTTAAAAATATTTTTTCTATTTTTATAATAATTATCATTTTCCTTATTTTTTATTTACTTGAGAGAGATTGGAAGTGGCAGAGAGAAAGAGAGAGCTGGCGCACCAGAGCCTCTAGCCACTGCAAACGAACTCCAGACACATTGTGCCCCCTTGTGCATCTGGCTCATATATGGAATCAAACCAGGGTCCTTAGACTTTGGAGGCAAACGCCTTAAGGATGCTAAGTCATTCCCCAGCCTAGTTTCTATTTTTATTTGAGAGTGAGAACAAGGCAGAGAGGAAAAGAGAGAATGGGCACACCAGGGCTTCCAGCCTCTGCAAACGAACTCCAGATGCGTGCACCTGAAAGACCCCCAGAGGGAGACCTTCACTCAAGTCTCGAGATAGCACGCACCCAAAGACACACGGGAGACCCAACTTGCTGCAAAAGCATGAGGCTTTATTCGGGAAACCAGAGCTCTGGGGTCAACTCGTATCTCATGCAGGAGACAGAGGAGTCGACCCTGAGCCCTATTGGGTGTTTCTTTTTATAGGGTTTTTAGCAAGGAAGGGAAAGGGGAGGGGGTTTCACAAGGGTATTTGCCAAGCTTGTACAGTTGTGTCTACATATCTTATTTGTGCATAACCAGAGTTTAAGTCCTTGGTCAGGCTGTCTTGGGAAACTATTTTATTATTTTGGTTTTTCTCAAAACTGTATTTTTGTTTATCCTCTTCCCGGGACACAAAGTTTAGGTTGACCTGACCAACCCATATCTTGGGCCATCCGCAGCCCATCTTTTAGCCTATTTTTGATTTACTCCTTTCTGAATATACAGTTCAGGCTGTCCCCTACCTGTAGCAACCAGCTATTTCTTTACCAAGTTTACTTTAAAATTTTCCATCCTGCCTTTCACACCATCTTGTGCATCTGGCTTACGTGGGTCCTGGGGAATTGAACCTAGGTCCTTAACCGCTAAGCCGTCTCTCCAGCCCCAGAGTCCTATTTTGACACAGCTGGCCCTCGGAGAGCAGAAGGGTTATAGACAATGGAAAGAAGAAGAAACAGGCTTGTGCCCACGGCAACCAGCACACACACATGGATGGAGTGTGGCAGAGCAGGCTGGGAGAAGAGGAGACTGCCCAAGATGGTGCTGGGGCTCTCAAATTTAGATGGTACGTCTGGGAGGGAAGGTGGGGAGGAAATGGTCAAGGGGAGGCTCAGAAGTGAAGCTTCTGACAGGAAGGAGCAGCAATTGAGATCTGTAACCTAGACCAGAGAGAGGAAAGGACAGGTCAAAGCTGGGCATGGTGGCACACTCCTATAACTCATCCCCACCCTTGGAAGGTAGAGGCAGGAGGATCGGGAGTTTAAATCCAGCCTCAGCTACAAGGCATGTTCAAGGCCATGAGACCCTATGAGCCGGGCGTGGTGACGCACTCCTTTAATCCCAGCGCTCGGGAGGTGGAGGTAGGAGGATCACAGTGCCAAGGACTGCTGTTGCCCAGCCTGAGGTCTGACCAAGAGAATCCATGCGTGTCTGGCCACACACCAGGAGCTCGTGTCTAGATGGTGGCTGGACACGGGCCAAGCCAGGAAGTGGTATCAAGTCAGGGTGCTGTGCAGTGTGAGGTGAGGTGTGGGTCCCAGAAATGAGGAAAGATTGAGAAGGAATCTATCTATGAAAAGAGTCAGGGCGGGGCTGGAAAGGTTGCTCAGTGGCTAAGGTGCTTGTCTGCCAAGCCCAACAACCAGAGTTTGATTCCCTAGCACCCATGTAAAGCCAGATGCACAAGTGGTGCATATATCTGGAGTTCATTTGCAGCAGCTAGAGGCCCTAGTGTGTCCCTTCTCTCTATCTGTCTCTTCTCTTCTCTCTCTCTCTCTCTCTCCTTGATAATAAATAAATATAAAAGAAAAAAAAAAGCCAGGGCAAGCCAGGTGTGGTGGTACACTCCTTTTTTTTTTTTTTAAAGTTAATTAGTTTATTTATTAGAAAGAGAGACTGGGCACACCAGGGCCTCCAGTCACAGCAGATGAATTCTAGATGCTTGCTGCACCTTGTACATCTGGATTACATGGGTCCTGGGGAATTGAACCTGGGTCCCTTGGCTTTGCAGGCAAACATCTTAATTGCTAAGCCATCTGTCCAGTCCTTTTTTTTTTTTTTAATTTACTTGAAACAGAGAGACAGAAATAGAGACAGAGAGAGACAGAGAGAATGGACGCACCAGGGCCTCCAGCCTCTGCAAACGAACTCCAGATGCATGTGCCACCTGTGCATCTGGCTTACATGGGTCCTGGGGTATCAAACCGGGGTCCTTTGGCTTTGCAGGCAAGCACCTTAATGGTTAAGCCATCTCTACAGCCTGGTGGTGTACTCCTTTAATCCCAGCGCTTAGGAAACTAAGGTAGGAGGATCACTGTGAGTTCGAGGCCACCCCAAGACTACATAGTGAATTCCAGGTTGTTCTAGTCTAGAGCAAAACCCTGCCTCAAAAAGGGGGTGCTGGAGAGATGGTTTACAGGTTAAGTGCTTGCCTGTGAAGCCTAAGGACCCCAGTTTGAGGCTTGATTCCCCAGGACCTACGTTAGCCAGATGCACAAGGGGGCGCACGCGTCTGGAGTTCGTTTGCAGCGGCTGGAGGCCCTGGCGCACCCATTCTTCCTCTCTCTCTCCCTCTCTCTCTCTCTCTCTTTCTCTCTCCCCATATATGTATGTATATATGTATATACACATACACATATCTGCCTCTTTCTCTCTCTTGTCTGTCGCTTTCAAATAAATAAATAAACGGAGACCCTGGCTCAGTTAGTGTAAACAGGTCCAGAATAAATGTGGCCAAGGTGAGAGGATTTGTCTGTAGGAGGAGGAAGGTCCCATAAACCAGAAAGAGAGAAACACTCACCCTGTGCTGTCTGCCCGAGTCCTCTCTCCACCCCAGAAGCCCCTAACCCTCACCTTCAGTGGCCCCTGACTCCTGGGGGCTCAGGAGGGTCGTCACGTGGAGGCCCAGGAGCAGCCGCACACAGACCGCCATGGCTCTCCAGGGCTTGCGCTGTGTGTGAGGCATAAGGAAGCAAGATGGAGGTTTAAGCACACGCACAGATTGAGACCCTTGTTGCCACCCACCAATCAGAGCCTTTCTCTGAGTAAGCGACCTGTTGCTGGGTGAAGAAGTAACCGCCGAGGGTGAGAAGGTGGGGGAGCTCCCTGGGCCTCAGGAAGGAAGCTGGTCCCCGGGGGAGTCCAGGAGGGCTGTGCTTTGCAGGACGGGAGGCCGGTCACTTGTCACTTCTCCTTCAAGGAGGGGCGAGCTCAGGGGAGAGGGAAGGCCTCAGAGCACCCAATGGCTGGGCTTGGACAAAGCCTTTATCTGCTCTGTGATGGAGGGAATTCTATTTTCTCTGTAAGGTTCTCTGAGCAAATTTGAGACCAAAAGTGAAATAAGGTCTGCCTAATGGCGCAGCACTTCCCGGGGAAGGAAAAATGGACACAGGTCCTGAGGAGAGAACCAGCCCATCGCACCCCACTGGGGCCCCAGCTGACACCAAGAGTCACAGGGGAAATGAGCGAGAGCGCAGCTTTCTTGGTGAACCTGGGACCAGCACCAGGGTGAAGGAGACAGACACAGAGGACACTCAACTCCTACCAAACCAGACATCCAGAGACACAGGCTCCCAAGACCTCATCACTGAAGCAGACCTAAAATGAACCCAACATGGCTCAGGGAAATTCACAGAAGAGGAGATGGAAAGATTGTGAGAGCCACATGTTGGGTCATTATGCACAGAGACATTGCCTCTTACCCATAACTGATGGCCACCCCCACAATGCAGGACCCACTTTCCCCAATGAGGAGGGGGAACGACAGGGAGGATGCTAATGATGGTACACACTGTGTACATAACTAATTTTAAAAAAAGTCAAATTCTGGGCTGGAGAGATGGCTCAGTGATTAAGGCACTTGCCTGCCAAGCCTAACAACCCATGTTTGATTCCTCAGGACCCACGTAAGCCAGATGCACAAGGTAGCCCATGTGTCTAGACTTCGTTTGCAGTGGCTAGAGGCCCCCGTGCACCCATTTTTCTCCTTTAGGCTCTTTCTCTCTCTTTTTCTCTCTCCCTCTTTCTCAAAATAAATAGATAAAATAAAATTAAAAATAAATAAATTTTACTAAGAAACTTTAAAAACACTGGATACACAAAGTAAAATTTCCTTAAGTCTAAAAATCCTTTGGGGGTGGAGAGATGGGTTGGCAATTAAAGCATTTGCCTGCAAAGCCAAAAGACCAACATAAGCAAGATGCACAAGGGGGTGCATGCATCTGGAGTTCGTTTGCAGTGGCTAGAGGCCCTGAAGTTCCCATTCTCTATCTGCCTCTCTCTTTCTTTCTCTCTCAAATAAATAAACAAAAAAATGAAATATATTTTAAAAAATCTTTTGTTGCTTTTGTTTTTCAAGGTAGGGTCTTTCTCTAGTCCAGGCTGACCTGGAATTCATTATGTAGTCTCAGAGTGGCCTCGAACTCACAGTGATCCTCCTGCCTCTGCCTCTCTAGTGCTGGGATTAAAAGCGTGAGCAAGGGCTAGAGAGATGGCTTAACAGTTAAGGCGCTTGCCTACAAAGCCAAAGGACCCAGGTTTGACTCCTCAAGACTCACGTAAGCCAGATGCACAAAGGGGCACACATTCATCTGCAGTGGCTGGAGGCCCTGGCATGCCCATTCTCTCTTTCTCTCCATATGCATATTTCTGTATCTCTGTCTCTGAAACAAATAAACAAAAATTTTTTTAAAAAAAGCACGAACCACTATGCCCAGCTTAAAAATCATGTTTTCAAATGCTATTTTAGGGCTGGTGAGATGGCTTAGTGGTTAAGGCACTTGCCTGCAAAGCTGAAGGACCCACGTTCAACCCCCTAGGACCCAAGTAAGCCAGATGCACAAGGTGATGCATACGTCTGGAGTTCATTTGCAGTGGCTGGAGACCCTGCTGTACCCATTCTCTCTCTCTAAAAAATAACTTTAAAAGTATTAAAATACTATTTTATGACTTGTGTAAGAATGAATGTGTAACTGTGGGATCTGCTTCCTTTAAAGAGCTGCAAGGAGCCTCCATGGGCTGAAGTGAGGCAAGCAGAGGGCGCTGGCGATCACCGTTTGTTCCTCCTGGTCAAGGCACCCTTCATTCCTGGACTGTCCCTCCTGATGGGCTCTGTCAGTGGGTGACACTGGAAGGACTTGATGTGATATAAAAATATAGAGAGTTTAAAAAAATATATATAGAGAGTTCACTGTTCATGTAGATAAAGAGAACTCTACCCACATCTCTGGAGGCCACTTGCCAAAGACCCTGAGAGAAGTGATTTTTAACCTGGGTAGGATCTGGTCTCTAACCTGCCTGTGTACACACAAGAACCACCCAGGAAGTTTGTTAAAAATACAACTTTCTAGCCAGGTGTATTGGTGCATGCCTTTAATCTCAGCACTTGGGAAGCAGACGTAGGAGCCTCACCATGAGTTTGAGGCCACCCTGAGACTACATAGTGAATCCATGTCAGCCTGGGCTAGAGTGAGATTCTACCGTGAAAAAAAAAAAAAATACAACTTTCTGGACCTAGTGGCACATGCCTTTAATCCTAGCACTCAGGAGGTTGAGGTAAGATGATTGCCATGAGTTCAAAGCCAGTCTGGAGCTACAGAGTGAGTTCCAGGTCACCTTGGGCTAGAGAGAGACCCTACCCTCAAAAAAATAAAAAATAAAAATAAGAAATAAGAATTTTTAAGGGCTGGGGAAATGGTTCGGTGGCTGAAGGTGCTTACTTGCAATGCCTGCCAGCCTGGGTTAGATTCTCCAGAGAGAGTCCCGCAAGGTGGTACCAGCTCTACCTGCTGTGTGCTCTTTCCTAGAGAGAAACCGGGGAGGAGAGGCCGCCATGCATGCCGCCTACATCCGCTCCTAGATGGAGAAGTCTGTGGGGTCCAATGCTTTATGTGACCTACGGTCTTCCCTAGACACAAAAGCCCGTGAAGAGGGGCCGTGATGTATGTGACCTATGTTTCCCCCAGTAAGAGGGGCCTGTGAGGAATATCATGCTACATGTGACCTATGTTCTCTCCTAAAGAGAAGTCTGTGTTGAGCGTGTGTGGCAGTTTGAATGTGTGTGCCCCATAGACTCGGTGTCTTATTAGAATTGACTTTGCAGCTTCAGCCCCTAGCAGGCAGGCTAGGAGGAGGTCACACTGGATGTGACCTCTGTTGTCCTTGAGAGACGTCTATGAGGACGTCACACTGGATGTGACCTCTGTTGTCCTTGAGAGACGTCTGTAAGGACGTCACACTGGATGTGACCTCTGTTGCCCTTGAGAGACATCTGTGAGGACGTCACACTGGATGTGACCTCTGTTGTCCTTGAGAGACGTCTCTGAGGACGTCATACCTTTCTCTATATATGTAATAAATAAATAAAATATTTTAAAAAACAAAAATAATTGTATGCCAGTAATTGACAATATTTTGAATATACTGAGTTTAAATGATATATTATTAAATTATTTTCATCTTTTTGTGGGTTTTTTTGTTTGTTTGTTTGTTTTTCAAGGTAGGGTCTTGCTCTAGGCCAGGCTGACCTAGAATTCACTATGCAGTCTCAGGGTGGCCATGAACTCATGGCAAGTCTCCTATCTCTGCCTCCCGAGTGAGTGAGTGAGTGCTGGGATTAAAGGTGTGCGCCACCAAGGCTGGTTCTTAATCCTGTTTTCATGTGGCTACTAGAATTTTCAAAATGGCAACTGTGGCTTCCATAAACATCCCTACTGGCCAGGATGCCTATGTGGCTCTCGGTTTGCCACCAGTTTCCTACTCTGTTTTGAGATTCTTCTACTTATTTTATTGTTATTATCATTGTCTTATTATGATTATGACTATTTCATTCTTGCTTGTCAGTGTCTGGGGTTCTTTCCTGTTACTACCTAGAGATTCCTGTAGAGGGCGATCTTACCTTGGCAGTGTTGGAGTTACCGCCCTTACAGCTGTTTCTCACAAATAAATAAATAATTTTTTTTTAAAGAAAATCTGTAGATATTCCCGGCTGTGCATTTTCACTAGGGATTTACACAAGTCTTCCATGATTGACATCTCTTAAAACCAAAACTGTCCATTTAAAATGCTTGGTACTGGTGGGGTGTGGGGGCGCACACCTCTAATCCCAGCACTCCAGAGGCAGAGGTAGGAGGATGGCTGTGAGTTAGAGCCCACCCTGAGAGGACACAGTGAATTCCAGGTCAGCCTAGGCTAGAGTGAGACCCTACCTCAAAAAAAACAAAACAAAAAAAAATACAGTGCTCCATACTGGGCTGCAGAAATGGCTGAACAGTTAAAGGCACTTGCTTATAAAGCCTGACGGCCCTGGCTCCATTCCCCAGTACCCATGTAAAACCGGATGCACAAACTGATGTACGTGTCTGGAGTTTGTTTGCAGTGGCAGGAGGCCCTGTCTCACCCATACTCACTCTCTGTATTTCTGCCTCTTTCTTTATCTCAAATAACGAATGAAGGAATATGTAAAAGTTTTGAAAATATTTTATTTATTTATTTATTTAAGAGTGAGAGAGAAAGAGGCAGAGAGAGAGAAAGAGACAGAATGGGTGTGCCATGTGCATCTGGCTTACAAGGGTCCTGGAGAATTGAATCTGGGTCCTCAGGCTTTTCAGGCAAGTGCCTTAACTGCTAAGCATTCTCTCCAGCGAGTAAAATATTTTAAAAGGCTTAGTAGCTGTGTGTGGAGCTTCATGAAAGCAGGCAACCTGAGGAAAAAGCTCTTCCACCCACGCAGTTTCCCAGCCCCACGGTGGGCCTGCCACCAGACCCTTCCTGGAGCCCAGTCTACCAGACACAAGTGACGCTGCCCATCGCCCACTGCCCATTGGCCAACCATGAGACAGAGAAAGTTCGTCGTGGAGAAACGGGGGGTTACCTCAAAAAATCTTCCGCAAAGTTGCCTCGGTTCCTCTTCCATTTCCTGTCACAAGCGACTTAGCTCATAAACAGCAGCCCCTCCCAGAACCTCCTTCCTCGCTTCCCAGCAGCCAGACCTGATCCTGGGGAAATCTGCAAGGAGAATGTTCTCCTCCTTGCCGGGTGGAAATGATCTCAGCTTTGTTTCTAAGTTTTTAGACATTTTTGTTTATACCCCTTCCATTCTAAAAGGCAAGCTCTCTGAGGGGGCTACAAAGTCATGTGTTTGGAAATCATCAACGAAAGAGCTTCTCAGCAGGGCATGGTGATGTTCCACTGTAAGCCTAGCCTTGGGAAGCAGAGGCAGAAGAATTACCACCAATTCTAGGCCAGTCTGGTCTACGTGGGGAGTTCCAGGCATGTCAGGGCTACGCAGCAAGATCCTGTACAGAAAAGGAAAGAAAGGGAAGGGGAGGGGAGGGGAGGGAAGGAGAAAGAAAAGAGGGAACGAGAGAGAATCTTCCACCTGTCACTAGGGAAAGGGGAGAGGCATCTAAAAGGAGCTCCATGCTGATTAAACTGTGGAAGTCCATTGCAACTGCCCTTACAGGTAGTGTGACCCAGGAGTGGTGCTCAAATCCAGGAAGGAGGCCTTTTTTGTTCTTCAAGGTAGAGTCTTGCTCTAGCCCAGGCTGACCTGGAATTGACTATGTAGTCTCAGGGTGGCCTCGAACTCACGGCGATCCTCCTACCTCTGCCTCCCGAGTGCAGGGATTCAAGGCGAGCGCCACCACGCCCAGCTCCCTTTTATTTTGATGATATCATCTTTTCCTCCTATTATGAGGGTCTTGTGTAGGCAGTACTGGGCACTATGAGGTCACGGATAGCAACGCCAATTTGTGTTTGGAAGATTGCACTGTAAGGAGTCCTACCCTTCCTTTGGCTCTTACATTCTCTCCACCACTCCTACAATGGACCCTGAGCCTTGGAGGGTGTGGCAGAGTGTAAAATGAGCTAGCGCTCTCTGGGATAAACAAGTCCTTATTTGGCTGAGGCTGCTTAACTAATTCTGCTTCCTTAATCGTGGACCTATCTGCATGGGCCACGTGGCTCACTAGGGTTGGCTAGCGCAGGACTACTTAGCTTGTGGGTCGGCTCTCCCCGGGGTCAGAAGATTGTTCAAGGTTCCTGAATAAACTGCTTAAAGAAGAGCTCTGGGGTCGCGTCATTCTTGCTGGTCGAGGTGGTCGCACCAGCAGAGCTGTTTCAGTGCTGAGCACTCCTGTCCCTTCTCAGCACTAAGGTGCCTTTTGAGTCATCCCAGAGGGCCACAACCGTCGGAAAAGAGGAGCTTCTCTAACCAAAAGTGAGGGTAGCATTAATGTATGAGTATGAACGTTAAGAGAAGTGCTTACGGAGCAGTTTGGTGAGGATTACATATGCATTTATCCAGACAGCAGCAGGCGTTACTTCCCGAGAGCTCATGACCTCCCCCGCCATAAACAGCTTTTGATTAGGTTTTCAGTATCAGGCATGTATTTCCTCCTGTGGAGTGGGCCTCCAGTCCAATTAGAGTGGTTGCTTTTCCCAGTAACAGACATGTCACTGTTGCACCCATTTGGTTCTCCAGTCCAAGAACAAGGGACGTCTTTCCATTTCCTAGTGTCTTCTACAATTTCTCACTTGGGTGTTTTATTCATTTTTTATTTATTTATTTGAGAGCGACAGACATAGAGAGAAAGACAGATGGAGGGAAAGAGAGAGAATGGGCCCAGGGCTTCCAGCCTCTGCAAACTGTCCCGAGCACTCTCAAAGATGATTGGTTGAGAGGATTCCGCCCACGAAGGTCAATGATACTCAGACACTGGTGTACTCGCAAAGGAGTTTACTGGGATGAAAGTCACACACAAGCAAGTCCAAACTATCACAACTAATATTATACCTAATATAATATATAACCAAACTATATTCATCACTACTAACACAAGAATATTTCTAACGAGTCTAACATGTATACAACCTGATAACGCGAGACTTGGGCTGCGACGTCTCGGACGCTTTACGACCTGGTAACGCGGGGTCTGTGCTGCGACTTTTTCTCTCGGTTCGCGGTGTTTCAAGCCGAGTCTTGATCGTTCAGACAGCGTGTCGGGCAGATGAATTCGGATCGGTGATGCGTCTCGCGGAGGTCTCGGTCCGGACTGCTGAGTAACCTTTCAGTCAGTCATAGTGTCGGGAAGACTGAGACAATGGTTGCTGAGCAGCTGGGGTTTTTATAGCTTCCACTACTTATCTAGAGTTCCACACACACACCTGCTAATCTCCACTATGTCACCACACACAGCTTAGTCTTAGTTTTGTTTACAAGGTTTGACTGCATTTTTACTCTCACAACAAACTTGTTTATCCTAAACTGGCCCTGGACCATATGCTGGTCCTTACATGCTCATAACACAAACGAACTAACGTGGGACCTGGGGAACCGAGCATCGAACCGGGGTCCTTAGGCTTCACAGGCAAGCGCTTAAACGCTAAGCCATCTCTCCAGCCCTCACTTGAGTGTTTTAAAGTTTTCATTGCAGAGATCCTTCACTTCCTTGGTTAGGTTTATTCCAAGGTACTTTTTTATAAATTTTTTTTTTTATTATTTGAGAGCGACAGACACAGAGAGAAAGACAGATAGAGGGAGAGAGAGAATGGGCGCGCCAGGGCTTCCAGCCTCTGCAAACGAACTCCAGATGTATGCACCCCCTTGTGCATCTGGCTAACGTGGGACCTGGGGAACCGAGCCTCGAACTGGGGTCCTTAGGCTTCACAGGCAAGTGCTTAACCGCTAAGCCATCTCTCCAGCCCATATTCCAAGGTACTTTATTTATTTATTTTTGAGGCAATTGTGAATGGGAGTGATTCCCTGATTTCATCCTCAGCATGTTTGTTGTTAGTATATAGGAAAGCTATTGATTTATGTGTGTTTATTTTGTATCCTGCTACATTGCTAAAAGTGTCGATCAGCTCTAATAGTCTGCTGGTAGAGTCTTTTGGGTCCTTTATGTATAGAATCATATTATCTGCAAAAATGATAATTTGATCTCTTCCTTTCCAATGTTCATCTCTTTATATGTGTCTCTTGCCTTAATGCTTATAGATAAGACTTCAAGTACTATATTAAATAAAAGTGGGGCAGTGGACACCCTTGTCTTATTCCTGATTTTAGTGGAAAAGTTTCAAGTTTTCCCCATTTAGTATTATGTCGGCTGTAAGTTTGTCATAAATAGCCTTTTTATATTGAGCTATGTCCCTTCTATTCCCAGTCTCTGTAGAACTTTTACCATGAAGGGATATTGGATTTTGTCAAGTGTCTTTTCTGCATCAATTGAGATGATCGTGTGATTTTTGTCCTTCAGTCCACTTATATAGTGTATTACATTTATCAGTTTGCATATGTTGAACTATCCTTGCATCTCTGGAATAAAGCCTACTTGGTCAGGATAAATGATCTTTCTTATTTATTTTTTTCATTTTTTTAATGTAGGGTTTTGCTGTAGCCCTTGCGGACCTGGAATTCAATATATAGTCTCAGGGTTGCCTTGAACTCATGACCTCCTACCTCTGCCACCTGAGTGCTGAGATTAAAGGCATGTGCCACCACACCAGCCTGATATGTTCTTATATTCTATTTGCTAGCATTTTGTTGTTGTTGTTGTTTTGTTTTCCGAGGTAGGGTCTCACTCTAGCCAATATACTCTCTTTGGTTTGTGTGTTTAATTATAATACTGTTATAATTAATATAATTATAATTAGTATAATTGTAATATGGAGAGGAGAGGTTCTTTCTTGGTTTTGCTTGTTTGGTGTTCTAAAGTCTTCCTGTATCTGCATTGGCACCTATTTCCCTATTTGTTTTCTTGTATGGTTTTGTTGAAAATACCTACTATGCCTTTGGATTGAAATTCTTCTCTTTCCACTGTACTCTGAATTCTTATATTTGTTCTCCTCATAGTGTCCTGAATGTCTTGAAGTTCCTATTTATATCTTCCTACTAGCTTGTCTTTCTCTATGATGGACTGTATTAGATCTGCCACCTGGTCTTCCAGGTTAGATAGTCTGACCTCTTTTTGATCCATTCTACTGGTGAGACTTTTTTACAGAGTTTTCTATTTCACTCACTCTGCTTATTTCTAGTATTTATGATTATTTCTTCATTATTTTTATTTTCTTACTCACGTCTTATATTGACCTCCTCGTTTCATTAAGTTTGTTTCCTGCACTCTCATGGGATTCCTTTAGGTGCTTGTTTTCTTCTTTGATTCCTTTGATTTCTTCTTTGATTTTTTTTAACATAATTATTCTTTTGAAATTTTTGTCAGGCATTTCATCTAAATCAGTCTCACTGGAGGTCATTTCCAATGGATTTATAATTTTTGGTAGAATTATATTATCTTGATTTTTTTGTTTCTTGTATTATAATGTAGAGACTTTTGCATCTTGGGCTATTTTGTTGCTTGGGTTTTCTAATTATCTGCAGTGTTCTTAGATGTATAAATCCAATGTTGTGGATCTTCATGGTTGGAGCTTAAGGCGCCAAATGTGGCTCTTATATTATTCCCAGGTAATAGTAGAAGTGACCCTAGGTGCTGAGTTTGCCTGCTATTTAAGTATTGTAACAGATGGGTGGAGCAATATTTCTACAATTCAACTGAGCAATATAGATATTCAATCAAAACCAGCACAGAGTATTTATGCAAGAGTGGGGATTAAAGCAAACAGATCATCTAATGAAGCCACAGACCCTAAGAGTGTGAGTTGACCCACGTCCTCAATCTTGTCAGCTGGGAAGCTGAGATTCCTGGTCTGTAATGGGTTCCAGGTCAGCCTGGGGCCAAATGAGACCCTACCCCCAAGAAAGACAGAAGAAGAAAGCCCTGTAAACCATGGGATAGCCAAAGCAACACAAGTCAACCCCAAGACACAGCTTATTCAAGAATGGCAAGGTTTACCAGGTGTGGTAGCACATGTCTTTAATCCCAGCACTCGGGAGTCAGAGGTAGGAAGATTGTCATGAGTTCGAGGACACTCTGAGACTACATAATGAATTCCAGGTCAGCCTAAGCTACAGCGAGACCCTACCTCAAAAAAAAATAAAAATAAAAAATAAAATAAAAGCGGGGGGACTGGAGAGATGGCTTAGCAATTAAGTGCTTGCCTGTGAAGCCTAAGGACCCCAGTTCGAGGCTCGATTCCCCAGGACCCACGTTAGCCAGATGCACAAGGGGGCTCACGCATCTGGAGTTCATTTGCAGTGGCTGGAGGCCCTGGTGCACCCATTCTCTCTCTCTCTCTCGCTCGCTCTCTCTCTCTCCCTCTCTGCCTCTTTCTCTCTCTGTCTGTCGCTCTCAAATAAATAAATAAAAATAAACAAAAAAACTAATAAAAAAAAAAAGAGTGGCAAGAACATCAATCAAATCTAACACATAACCTGCCCTGACATGGAAGGTGTGATTAGCACTGCAGAGCAGGCCTATATACCTGGCTTTGGGGCAGGTACTGACCCAGAGTTAAGTAGGTCCTGTTACCTTTGGGGATGGCTGTGGTCTCACCTATGCTGAGTGCCCTTGGGTCCCTCTTTACTGCACTGTGGACTCGGCAAGGCTGTTTGTGTCCGTGGATCAGCTGCTTCTATCATGCCTTGTGGCCACGACCCCTTGGAGTCATCTAGTGGTTGTTGGCACTGGCAGTGGGGGAGGGGAGGCTGTGAAGTGTGCCTGCAGTTCCTGGGCTGCCCAGCTGGTCCCTATAGTTTCTTTTTATTATTTGTTTGTTTGTTACAAGAAAGAGGGAGTATGGATGCAACAGAACAAAGTGCAGACACATGAGCTACCTTGTGCATCTGGCTTTACATGGGCACTAGGGAATCAAACCCAGGGCCATCAGGCTTTGCAAGCAAGCGTCTTTGACCATTAAGACATCTCTCCAGCCCCCGCCCTACTGGTATTTTTTCTCGGTGTCCAGGGTGTCCTGTATGCGCATACAGCTCAAATACGGATGCTTTTGTTTTCTTTTTTTGGTGTTTTTGGGCAGGTTCTTGCTGTGTAGTCCAGGATAGCCTCAAAATCAGGATTCTCTGGTCTCTCTCCAAGTGCTGCCATTATAAGTGTGCTCCTCAAAATCTGGGCATGGTGGCGCATGCCTTTAATTCCAGCAGTAGGGAGGCAAAAGCAGAAGGATCACTGTGAGTTCAAGGCCACACTGAGGCAGTGAATTCAAGGTCAACCTGGGCTACAGTGAGACTCTACCTCGAGAAAATAAAATAAGCAAGTGTGCACCCCACACATGACAAGAAATGCCTAACTAAGAGATATTGCACTTAAAAAAAATGACTTATTGGGCTGGAGAGACGGCTTAGTGGTTAAGGCACTTACCTGCAAAGCCAAAGGACCCAGGTTCGATTCCCCAGGACCCACGTAAGCCAGATGCACAAGGTGGCACATGCACCTGGAGTTCGTTTGCAGTGGTTGGAGACTCTGGTACACCCATTCTCAATCTTTCTCACTATCTGCCTCCCTCTCTGTGCCTCTCTTCCTCAAATAAATAAATAAAATAATGAAATGTTATTACTTATTTGCATATGTGTGTGAGCAGCAGGGGTCGGGGTGGGGTGGGAGGAAGATCACTCTGGGGCCTCCAGCTGCTGCAAACGAACCCCAGATGTTTGTGTCATTTTTTGCATCCTGCTTATGTGAACTGAACCCAGGCCAGCAGGCTTTGCAAGCACCTTTAGCTGCTGAGCCTTCTTCCCAGCCCTGGCATGCTGCACTTTGTACTTAAGGACACAATTAGAGGATGAGCGTGGCTGGAAAAGCAGGGGCTTCCCAGCGTCCTCAGACCACGTCATAACTTCTTCTCTGAGAAGCCTGCAACGTGAGCCCTCTGAGTATGGGATTTCCTTTCACTTCTTGTCTCCTCAACCACAAACACTGTCACTGGGCCACAGGGAGATGCCAGCAGCCTGTCACGCACTCACCTCCGAGCTCTGCTCCTGATGTCCCACACCTGCCAGCAGTCACAGCTCCATGTTGCCTTGTCTCTCTTCTTTCCTGACAGCAAGCATGGACTCCTCGAAGATTCTGTATCCTTCCCTACATTTCTGTTACAATTCGCATGCGCACAATCTCCATGGACGACGTCTCTATATAGAGCCCAGACCCTTCCTTCAAAGCAGCCAGCTCTCCCCAGATCATGCCCCTGAGCCACAGCGGTCAGGAGAGTAAGCTCGGCCACTTTGTCGCCAAGTTCCGACAGAAAGGGTGACCTTTCACCTAACAGAACAGGCATGGGAGGAGGGCCTTTCCAAGAGGCGCCTGTGGGGACCCAGCTGCTCAGTTGCTGGGGTCAGAGGCCGGGCCAGGACAAATGGCTCAGCAGGTATTGGACACACACACACTTAATCAAGGTCTGGGGACATATGTCAGTGGGACAGTGTATGCTTAGCATACACAGGGGTCTTGAGTTGCATTCTCAGCACCAATAAATAAATAAAATACATATGAATACACTGTTCTTCCTTCACCTGGAAATGTACAGGGCAGTAGAAAAGGCCAGGCTTGGGCTGGAGAGATGGCTTAGTAGTTTAGGCGCTTGCCTGTGAAGCCTAAGGACCCAGGTTCAGTTCCCCAGTACCCATGTAGAGCCAGATGTACATGGTGACACATGCATCTGGAGTTCCTTTGCAGTGGCTAGAGGCCCTGGTATGCCTGTTCATATTCTCTATCTATCTATCTGCCTCTTAAATAAATAAATAAGAAAATGCCAGGCTTTCAATCTCATCCTCTCATGGAGATCCCTCTAACCCTCCATGCTCTCACAGTCGAGGAAAAGCCCGGGTCTGAGCTTCCTTCTCGGTTTTTGTTATTCTAATCCTGGAGTCCAGCCATATTCCATCCTCTGGAACCAGCCAGGGACTTCCCAGGTACGCTGGTGAAATGCAGCTTCCCGTGCCTGGGTTTCCCCACCTTCCACCTCTGCCTTTGATGCCATCGAACTGCTCCGTCCCTTGTGTGCTCACCGCTCCTCCCGGACCCCTGCACACACTACCTCTGCACACACTACCCCTGCACACACTACCCCTGCACACACTACCCCTGCACACACTACCTCTGCACACACTACCCCTGCACACACTACCTCTGCACACACTACCCCTGCACACACTACCCCTGCACACACTACCCCTGCACACACTACCTCTGCACACACTACCCCTGCACACACTACCTCTGCACACACTACCCCTGCACACACTACCCCTGCACACACTACCCCTGCACACACTACCCCTGCACACACTACCCCTGCATATACTACCCCTGCACACACTACCTCTGCACACACTACCCCTGCATACACTACCCCTGCATATACTTCCCCTGCACACACTACCTCTGCACACACTACCCCCTGCATACACTACCCCTGCATATACTACCCCTGCACACACTACCTCTGCACACACTACCCCTGCACACACTACCCCTGCATATACTACCCCTGCACACACTACCTCTGCACACACTACCTCTGCACACACTACCCCTGCACACACTACCTCTGCACACACTACCTCTGCACACACTACCCCTGCACACACTACCTCTGCACACACTACCCCTGCATACACTACCTCTGCACACACTACCCCTGCACACACTACCCCTGCACACACTACCCCTGCACACACTACCCCTGCACACACTACCCCTGCACACACTACCTCTGCACACACTACCCCTGCATACACTACCTCTGCACACACTACCTCTGCACACACTACCCCTGCATACACTACCTCTGCACACACTACCTCTGCACACACTACCCCTGCACACACTACCTCTGCACACACTACCCCTGCATACACTACCTCTGCACACACTACCCCTGCACACACTACCTCTGCACAGCCTTGTGGCAGGACCCAGCCAGGGCGCTTAGTCAGCCAGAAGCCAGTGATGCCACCTTGTACCCACCTGTTATTGGACAAAGAACTGTCTGCCAGGAACAGAGCCTCTCCAATGCCTCTGCAAGAATGAGCCCCATCCTGCCCTGGAGGACCGCCCACCTCTGCGCCCAGCCCTGCGCAGCAGCCCGAAGTCCCCCATCAGCTTCAGCTCACTCACAGGGCTGGTTCCAACCCTAAGCGCCTCCAGCAGCTGAAAACAAACTCCAGACACATGCGCCACTTTGTACATCTGGCTTTATGTGGGTGCTGGGGAATCAAACCCAGACAACTAGGCTTCCAAGGCAAGTGTCTTAGCCACTGAGGAATCTCTTCTTTCCCCCCTGTCTTTATTATTATTATTAACTTGAAACTGTATGGCTGCATCATGTGTCGTTGGTCCCATCACTTCCCTCCTCCCTGTCCCCACTCCACTGGGCCCTCCTTAGTGGGAGGGCTGCTGCTCACCGTGGAGGTGTGGGTTAGGAGCTGTGAGCGCAGCGGTCAGTCATTGTGGGGAGGGAACACCTGCCTTTTTAAAAGAAACATAACGCACTCTTTATTTATTTGAGAAAGAGAGAGAGGAAGAATGGGTGTTTCAGGGCCTCCTGCCACTGCAAATGAACTCCAGACGCATGTGCCACTTAGCGCATCTGGCTTTACTTGGGTACGGGGAAACTGAACCTGGGTTGTCGGGTTTTGAAGGTAAGCACCTTCACCGCTGAGCCGTCTCTCCATCCCTGGCATCCTGTACACGACACGGATTTGGCTTTTGCCTGCGTGTGTGTCCTAGCGCTCCTTACTGCTAATTAGAGTGCACAGATTGTGCACTGCTGGGGGGCTGAGTTTCGAGGTAGGTTAGATTCCCCATGCTTCCTAATTATCACATTTTATCTTCTCCGCTGGCTTATTAGCAATGCCTTTTTTAGTAGCTGGTATGGTTTTTAAAATATTCATCTCTAACTTAAGATATCACACCTTCAAATAATAATTCTCTCTTCATATATGCAAGAACCTTACAAAGTTATTCCTCTACATCCCCTTCTGATTCTTACAGTGTGTGGTGTGCGCGTGTGCCTGGGGAGTGTGTGTGAGTGTGTGCATGTGGCTGGGGAGTGTGTGTGGGTGTGCGTGTGTGGCTGGGGAGTGTGTGTGTGTGTGTGTGTGTGTGCGTGTTGCTGAGGAGCATGTGTGAGTGTGCGCCTGTTGCTAGGGAGTGTGTGTGTGTGCACGTGTTGCTGGGGAGTATGTGTGTATGCACATGTTGCTGGTGAGTGTGTGTGAGTGTGAACGCGTTGCTAGAGAGTATGAGTGTGAGCACGTTGCTGGGGAGCGTGTGTGAGTGTGAGCGCGTTGCTAGGGAGTGTGTGAGCAGCTGGCACAGTGTATGAAGATCTGAGGTGTAAACTCTCCCTTGAGTTCCCCAGTGGTCACCCTTACAACGCACCCACAGTGAAGTTCCTCACACCCTGCTACCACCCAACATGGACACCCAGGGTAACATCTGCCTGGACATCCTCAAGGGTAAGTGGTCAGCCCTGTATGACGTCAGGACCATCTTGCTGTCCATCCAGAGCCTGCTAGGAGAACCCAACACCGATAGCCCTTTGAACACACATGCTGCCGAGCTCTGGAAAACCCCCACAGCTTTTAAGAAGTGCCTGCAAGAAACCTACTCAGAGCAGGTCTCCAGCCAAGAGCCCTGACCCCAGCTGTCCAGCCTCTCTTTGTGTTGTCTTTGTATTTTTAGGTGGTCTGTCCTTTTCCTTGATTTCTGTATGGACTCTGTATCTTCATCTGTGGTGGTATTTTTGTTGTGTTTTTTTAACTTAAGTCTACTTGAGCCCTTGCAATGTATATTAAATAAATGTTTTGGGCTGGAGAGATGACTTAGCGGTTAAGCGCTTGCCTGTGAAGCCTAAGGACCCCGGTTCGAGGCTCGGTTCCCCAGGTCCCACGTTAGCCAGATGCACAAGGGGGCGCACGCGTCTGGAGTTCGTTTGCAGAGGCCGGAAGCCCTGGCGCGCCCATTCTCTCTCTCTCCCTCTATCTGTCTTTCTCTTTGTGTCTGTCGCTCTCAAATAAATTAAAAAAAAAAAACCATTTAAAAAAATAAAATAAAATAAATGTTTTGTTTTGTAAAAAAAAAAAAAACCTCTAGTTTTGTTACTTAATAGGCCATTCATATAATATTTTTTATTTATTTACTTATTTGAAAGAAAGAAAAAGGGAGAGAGAAAGAGAAAAAATGGGCATGCCAGGGTATCCAGCCACTGCCAATGAATTCCAGACACATGCATCACCTTGTGCATCTGGCTTATGTAGGTCCTGAGGAATTGAACCTGGGTCCTTCGGCCTTGCAGGCAAGTGCCTTAAACACTAAACAATTTCTCCAGCCCCCATTCATGTACCATTTGAGGTATCCCTTTATCTTTGGTTATACATTTCTCTCAGAGGGTTTAAGATCAAGAAGGTAGCCAAAATTTAATCAAGGATTAATTGTGGAGGTCACTAATGGCTCTTCAAAGGAGACTGTAGGGAGCCAGGAGTAGCCCTATAGCTTCTCCAATACTGGTGCTGTCTGCCAGGGTGAGTCAGGGCCGTGCTGGCCAAGTAGTTTTCCCTTCTTTGGGAAGCCAGGAGGACTGATTTTTCCTCAATTCTGACTCTCCTGTTTTTAGACTGTACACTAATTTTGTTTGGGTCTCCATATCCTCCCTGCTCAAGAAGACAGGTGACTTCCCAGGGGGCCAGTGTAGAAATGTCCCATCATCTCCAGTGGCCTCATGACCTCAGAGCAGGGCCAAAATATTGGCCTTTTTGCTCCAGTGATTCCACCTGGCTTTGGTGTCTACGTGGGGATGAGAACACTTAGACAGGCGTACCACCTGGAAGGGTGTGCGTACGCAGCACATTTGAGTAGTGAGCCATATCCAATTAAAGAATGACACAAACGTCTTAAGTTACGTTGTCTAACCTCTAAGTGGAGTGATCCTGTGGTGGCACAGACCATATCTGAAACATAGAAAACAGGCAGATCTTATCCTTTAAAAATCTAGTAAGTATAGAGTGCTCAGTACTGAAATATTTCCAGCACACCTTCCAAGGCTCAGGGTCCATTGCGGAAGAGGTGGCAGGAAAAATGTAAGAGCCAAAGGAAGGGTAGGACTCCTTACAACGTGCTCCCTCCAGACACAAAATGGCCTGGATATCCATGACCTCACAGTGCCTGACACTACCTACACAAGACCATCATAATAGGAGGAAAACATGATGACATCAAAATAAAAGAGAAACTGGTTGAGAGGGGGAGGGGATATGATGGAAAATGTGAGTTTCAAAGGGGAAGTAGAGGGAGGGAAGGAATTACCATAGGATATTGTTTATAATTATGGAAGTTGTCAATTTAAAAAATGAATTAAAAAGTTAAAAATAAAAAAAAAATCTAGTAAGTATAAGCACAGGCAGAACCTGTTACCAGTCCTGAAAACAATATACATCTAAAACTATTAATTTAACATAAAAATTGTCAGAAAAAGACAAGTAAGACAGTATAAACTCTTGGCACCTGTGTTTGAAACATCTTTATTTGTTGTTGGTTTTTCAAGGTTTTCTCACTCTGGCCCAGGCTGACCTGGAATTCACTATGTAGTCTCAGGCTGGCCTTGAACTCACAGCGATCCTCCTGCCTCTGCCTCCCAAGTGCTGGGATTAAAGGCGTGCACCACCACACCCGGCTTGAAAACAACTTTGATTAGTTTAGACACTTGTGTGGAGACCAATTACCCAGGGAATGTTGGAAATAGAACCACAGAGCTTGACATTATTTCTCTTAGATGAAGACCATTGTTTGACTATGACTGCCTGAAATTTTGATCTCGGTCGGCCAAATGTCACCCCTTAGAGACTCCAATCACAGCAGCTTTTTTTTTGTTTTTCAAGGTAGGGTCTCACTCTAGCCCAAACTGCCCTGGAATTCACTATGTAGTCTCAGGCTGGCCTTCAACTCATGGCAATCCTGCTACCTCTGCCTCCCAAGTACTGGGATTAAAGGTGTGCACCACCACACCTGGTTTCATGGCAGTTTGTGAACTATGTTACCCAGATTTGCTTCCAAGTAGTATCTTCTCTCTACCCCCCTCTCCTATGCTTAGGGAATAACTGGGAGTCAAGATTCTCAGATCCCTGCCCAGGTGAGATTGAAACCACACACATGCCTCATAAAACATCAGCACATGTAACTAGTCCCAGGCTGCCAGCAAGAAGCACCACAGTCTCCCAGCTCCACAACAGAATTTATTGGAGGATTCTTGGGCGGGAAAGTAGTCCAAGAAAATCAGAGATGTGAAGCCCAGGAAAGGGGGAGCTCCTCGCTGGTGCTACAACAATACCCGTATGGCCTTCTATTCACTGGGAACTTTACTAAGGACTGAATGCTTTAAGGCCATGAATAAGGATCTGGAGGGTTCCACAAGCCAGAAGGACAGAGCACAGCACTTGAGAAGGGAAGCTGAGACAGAGCTCACGGCGTCTGCATCCTCTACCGGGTCATCTTCTTTTCAGCAATACGATCACCTGCAGCAAGACACAGTCACTGTCAACCTTGGTTTGGGATGGTGAGCTCGGGCCATCGCCCCGTGCACTTCACATACAATTCCCCTTAATCTTTTTGCCCTGCTCCAGTCCCAGGGAGAGGCAGCTCTGCACACACCCTGGTCCTCCAGGTCAGCAGCAGCCAGGGAGCACAGAGTGCCCTGAGGTGATCAAATTCCACCCCAAGCTGCAGCTGCACTGGCAGCATCCCACATGCTCTGGTCTCCACATGACTGAGGCCAGGGACGCTGCTTCCCAGACTTGACAGAAAAGCCCTGAGCTGCTCGGCTCTGTGAAGCCACGCAGGGATCTGCTTACTCTTTTTGCACCCATTGCCCTGACCAGCTGCCTACAAGATGGGGTACCATACTCCAAATGCCTATCATACTATCATCAGTAGAGACTGCAGACAGTTTGGTAGGCACCTGTCACATCATTTTGCAATTATGCATGGAACTCTAGCCTGGATCCACAACAACACATTCAAACTTGGTGTTTTTCTTCTTAACGCAGGGAGTGGAGGACAGCGACAAAGCAGTTTGGGATCTGGACTTACAATGCTGCCTCCCCTCCTTCCCAGCTGTGTGCCCTGGGCTGAGTGGCTCAGTGATTCTCTATATATCAAAAGATGTCAGTATCTGCTCTGTGCAAAACCACAGAGACATTACTGATGTGTGGACTGCTGCTGAGGACAGAGGAGAAGAAGGGCCAACACTCAGAGTAGCATCCTAGCATGAATTATTTTTGTTATTTCTTATTTTGATTTATTTATTTGAGAGAAGAAATGGCTAAGAAAGGGAGATACGAGAGAAAAATGGGTGTGCCGGGATATCCAGCTGCAAACAAACTCCATTCAAAGGTGCCACTTTATTCATCGGGCTTACATAGGTCCTGGGGAATGAAACCTGGGTCCTTTCGCTTTTCAGGCAAATGCCTTAACCGCTTTAAGCCATGTCTCCAGCCCGGAGCATGAGTTCTTGATAATCATGCGCATGGTTAGTTACACAGCTCTATGCTTTTACCACTGACAGGTCGCATACACTTAAATTGAATTTTCTTCCCTTTCTGTACAGCACATGCGAGACTCTTTCCTCCCACTATATCCCCAAATCCTCACCTCTCCCCTATGACTATATCCCCCAATTCTCACCTCCCTCCTCTGATTGTATCCCCAAATCCTCACCTCTACCCTATGACTATATCCCCCAATCCTCACCTCTCTCCTCTGATTGTATTCCCAAATCCTCACCTCTACCCTATGACTATATCCCCCAATCCTCACCTCTCCTCTGATGTAATCCCCAAATCCTCACCTCTACCCTATGACTATATCCCCCAATCCTCACCTCTCTCCTCTGATTGTATCCCCAAATCCTCACCTCTACCCTATGACTATATCCCCCAATCCTCACCTCCCTCCTCTGATTGTATCCCCAAATCCTCACCTCTACCCTATGACTATATCCCCCAATCCTCACCTCTCTCCTCTGATTGTATCCCCAAATCCTCACCTCTACCCTATGACTATATCCCCCAATCCTCACCTCTCTCCTCTGATTGTATCCCCGAATCCTCACCTCCTCAGTGACTCACAGGCGTCCCTGGGCCCAGGGGTCACGGGGGTCACGACTGGAACGTAGAGACTTTATTATAAGTGCTGTGCCAGCGATGATGCCCACCAGGCCCACCACCAGGCCCAGGGCACAGATCACTGTCTGTGTCGTTTCGGTCACCTGGACTGGCTCCTGCGGCTCTGGGGAACAGGAAGAGATGGAGTGAGGAGAAGCGAGAGTGAGGGCAGCCTGGCATGGGTGGAGGTTGAAGGTCACAGACCATCTGACCGAACGTTAGGGACACTGGTGCACTAGGTCTCAGGGTCAGAGGGCGCGTGGAGGTCGTGGAGAGAAGAGGTTCGTACCCCAGTGAGTGAGTTTCGGCCCGTCCAGGCCCCAGTGCTCCACCTGGCAGTCGTAGACATCCTCGGCCTTGGGAAGGAAGGTCAGGTAGTGGAACTTGTGGAACCTGTAGTCTGTTCTGGGCAGAAAGATGGTCTCTGAGGCTCCTTCAGTGACTGGCTGCCTGTTTCGCAGCCACGTGACATTGAGCACTGGTGGGAAGAACTTGTCGATGTGGCAGATGAGAATGTTGGGCTGGCCCAGCTCCACGGGGTTCTTGGGAAACACGATCACTTCCGGGGGCTCTGGGAGGAAGACAGAACCTGGTGAAGCCCTTGCTCTGGCTGAATCAGAGAGGGCCACCCTGGGGTGTCCTCTCTCTCAGGCTCAGACCTTCAGGTCCATCTGTGGTCTGAATGAGAGTCAGAAGTCAAATTCCATTGACCACGCTCCCTTGGGTCAACCTCTCATGAGCAGAGGAGCAAGGGGGGACAGTGAGACCAGGAGCCCACGTCCACTCAGGGACAGCCACTCAGCACAGGGCCTGGATCTCCCATTCTGAGTGTGGAGGGGACCCTCCTGTCCCTTTCCCATGGGCTGGCGGGGAAGAAACAAGACAGTTACCACTCGGGGCCTGGGTGTGGTTGGAGCGCTTGATCATGATGTCCAGGTTTGTCTCCATGATGGCGATGTTCGTCAGGCCGCCCTGAGCGTCGAAGGAAAAGGCTGAGCCAAACTCCTCCAGGCGCCAGATGGTCTCCTCCTTGTCCCGGTCCACGTAAAATATCTCGTCATCATCAAACTCATACATGTACTCCCCGGTTGGTTTCTGCGTCTGTACAAATATGCCGAAGTTTGACACGTGTTCCTCTGTGGAGAGAAAAGAGGAAAACGAGGCCAGTGTGAGGATGGGTTGGTGGTGGCGTGAGAGTGACATCGGGAGAGGGGACAGGAAGAGAAGTGACGCCAAACAGGAGAGAAAAAGACGGAGTAAGGCGGGAGGGAGGGCTGAGCGGTTAAGGCGTTTGCCTGTAAAGCCAAAGGTCCCTGGTTCAATTCCCCAGGACCCACATAAGCCAGATGCACATGGTGGCGCATGCATCTGGAGTTCATTTGCAAGTGGCTAGAGGCCCTGGAACACCCATTCTCTCTGTTTATCTGCCTCTCACTTTCTTTCTCAAAATGGATAAATAAATTTTTTCGATTTTAAAAAGAAAGAAATAATAATAAGGAAAAAGAGGAAGGAAGAAAGTGAAAGGAGCTCATGGGAAAAGTCCAGCTGCCTCCTGACCCACAGGAGGGTGAGGGGCAGTGACAGGAAGCATGTGGTGAGCACTTAGACAGGGCCAGGCACTGTTCTCATAGTGACCCTGCAAAGCAAAGAAATGCAGTCAGTAACAGGCAGTAGTGGGGTTTGAGAGACGGCTCAGCAGTTAGGGTGCTTGCTTGCAAAGCCTAAAGGCCCCAGTTCAATTCCTCAGGACCCACGTGAATACAGAAGCACAAAGTGGTGCATGCATCTTATTTGGAGTGATAGGAGGCCCTGTTATGCCATGCTTTCTCCCTCCCTCCTTCCTTCCCTCTCTCTCTCTCTCTTTCTTTCCTCTTTCTTCCATCCCTTCTTCCCTCTCTCCCTCTTTTTCCTTGCAAATAAATAAATATTTTACAAAATAATGCATGTAAAGTCACACAAACAATGTGAAACTAGTAAAGAGATTTTCCTCTCCCCATAAGCAATCAGACGTGAAATTGTTTTTAGACTCAAGGGGGTAGGGGAACATTATTTTTCTTATTACAAAAAGGCAGAAGCCAGGTATGGTGGCACATGCCTTTAATCCCAGCCCTGGGGAGGCAGAGGTAGGAGGATCACTGTGAGTTTGAGGGCAGCCTAGGACTCCAGAGTGAGTTCCAAGTCAGCCTGGGCTAGAGTGAGACCTTACCTCAGCGGGGCAGAAAAGTAGAAAACTGGAGGGAGAAGAAAATGTTCTTCAGTTGTAGTTAGTTTCTCGTTGCTGGGACAAAACACACCTGACCAGAAGCTGCTTATGGGAGGAAAGGGTTTAATTCAGGGTGACAGTTTCAAGGGGAGAGCAGAGGCTGGGCCTCATACCTGACCACAGTACCTGGCAGGAAGCAGCATTAGAGGGAGCTGATCCGGCAAGGGAGGCCTGGGCTGTGCTGTTATTTCCCTCTTGTTGCTGGGATAAAGCCCCCAACAAAAAGCAGCAGACACAAAGATAGTTTTGTTATTTTGCCTTAAGGTCTCCAGGGGAGCCTTCATAACGGCAGGGGAAAGCACGGCACAAGCAGAGGCTGGACGTCACCTCTGCCACAGCGAGTGGAAACCCAGCTCACTCTCCTAAGCAGGAGAGTGAGCTGGGCTCTGACGATGCGGAGCTGGTTATAACTCCACTAAGCCTTCCGCCAGCAACACACCTCCTCCAGCAAGGCTCCGCCTCCCCAGTTGCCATTAGCTGAGGACCTAGCATTAGAATGCCTGCCCCAGTGACCCGCCTCCTCCAGCAAGGCCCGCCTCCCCAACTGTCACCAGCTGGGGCCTGAGTGTGCAGTTTACTCTCAAGCACATGAGGCAGTGGGGACATTTCAACCGCCATACGCTTTGAGGTCGGTTTTGCTTAACAAACACCGACGGCAGGGCACAGGGCTTTCCTCACATCTCCATCTTAGGCAGTGGCTTCAAACCTTTCATTTTGTTTGTTTGTTTGTTTTGCTTCCCTGGTGTTGGGATTAAAGGAGTGTGGCATCATGCCTGGCTCATTTTTGTTTTAAATGGAAGTATACATGTTGCTAAGTTTGAAACATCTGTAGGATTTGATTTTTTTTTTTTATTTCTTAGTCTATTAGTTTGTAAGAAATAGCAAAGGTAAAGTATGCTATCATTATTAGTGAATAGTGGTTATTTTCACAAATTCTGAAGTTCAAAGATCAATCCTATACAAGACAAATCATTTTCTGTCAAAAATCATATTTAGGATGGGAGATGGCTCAGTGGTTAAAAATGTTTGCTTTCAAAGCCTGCTGGCCAAGGTTTGATTCTCTAACACCCTTGTAAAGACAGATGCCAAATGTGGCACATGTGTCTGTAGTTCATTTGCAGTGACAGGAGGCCTTGGCACACACACACGCATGCATATACATACACGTATATAAAAAAGTATTTTTAAGGAGGTTAAACCCTCCTATGACATAAGCACAAATGAAAATAAGACATGAGGAGGCTGGTGCATAAACTACTTGCTACCCAATTCTGAGTCCCTGCGTTCAGACCCTCAGAGACCCCCACCTTCAAAAAGGCCAGAAATTGTGATGATATCTGCAATCCCAGTGTGTCTACAACAAGAAGGGTTAGGCAGGGATGGGAGAATTTTCCAGAAGTTTGCAGAACAGCTAGCCTGGCAAACAGCAGTGAACAAAAATGAGAGTCTGCCTCAAACAAGGGAGGAGGAGGCTGACTCCAAAGTTGCCCTCCGACCTGCACACATGGGCCACGACACACGCACGCCTGCACACAGACACACGTGCGCACACACCAAATAAATGAATAAAAAAGTTTAAAAATGATGGGCTGGAGAGACGGCTTAGTGGCCAAAGCATTTGCTGGCAAAGCCAAAGGTCCTAGGTTCAATTCCCCAGGACCTAAATAAGCCAGATGCACAAGGTGGCACATGCATCTGGAGTTTGTGCTCATTTTTCTTTTCTCTCTCTTTCCCAAATAATATTTTTTGTTTTGGAGGGTTTTGTTTTGTTTTGTTTTGTTTTGTTTTGTTTTTTTGAGGTAGGATCTCACTCTAGCCCAGGCTGACCTGGAACCCACTATGTAGTCTTAGGGTGGCCTCACACTCACGGCGATCCTCCTACCTCTGCCTCCCAAATACTGGGATTAAAGACGTGCGCCACCAGGCCCAGCCCAAATAATGTTTTAAATAATAAAAAGTCTTCACATGAACACGAGCAAGTTGTGTTCACTGTGGTATTCATCACAACACAGCACTTACAATGACCCAGATGGCACAAGGCACGTCCACTTTCCCACAGTTACCTCGCTTCACCCCTATACACCCTGAGACTCATTCAGTTTTAATTAAACTGCTGGAGAACAGGGGGACATCTATCATGCTATAAAAATCTTTTTTTGTTTGTTTTTAGGGTTTTTGTTTGTTTTGACACAAGGTCTTGCAATGTAGCTCAGGCTGGTGTTGAACTCCCAAACCTCTGGTGCCACCATTACAGCTGTGTGCCATCACACCTGGCCTGTGTCATGAATTCCAATCCTTACATCTTTGGATGACAGACCTGTTGGTCACTGGAGTCAGCAGTGAGGACACAGGGTGGTCATTATAATTTACTATCCCTGGCCCAGGCATCCTGATTACCCAAAGACTAAGCCTGTCAGTGAAGCTAAAGGCCCCCTGGGGCATTCAGGATCCCAGTCATAAGAGGAACAAAAACATGAAAAACTACTGTCTTGAGATAAGGTGTGGGCTACCCAACATAATGTTTGACCACTCACAATGATGCTGGACCACCCACCATTAGGCTGGACTGCCCATCATGATGCTGGACCACCCATCATGATGCTGGACCACCCACCATGATGCTGGACCACTCACCATGATGCTGACCCACCCACCATGATGCTGGCCCACTCACCATGATGTTTGAAAGGTCTTAGGATCCTAGGAGGCAGAGGACCACCCTCCTAGATCCCAACAGTTCTGAATCCCTTAAAAGCAGCACACAGAGCATATAGTGGCGCACGCCTTTAATCCCAACACTTGGGAGGCAGAGGTAGGAGGATCACTGTGAGTCGGAGGCCAGCAGGGAGCTACACAGTAAGTTCCAGGTCAATGTGAGTTAGAGTGAGACCTTACCTCGAAAAGCCTGAATAAATAAATAATAAACATTAACTTAAAAACAGCACACAAAGCACAGGCTGGGGATCCCAGAGAAATAAGGGCTGTGGGACCCCAGCAGGGTTATACTGTGAAAAGCTCTTGTGTTCAGAAGTCTGGGGAACGTCAGATCATCAGAATTGGCTCTGGATTTGAACCTTGGCTCTTTGACTTTGAAAACTATACTCATCTTTCTGAGCATCACTGTTTTCACCTCTAAGACGGAGGAAAAAATATCTCCACGGAAGGTTCCTGTGAGGGATAAAGACGGCCAAAGAAACTGGGCATGAAGTAAACGGTGGCTACTGCTGTGTTGCCGTCATTAGAACGAGATGGAACGAGGATGAGCTTCAATGAGCGAACAGAGGCCAGACAGAGGATCACGTCTAAACTCTCCAGTCCTACAGCAGCTGACTGGCTGTCCATCCCACCTCTCACCCCCACCGCTTGCCTCCCACCTGGGCACTCACCCTTGATGCCCCCAGCTCCTGGGAGACTCAGCAGGAAAGCCAGGGAAAGGGCTCCCTGGACCACAGCTGTGGTCTGGAACATTCTGGAACTGAAGGTCTACAGCTGACTAAAGCACAGAGCAGTGATGAAGTCCTGCAGCAGGATGAGCACAGACAGGGATCTGCCCGCGGGCTTCTGCAGCCTGAACATGGCCAAAAAGGGTGAAGAGGACCCGGTGTGGTCAGGCTGAACCAATCAGAGAAGGAATAGTGCTGACACCATCTGTTGCTGGGTGGAGTGAAGACTGGAAAGGGTTAGAGAGGAGATGGGAGAATTGGCCAGAGCCAGCATGGCCAAGGCAGCTAGTCAGAGTTCACGAGCACAGTGAGATGAAGAGATCTGGGACGGTAAGGCAGACATGATTTTTTTAGAAATCTGACACAAGGTGTAGTGTATGAACAGCTCACTGTGTAGTGAGAGGCTGGCCTTGAGCTTGTGATCCTCCTGCCTCCACCTCGGGAACGCTGGGATTACAGGTATTCACCACCATGCCCCGTGTTATTTAGAGCTAGGGATCAAAGGCAGGCCTTCTCCATGCTAGGCAAGAAGCCTGAGCTGAGTTCCACACAGCTCTTCTGACACTGCCTGTGTTCTGTCACATGATGGGGTGTGCTCCTTCCCGCATTCCCCCAGCTCCCCCACCCTGCACATCCAGATTATCTTGATCTTTTCCTCGCTTGATTTTTCCTAAAAAGGCTTTTTTTTTTTTTTTTTTTTCTTTTTCGAGGTAGGGTCTCACTCTAGCTCAGGCTGACCTGGAATTCACTATGGAGTCTCAGGGTGGCCTCGAACTCACGGCGATCCTTCTCCCTCTGCCTCCCGAGTGCTGGGATTAAAGGCGTGCGCCACCACGCCTGGCTCTTTTTACAAATATAAATTATATTTATTTATTTATTTGCAAGCAGAGGAGTGCAGGGAGAGGTGAATATAAGCAGATCTATGAATGAACTCCAGACACATGTGACACCTTGTGCATCTGGCTTTACTTTGGTACTGCAGAATCGAACCTGGGCCAAACCAGGCCACTAGGCTTTGCAAGCAAGTGCCTTTAACTGCTGATCAACCTCCCCAACACCTTCTAAAAGTTTTAAAAAAATATTTATTTAAAGCCGGGCGTGGTGGCGCACGCCTTTAATCCCAGCACTCGGGAGGCAGAGGTAGGAGGATGGCCGTGAGTTCGAGGCCACCCTGAGACTCCATAGTGAATTCCAGGTCAGCCTGGGCTAGAGTGAGACCCTACCTCGAAAAACCAAAAAAAAAAAAAAAAATTATTTATTATTTGAGAGAGAGAGAGAAAATGTGTGTGCCGAGGCCTCCAGCCACTGCAAATGAACTCCAGACACATGCACCACCTTGTGCATCTGGCTTACATGGGTCCTGGGGAATCGAACCTGAGTCCTTCAGCTTTACAGACAAGTACCTTAACCGCTAAACCATCTCTGCAGGCCTCTAAAAGAGTTTTAAAGTAATTTCTCCTGGTTTACAAAAGTATCTTGCTGTTATGGGTTAAATGCACTATCCAGTAATAATTAACAATCTTTTAAGCCCACCTGTCTGAGATATATTGCTTTTATATAGCTTTTATGTGCAAGTTTATATATTAAGAAATTTAAAGATGAATGAAATACATCTCTAAAGATTTTTCCTTTTCCTTTTTAAAATTTTTTTTATTTTTCCTTTATTTTAATTTTTGAGAGAGAAAGTTGGCACTCCAGGGCCTCAGCCACTTAAATCAAATTCCAGATGCTTGTGCCACCTAGTGGGCATGTGCGACCTTGCACTTGCCTCATTTTTGTGCGTCTGGCTTATGCTGAGCCATCTCTGCAGCCCTATTTTTCCTTTTACATGTAGGTATGTTTGTGTGTATGGGCACACTAGGCTCTCTTGCCTCTGCAGATGAGCTCCAGATGCACGTGTGACCTTTGTGTCTGGCTGTGGAGATCAGGCTAATTGACAAGTTAATCTTAGCACACGGTAAACCTAAGGACATGGAAAACTGACCTGAGCTGATGTGAACTCTCTATCTGTCTTATGCTCAGACTCCCCACAGTTTTGACTTCCTTGAAGAGAAGCTGTGAGGAGAGTCCGCTCAGGACCCCACTCCAGTAAATCCCCCTGGCCCTCCTTTAAATAATATTTTGTGTGTTGCATGTTCATTTTGGGCCCTCCCAGGCACTGCTGGAAGATGCCAACATATGGCTTTTGAACCTGGGCCAGGAGGCTTTCCAAGCAAGTGTCTTTAACTACTGATCCACCTCCTGGGCACCCGCTTTGCCTTTCCAACAAGCTCCCTGGTGGCGGCGACCCTGCGCCTGAGGCGTCCTCTAGTAGCTTGTGCTGCCGTGCAGAGCAGCTCAGGGGCAGCTCTTATCTCAAAAAGAGGACCTCGGCAACAGGCTGAGGCAGAGCACGTGTCAAAGGACAGCATGCTATTTTCGCATAGACCAGCCTGGCAGAGGGCTGACAATGGTGGATAAAGAAAAATGAAGCCAAGTGTGGTGGCGCACACTTTTCATCCCAGCACTCAGGAGGTAGAGGTAGGAGGATAGCTGTGTGTGAGTTTGGGGCCAGCCTGGAGCTACAGAGTGAGTTCTGGAATGAGAACCTACCTGGAGAAAAAGAAATAAATTAATTAATTAAAAACTATAAGGAAAATATCATACAAGCATATGGAGCTATTAAAATGCAAAGCCGGGCGTGGTGGCGCACGCCTTTAATCCCAGCACTTGGGAGGCAGAGGTAGGAGGAGCGCCGTGAGATCAAGGCCACCCTGAGAGTACAGTTAATTCCAGGTCAGCCTGGACCAGAGTGAGACCCTACCTCGGAGAAAAAAAAAAAAAAAAAAAAGATACAAAATGTAAGGCCAGCCTGGGACTATGCAGTGAATTCCAGCCTGGGCTAGAGTAAGTCCCTACCTCGGGGAAAAAAAAAAAAAAACCGCATACAGAATGTTTGAAACCACCTCAGAACAAAGAAAATGCATGCTCGCCCAAGCCCTCCTGACTTATCCAGCTTGCTAAAGTACTGGGTCCTCTCACAGGCATCATCCATAAAGGACTCGACCTTTTTCACGATCTGCCCAGTAACTGATGACTCATAGAAAGCTCGTTAGCCATTGGTTCTTTCCTCAGTGAGGGGCCAACCTGGCGTCATAGGAGACTTCTTTGGTTCTGGTCTCTGAACCAAAGCAAGAGCTGCACTTAAGTGAGCCCTTCTTTCCCTGTCACTTCCTTCGGTTCACCAGCCTCTTCCAGCTCCATCATGGTCCTCCACATCCCCGTGGCCTCCTGCGCAGCGGCTCTGATTGTGCTGCTGATAGTGATGGACAGCTCTGTGGTCCAGGGCAGGGCCACGCCAGGTAAGAGCAGAGCACAGTGACTATTTCTTTCTTTATTTATCTTATTTATTTATTTACTTGAAAACAGAGAGAGAGAGAGAAGAGAGACAGAGAGAGAATGGCCAGGCCAGGGCCTCCAGCCCCTGCAAATGAACTCAAGACGCATGCACCCCCTTATGCATCTGGCTTACGTAGGTCCTAAGGAATCAAACCTGAGTCCTTTGGCTTCACAGGCAAACACCTTAACCGCTGAGCCATCCCTCCAGCCCCACAGTGGCCATTTCTGAAGGACCACATACTTGTAAAGGGAAGCCCTCCTGCAGGCCTTTCTCTTCTGGGACCAGGTTCTGGGAACGGCAGTGATGGCTCTTGGCACAGCCCATGTCCTTCCACCCCAGGGAGAGATTCAGGCTCACCTCCTCACTTAGTTGGCTATTCCCTCTCCCAGGAGCGTAGACACAATGAACATGGCAGAGGTGTCCAGGGGTTGTCATGCTCTTGTCCTACAGGCAGTGGACAATCACTTTACAGGACAGCATTTCCACACAGGGCAGCAGGGTCAGCCTCCTGAGTAGCCCCGACCTGCATCACAGTCGTTAGGAGTCTTGGATCTCGGGGTTGGCATAGTGTTCAGAGAGAGAGCCTTCTGCTCCAGCGGGGCTCTGGTGGAAGGTGATTCCTCTCACTTTCCCAGAACCTCACCTGCACTTCAGGATCACTGAAGATGTGTGAGAGCAACAAGATGAGGGTGTGGGGCGGGCGTGGTGGTGCACACCTATAACCCCAGCACTTGGGAGGTAGAGGTAGGAGGATCACTGTGAGTTTGAGACCACCCTAAGACTACATAGTGAATTCTAGGTAACCTTGGGTTAGAGTAAGACCCTACTTAAAAAAAAAAAAAAAAAGAAAAGAAAAGAAAAAAAAAGATTGGTGTGTGTAATACATGGAATCAACTAAGATCAGAGAACCCAGAAGAGAGGCTAAGGAAAGGACCCTGGCCTCATGCTGCCTCCTTGTGGCCTTTGTAGTTACTCAACACTAAAAAGGAAGACCTGTATAGCCATCTTGATGTACTCCTGACTTCCCTGTCCTTCAGAGTTCAGAGATTCTTCTCCTTAAACCTCTGCATGCTCCTCTGAGGATGTATGTGGAATATAGTGCTCTTGTCTGAATTCCTTCTTTTTCTGGAATAAGCGTATTTGAGTATCCTGAGATCTGCCTCTCAGGGGTATTCTCCTATGACATTAGTAGTGCTTCCTGAGAGGGGAGGAGGCACTTGTCCTTCTTAGTCCCAGAGGGTGTGAGAGATAACTACTAACTGTGGGAATGCTGCCTGAGAATCAGAGAAGGATGGGACTGGGAAGGAAGAGCTTGGAAATGTGACATGGGACTGTGAAGGAGGAGCTTGGAGGTGTGACATGGGACTGTGAAAGGATGACCTTGGAAGTGAGACAGGGGACTGGGAAGGAGAACTTTGGAGGTGTGAGATGGGACTGGGAAGGAGGACTTTGGAGGTGTGAGATGGGTCTGTGGAAGGAGAAACTTGGAGGTGTGAGACGGGACTGGGAAGGAGGACTTTGGAGGTGCGAGACGGGACTGGGAAGGAGGACCTTGGAGGTGCGAGACGGGACTGGGAAGGAGGAACTTGGAGGTGCGAGACGGGACTGGGAAGGAGGACTTTGGAGGTGTGAGATGGGACTGGGAAGGAGGACCTTGGAGGTGCGAGATGGGACTGGGAAGGAGGACCTTGGAGGTGCGAGACGGGACTGGGAAGGAGGACCTTGGAGGTGTGAGACGGGACTGGGAAGGAGGACCTTGGAGGTGTGAGACGGGACTGGGAAGGAGGACCTTGGAGGTGTGAGATGGGACTGGGAAGGAGGACCTTGGAGGTGCGAGATGGGACTGGGAAGGAGGACCTTGGAGGTGCGAGACGGGACTGGGAAGGAGGACCTTGGAGGTGTGAGACGGGACTGGGAAGGAGGACCTTGGAGGTGTGAGACGGGACTGGGAAGGAGGACCTTGGAGGTGTGAGACGGGACTGGGAAGGAGGACCTTGGAGGTGCGAGATGGGACTGGGAAGGAGGACCTTGGAGGTGCGAGATGGGACTGGGAAGGAGGACCTGGAAGTGCGAGACGGGACTGGGAAGGAGGACTTTGGAGGCGCGAGCGGGACTGGGAAGGAGGACTTTGGAGGCGTGAGACGGGACTGGGAAGGAGGAACTTGGAGGTGTGAGATGGACTGGGAAGGAGGAACTTGGAGGTGTGAGATGGACTGGGAAGGAGGACTTTGGAGGTGTGAGATGGGACTGTGGAAGGAGGACCTTGGAGGTGCGAGACGGGACTGGGAAGGAGGACTTTGGAGGTGTGAGATGGGACTGTGGAAGGAGGAACTTGGAGGTGTGAGATGGGACTGGGAAGGAGGAACTTGGAGGTGTGAGATGGGACTGGGAAGGAGGACTTTGGAGGTGTGAGATGGGACTGTGGAAGGAGGAACTTGGAGGTGTGAGATGGGACTGGGAAGGAGGATCTTGGAGGTGTGAGACGGGACTGGGAAGGAGGACCTTGGAGGTGTGAAATGGACTGGGAAGGAGGACTTTGGAGGTGTGAGATGGGACTGGGAAGGAGGACCTTGGAGGTGTGAGACGGGACTGAGAAGGAGGACTTTGGAGGTGTGAGATGGGACTGTGGAAGGAGGAACTTGGAGGTGCGAGATGGGACTGGGAAGGAGGACCTTGGAGGTGTGAGATGGACTGAGAAGGAGGACTTTGGAGGTGTGAGATGGGACTGTGGAAGGAGGAGCTTGGGGTGTGAGATGGGACTGTGGAAGGACAGTGCATGTGTGAGCACATACAGCTTTTCCTAACAACTTTACTTGGAATATTAAAAAACAACACCAAGCATAGTGGTGCACTCTTTAAAACTCAGCAGGAGGATTGCTCTGAGTTCAAGGCCAGCCTGGTACTACATAGTGATTCTTGGTCAGCCAGGACTAAAGCAATACCATATCTCAAAAAAAAAAAAAAAAAAAAAGATGCTAGAGAAATACCTTACATTTAAAGAGCCTGCCTGGAAACCCTAAGAATCCAAAATCCACGTAAGTCCGATGCATAAGGTGGTACAAGCATCTAGAGTTTGTTTGCAGTGGCTAGAGGCCCTGGTCCATCCATTCTCCATTCTCTCTCTATCTGCCTCCTTCTCTCTGTCTCTCTCAAATATATTACATATATACATACACACACACACACACACACACACACACACATACACACACATATACATATATGTTTTTTGAGGTAGGATCTCACTCTAGAGTCCAGGCTGACTTGGAGAAGGACCCATATTCTACTCCCCAGATCCTACGTAGCCAGATACACAAGGTGACACAAACGTGCAAGGTCATACATGCGCACAAGGTGGCACACACATCTGGAGCTCATTGCAGTGGCTAGAGGCCCTGGTGTGCCAGTTCTCCCTCCTTCTGGGCTAAAATGAGACCTTGTCTTATGTTGCCAAACAAAAGTTTCAAAATTATTTTTCTAGGGCTGGAGAGATGGCTTAGCGGTTAAGCGCTTGCCTGTGAAGCCTAAGGACCCTGGTTCGAGGCTCAATTCTCCAGGACCCACGTTAGCCAGATGCACAAGGGGGTGCACGCGTCTGGAGTTCGGTTTGCAGTGGCTGGAGGCCCTGGCGCGCCCGTTCTCTCCCTCTCTCTCTCTCTCTCTCTCTCTATCTGCCTCTTTCTCTCTCTCACTCTCCAATAAATAAATAAAAATGAACAAAAAAAAATTTTTTTTTAATTATTTTTCTAGACTAAAAACACCCCTGAAGGCTAAGGAGATGGCTCAGTTGTTAAAGGCACTTACTTACGAGGCCTACCAGCCCAAATTCAATTCCCCAAAACCCATTTAAAGCCTGACACAGAATGGTACATGCGGCTGGAGTTCCTCTGCACAGGCTAGAGGCCCTACCAACACTCACACACACACACACACACATACACACAAGTGCAAATAATTACAATTGTGAGAACACCCCTGGTTGACAAAGGGGAGAAAGCCGGGCTGACTGGTCAGGCTCACTCAGCACACACCCCGGCGCAGGTGAATAAGGAGAGGCAGGAGGCTAAAGACAAGCATCAGTGCGCTAAGGGCTTTGCGAAAGATGTCCAGGGAGCGGGCAGGGGAGGTCGTCTGAGCTGAGGTTGCCTGAGGCTGACCCTGTGAACTGGAGGCTTTCATGGTGCTCCTAAGGCCAGCCCCTCCCAGCTCCTCCTGAGCCTCAGGTAGGACAGAGACGAGCAGAAGAGCCACGATGAGTTCTGCTGCTGTCGCTATACTGACTTCTTGATCCTGTAAACAAACATCCAGACTCAGGGCCAGAGCAACCACCGCAGCTTTATCCAGCGCTCCAGGCTCCAGCCTTTGGTTTTTTATCTTCCTCGGTTCTTCACCATCTCCCTCTGACATGGTTTTAAAAAACAGGTGAGGTCTGGAGAGATGGCTTAGCGGTTAAGGCACTTGCCTACAAAGCCAAAGGACCCTGGTTCAATTCCTCAGGACCCGCATAAGCCAGATGCACAAGGAGATGCATGCATCTGGAGTTCATTTGCAGTGGCTAGAGGCCCTGCTGCACCCATTCTCTCTCTATCTGCCTCTATCTGCCTTTCTCACTCTCTCTCAAATAAATAAAAATAAAAATAAATTTAGGGCTGGAGAGATGGCTTAGCAGTTAAGGCATTTGCTTGCAAAGCCAAAGGACCCTGGTTCAATTCCCCAGGACCCACATAAGGCAGATGCACAAAGGGGCGCAAATGTCTGGTGTTCATTTGCAGTGGCTGGAGGCCCTGGCGTGCCTCTTTCTCTCTCTCTCTCTCTCCCTCTCTCTCTCTGTCTCTGTCTCTCTCTCTCTCTCTCTCTTTGCCTTTCTCTCTCTCTCAAATAAATAAATACATAAATTTTTTTTTTAAAAAATTAAGTAGGTGAGGGGGCTGGAGAGATGGCTGAGTGGTTGAGGTGCTTGCTTGCAAGCCTGACAGACCAGGTTTGTTTCCCCAGGACCCCCATAAAACCAGATGCACAGAGCAGCACATGAATCTGGAATTCATTTGCAGTGGCAAGGAGGCCCTGGTGCATCCTTTCTCTCTCTCTCTCTCTCTCCCTGCTTGGAAATAATAGTAAATATTTTTAAAATATTTTATTTATTTATGTATTTGAGAGAGAAAGAGGCAGATATAGATAGAGAGAATGGGTGTCCACAGCCTCTGGCCACTGTAAATGAATCCAGATGCATTGTCACCTTGTGCATCTGGCTTAAGTGGTTATTGGGGAATTGAACCTGGGTCCTCTGGCTTTTCAGGCAAGAACCTTAACCATGAAGCCATCTTTCCAGCCCCATAAATAAATTTTTTTAAAACATTTTTAACAAATAATAGCTGGGCATGGTGGTGCACGCCTTTAATCCCAGCACACGGGAGGCAGAGGTAGGAGGATCACCATGAGTTCAAGGCCACCTTGAGACTACATAGTCAATTCCAGGTCAGCCTGGGCTAGAGTGAGACCCTACCTCAAATAAACAGGTGAGAATCCTATTAATATTAAACAGTCTCAGAAGCAGTGAGATAGATTAGATCTGATATTTAAATTTATGATATTTATCTTTTTATTTTTTGGGGGGGAGGATATTTTAATTACTTTTCTCATGGCTGTGACAAAATACCTGACAAAGCAATTTAGGACGGATGGATGGAAGGAAGGAAGGAAGGAAGGGAGGGAGGGAGGGAGGGAGGGAGGGAGGGAAGGAGGAGGGAAGGGAGGGAGGGAGAGTTTATTTTGACTCACAAAAGGAACAGTGTCTTGTGGAGGAAGGCATGGCAGCAGGAGCTTGAGGCCAGTCGCACTGCATGCACAGGGAGGGAGCAGAGAGCCCAGTGCAGGTGCTCAGCTCCTTCTCCTTTCTATTCAGTCTGGGGCCCTCACACAGAGACTCTCTCTGTAGCCCAGGCTGGCCTCAAACTCAAGACAACCCTCCTGCCTCAACCTCCCCAGCGCTGGGATTACAGTTATGAGCCACCAAACACATGAAAGTCTATTTTTGTTTTTTTGAGGTAGAGTCTCGCTCTAGCCCAGGTGGACCTGGAATTTACTCTGTAGTCTCGGGGTGGCCTCGAGCTCATGCGATCCTCCTTCCTCTGCCTCCCAAGTGCTGGGACCAAAGGTGTGCGCCACTATGCCTGGCCTCTGCAAGTCTTTTCAATGAAATAATAGATTATCTTATTCTACTTTATTTTATTTCTTTGAGGCAGGGTCTCACTCTCTATAGCCTAAGCCGACTTGGAACTCACCCTGTAGCTCCAGACAGGCCTTGACCTCCGATGATCCTCCTACCTCAGCCCCCTCCCCACCCCCAGTGCTGGGATTGAAGGGGAGGGCCACCACAGGGTTTTACTTTATTTTGCCTTATTATTGTGAAGCCTCGCAAGTCTGTGTCACCGAGCTTCATCCCCAGCCCCGCTTGCCTAGTATAACGCACTGGACACGGTTGTTTGGGGCGCCCTCTTGTGGTCCAGGTGCATTATTCGTTTTCTCTGTTGGTTCCTGGGAGGAGTGTGATGAAAATTTTACAAAGAACTATGCTAGAAGCTGGATGGACGAAGAAACACTCGGCATTTGATTTGAGATGTTGACTTGTAGGGGATGCAACATGAAAAACACCCCCACGGTCTTACTCTCCGTGGTCTGGGTACAGAGCAGATCTAAGGAGACCAAAGCAACGGAGCCACCCAGACCGGTGTTACTCCTGTGCCCACGTGACCTGCAGACTCCGCTGGGGCGCCCCAGGAAAGGGAAACCGCGCCACCTCACTTTTTTTTATTTGTTCGTTTTTGGAGGTAAGGTTTCAATCTAGCCCAGGCTCACCACCTCATTTCTTTTACACAAATGGCATGAATGCCTCTGGGAACAAGAGCGTCACCCCGCGGACTGCTTGTGGTGATGACACCACTGACCAGTGCCTCTGGACAGGGGCAATCCACACCTCTCCTTGTGGAGCCCAGGCTGGCCCCCAACTCGCCACAGTCCAGGGGCTACCATACTGCTCTTCTGTACCCCTTTTAAAAATTACTCTTTTGGGGGGGGTTAGAGGTAGGGTCTCACTCTAACCCAGGCTGACCTAGAATTCACTATGTGTCTCAAGGTGGCCTCGAACTCATGGTGATCCTCCTGCCTCTGCCTCCCGAGTGCTGGGATTAAAGGCATGCGCCACCACGCCAGGATAAAATTACTCTTGTAAAAAATATTTTATTTGGGCTGGAGAGATGGCTTAGCGGTTGAGCGCTTGCCTGTGAAGCCTAAGGACCCCGGTTCGAGGCTCGGTTCCCCAGGTCCCATGTTAGCCAGATGCACAAGGGGGCGCACATGCGTCTGGAGTTCGTTTGCAGAGGCTGGAAGCCCTGGCGCGCCCATTCTCTCTCTCTCCCTCCCTCTATCTGTCCTTCTCTCTGTGTCTGTCAAAATTTAAAAAAAAATTTAAAAAAAATATTTTATTTATTTGAAAAAATAGAGAGATAGAGGGAAAGAAGGAGGGAGGGAGGGAGGAAGAGAATGGGTACGCTGTAGCCGCTAGCTACTGCAAACAAACTCCAGACACATGTGAGACTTTGTGCATCTGGCTTATGTGGGTTCTGGGGAATCAAGCGTGGGTCTTTTGACTTTGCAGGCAAGAGCCTTAACCACTAAGACATCTCTCCGGTCCCTAAAATTATTCTTTTTTTTCCAAAACTTATTTATTCGTGTGTGTGTGTGTGTGTGTGTGTGTGTGTGTGTGTGTGAGGTATGGAGTCTCAGGGTGGCTCAGACTCATGGCGACCCTCCCACCTCTGCCTCCTGAGTGCTGGGATTAAAGGTGTGCGCCACTACACCCAGATAAAACTTATTTATATATTGGACAGAGAGAGAGAATGGGTGCACCAGGGCCTCTAGCCACTGCAAATGAACTCCAGAGGCATGTGCCACTTTGTGCATTTGGTTTTACGTGGGTACTGAGGAATCGAACTCAGACCTTACCAGCCCTCCATAGCTTCTTGGCCTTTTGTTTTTGTTTTGTTTTTGCCGAGGTAGGGTTTCACTCTAGCCCATACTGACCTGGAATTCACCGTATAGTCTCAGGGTGGCCTGGAACTCATGGTGATCCTCTTACCTCAGCCTCCCGAGTGCTGGGATTAAAGGTGTGTTCCACTATGCCTGGCATCCATCGCCATTTTTGAAAAGTGAAAAAATGCCTTAATTTTCAGACTGCCAGGCTTTTCCTATATCGAGCTGTCAATTGTTTTAGAGAGCTTAGGAAATTGTTTATGTTTAAGGCACTTGCCTGCAAGGCCTAAGGACCTAGGTTTGATTCCCCAGTACCCATGTAAACCAGATGCATAAAGTGGCGCATGAGTCTGGAGTTTGTTTGCAGTGGCTGGAGGCCCTGGTGCACCCATTCTCTCTTTCTCTTTCAAACAAATAAATGAAATATTTTTTTAAAATAATGTTTTAGGCCGGGCATGGTGTCACACGCTTTCAATCCCAGCACTGGGGAGGCAGAGGTAGGAGGATCGCCGTGGGTTCAAAGCCAGCCCCATCCCACAAAGACCGTCTTAGGAAATTGTTCGGGTGCGCAAAGCCCTAGCTCGGACTCAGTGAGGGCCTGGAGCTGAGAGCCGCCCGGGCAGTGAGGAGACGGGGCCTGGAGCCTGGGCTGCGGGCGGGCAGGGGCGGGCAGGGGTCCCAGGCCGCGGTCCCCGCTCTCCGCAGAGAACTACGTGCTCCAGGGACGGCAGGACTGCCACGTCGTCAACGGGACGTTCCGCTTCCTGGAGAGATACATCTACAACCGGGAGGAGTACGCGCGCTTCGACAGCGACGTGGGCGAGTTCCGCGCGGTGACCGAGCTGGGCCGGCCCGACGCCCTCTACTGGAACGGCCGGAAGGAGCTCCTGGAGGAGAAGCGGGCCATGGTGGACACGGTGTGCAGACACAACTACGAGGGCACGGAGAGCCGCACCGCGCTGCGCAGAGGTGAGGCGGGGCGCGCGGCGAGGGGCGGAGGCACGGGCTGCGGCCGCCCCGCCCGAAATGACGGCTCAGACATCCGTGTGGAAGGAGGAGGAGGCTCTCCATCCATCCATCCTTCCATCCATCCTTCCTTACTCCTTCCTTCCTTACCACCATCCATCCATCGATCCATTCGTCCTTCCTTCCTTCCATCCACAGAGCCAGCCAGCCAACCAGCCTTCCAGCCACACATCCATCCTTCCTTCCATCTATACATTCATTCATCCATCCATCCACCTACACATCCATCTATCCTTCCTTCCACCTACACATCCATCCATTCTTCCATCTATCCATCCTTCCCTCCTTCCTTCCAACCATCCATCTATCCTTTCCTCCTTCCTTCCACCCCTCCATCCATCCGCCATCCATCCAGAGGAGGGCAAGGCACTGGCCTCTGGGGACAGCGGGATGGGAGGGGCAGCCTGTGAGGACACCTCAAAGAGCAGGTGTTCCAGGGATAGAGTGACGGACAGAACAGCAGACAGTGGTGCCAGTGACTTCAGAAAGCAAGGGCGACTCAAGTAGGGGGCAGTGGTGGACCAGGTGGGCAGAGAAGCAAGGGCAGGAGACAGGCCGAGGTGGAGCTTGAGCCCTTTGAAGGAGGAAGGTCTTCATCCATCCATCCATCCACCCAACAAATTGTCTCACACTCTGCACGGCTGCCACAGTGTTGGAGCTGAATTGTCACTGAATTGTCACCAGTCCTCCAGGAGGCTGGGTACAAAGGAACAGAGAGGTGCAGACTGTGCAGGGATGGGACAGGAGAGCCCTGGCTTCTTCCCCTCAGCCTGTGGGGTGGGGGAGACCTGAGGGGCCACACCTGGGTGGAGCGTGAGCCTTCCACAAGCCCAGGGAAGAGTATGGTGAGAGACTACCGTCTTTTGATATGCTGTTAACAAAGGGGGCGGGGGGCTGGAAAGATGTCTTAGCGGCTAAGGTGCTTGTCTGCAAAGCCAAAGGACTCAGTGTCAATTCCCCAGGACCCACATAAGCCAGATGCACAAGGGGGCTCACATGTCTAGAGTTTGTTTGCAGGGGCTTGGAGGCCCTGACATACTCTCTCGTTCTCTCTCTCCCCCTCTCAAATAAATAAAAATAAACCATTGTAAAGAAAAAGAAAGCCAGGCATGGTGGCTCAAGCCTTTAATCCCAGCACTCGGGAGGCAGAGGTAGAAGGATCATGGTGAGTTCAAGGCCAGCCTGAGACTACATAGTGAATTCCAGGACAGCCTGGACTAGAGTGAGACCCTACATCAGGAAAAAAAAAAAAAAATCTGGGGCTGAAGAGATGCCTTAGTAGTTAAGGCATTTGCCTGCGAAGCCTAAAGACCCCAGTTCAATTCCCCAGGACCCAGGTAAACCAGATGCACAAGGGGCGTGTACGGCTGGAGCTCATTTGCAGTGGCTGGAGGTCCTGGCATGTCCGTTCTGTCTGCTTTTCTCTCTCTCTCTCTCTTTCTCTGTCTCTCAAATAAATAAATAAAATTTTAAATTATATAAAAAAGAACAAAAGAAAATCTTTTTTAAATACATAAATTAAAAAAAAAAAAGATCCTAGCTTGGTGGCATACACCTTTAGTCCTAGCTCTTGGGAGGAGGAGATAGGAGGATCGCTGTACATTCCAGGTCAGGCTGGGCTAGAGTGAGACCCTACCTCGGGAAAAAAGGAAGTAAGTAAAGAAGGAGAGACCAGGCAATCTGCCAAGAGTGGAAATGGGGACAACTCGGGAAGGAATCAGCCTAGTGGCTGGGTTTGGGGAAGCTGCCAAAGTAGTGAGGCGCCCACCCAGAGCCCTGGCGGGTAATCCCTCCGCCGGACTCTGCGCTCAGCTGGCGGCTCTTCCCGGCCTCCGGAGGGGGCACTGAAGGCCAGCGACCACAAGAAGAAGCTATCAGGAGCGTTGGGAAGTGACCAGAGGTGGGCAGCAGTGTGGCGCTGAGCACCAGGGGAGATGGGTAAGGACAGAGTAGGGACAGCAAGGAGCTGAGAGGTGTGGACCTCCGAGGAGCCCCTCAGGCGCCCAGAAAAGATGCCCTGTGGCCTCTATGCATCAAGCCCACAGGACATCAGCAGTATTGGGGCCTGAGGGTGTTACCGTAAATATGGAGATACTGGGTTTTTATTTATTAGTTTATTTCTTTTTAATTTATTTTATTTGACAGAAAGAAAGAGGCAGATAGAGACTGGGTGCGTCAGGGCCTCAGCCACTGCAAACAAACTCCAAACGCATGACCCACCTTATGCATTAGGCTTATGTGGATCCTGGGGAATCAAACCTGGGTCCTTTGGCTTCACAGGCAAATGCCTTAACCATAAGCCATCTCTCCAGCCCAAAATACTGGGGTTTTTACTTAGGAGAGACTATAAGATACATGAGCTGCTGTAAGCCACTGCCAAAGTTGCTTCATGTCCTTTTTGTTTCATTTTGTTTTTGTTTTTTTGGGGGTGTTGTTGTTTGTTCGAGGTAGGGTCTCACTGTAGCCCAGGCTGACCTGGAATTCACTATGTAGTCTCAGGGTGGCCTCGAACTCATGGTGATCCTCCTACCTCTGCCTCCCAAGTGCTGGGATTAAAGGCGTGCACCACCACACCCAGTTTCATGTACTCTTAATGTTTATGTTATGAAATTGTTAGGCTGATAGACCAAGAAATGCCTTGTCTGTATTAATTTTAGAAATTATTTGAGCAAATCCTACTTTCTTCTCATCAGTACACAGCATTTCACGGCCAAGGAAACAGTTTGGCCAAAAAAAAACCCTATTTATTGATACTTTTATTTGTGGTTTAAAATATTTTATCGACATAAAATTTGCATGCAAAATTTACTAATTTTGATTCATTATTATTATTTTCAAGGTAGAGTCTCGCTCTAGCCCAGACTGACCTGGAACTCTCAATGATCCTCATACCTCTGCCTCCAGAGTGCTGGGATTAAAGGTGTGAGCCACCACGCCCAGCTAAAATTAGACTCTCGGATGTCACAGTTAAGCATTCAGAAACATCCAGAAAAACACTGTTATGAAGGAATCTAAGAAACCAGACTCAATGTCACTTCTTTTTCCCGCACTGCTAGTCCAGCCTAAGGTACACGTGTCACCCGCCAAGAAAGTGACCCTGCAGCACCACGACCTTCTCGTGTGCCACGTGACAGATTTCTACCCCGGCGCCATTGAAGTCCGCTGGTTCCTGAACGGCCAGGAAGAGACATCCGGAGTCGTGTCCACGGGCCTGATCCAGAACGGGGACTGGACCTTCCAGACGCTGGTGATGCTGGAGATGATACCCCAGAGTGGGGATGTCTACTCGTGCCACGTGGAGCACCCCAGCTTAGACAGCCCAGTCACTGTGGAGTGGAGTGAGTCACCCCCACGACGCTGCTGGACCCACACTCTGACTCCGGCAGCGTTCTGGCTGTGAGAGCCCCTCGCCTGCCATAGGGGTCTCCGACACTGGGGCCAGACGTTTGTTTCCCAGTGCGTCCTACAGGCCTCCGAGAAGAGTTCTGAGCTGGAGGCAGCTGCGGCGGGCCTGTGCCTCTTGTAGAGGTCCTGAGGGTCCAGGATGTGCCCCTTGTTAGGGAATCTCAGGAAGCAGACATCTTCCTGAACCTCCCTCACACGGGGCAGCTGATCTCTTCCTTAAGCTGTCTTTCAGAGGCAGTTGGCCCCATTTGAACCTTTGATGTCACCAGTCCAAGTGCAAAACTTGGGGCCCTTGTGACCCTACTCCATCATGACCCCTGTCATTGTCCCCCTTGCCAGGGCTCCCCATGTGCCTCACACAGGCCCCAGTGAACAGGGAGCCTGCTGAGCCACCCTAACCCTGGCCTGTCTTCTCCGCAGAGGCACAGTCCGACTCTGCCCGGAACAAGACACTGACTGGCGTCGGGGGGCTCGTGCTGGGGCTGCTCTTCCTGGCAGCGGGCACCATCCTGCACGTGAGGAGCAAGAAAGGTGAGAACGCTGGGCTGCAAGTCCAGCACACTGGACACAGGGACAGGGTCACAATGTCAAAGGCTGCCTGGGCTACACAGTAAGACTTTGTATCAACCTCCACCCCAAAGAAGAGAAGCAAAGGTTAAAAAAAAAAAAAAAAAACCTGACAGGGGCTGGAGAGATTGCTCAGTGGTTAGGGCACTTACCTGCAAAGCCAAAGGACCCAGGTTTGATTGCCCAGAACCCATGTAAGCGAGATGCACAAGGGGAAGCATGCATCGGGAATTCGTTTGCAGTGGCTGGAGGCCCTTCTGCATGCACACTCACTCGCTCGCTCTGTCTCTCTCTCTCTCTTTCAGTCAAATAGTTTAGAAAACCTGACAGGTGGCTGAGGCTTGCTTTTGTCTGATAGACTCACCTGTCTCCACAAGGGACTGACTGAAATAAGGCTGCAGGGTTCTAGAAGCCACTAAAGCTAGTGTCAGAGCAAAACTGGCCTGCAAGGGGAGAGAGGTCCCAGGCTGTGTCCGGAACCACCAGGCATGAGGTCCTCAGGCTCTGGCAGGGTGCAGGGAGTGACGACATTGGAGGAGGGAAGTTGCTGGGTCTCTCACTGCCTAAAGTGGGATCAGTGGCTAAGTGGATTCCCTTTCTCCCTTGCATTCCAGCGCAACGGGGACCTCAGTGAGCAGGTAAGGATGTCTGCTGTTTTTCTTGGGGGGTGGGCTGTGGAAGGATGTAAGGGCTTCTTCCCCTTGTCCAAAAGGCGCAGGCTTGAACCTCCCTTTCAGCCTCAGACCAGGGGTGAGTGTGGGGAAAGAGCATTAGTTCCTACTCCACTGATGAAGGAGGCCGAAACAGGCGAACAGTCTTGTGAGACCGTAATGTTTCTGTGCTGGGACCAAAAAGAAGAGGGTCAGCGACCTGAGATGACTTCTTCTTCCCCAACACAGGGCTCGGAAAGACCGCATGCACCTGAGAACAAGGATTTCCTGTGTTTGACCCCAAAGGCTGGGGCTGGGGCAGACCCGCAGCTTCGCCAGCGGGAGCTCGATGCCAATGACCGCCCTGACGCTGGTGCCCGTGTTCCTCGCTTTGGTTCAGCGCAGCTTCTCTCCTGAGCCCCTCTCCTTAGCTCCATAAACAGTCCACAGCCAGGCCCACTGTCTGTTTTCCTAATGCCATGGCCTCTGCCGCTGCTCTTTTTGAATCACTCGCCTCTTTATTTGTATATTACAGTTAAAAATTTTAGCTGATGACTTATTAGCAAGGAAAATAAGCATAGTCCTTTCTACCCAGATGGTTTTCGATCGAGTATCTTCTTTATTTTTCCCCTTTGCCCCTCTTCCATCCTCCTTACACTGAACCCCATCAGTCCTCTACTCTATGTTGAGGGCTTCTCCCGCTTCCTCCAGCTTCCATGGGGCCATGCTGCTGGGCCCGGAGCTGCTGTGAGACCATGAGCACCGCAGCCGCCTCATGTCCGCAAGAAGGAGTTCCAGAGCCCCTTCTCCATGTGTGGGCTCTGGCGTTCTTTCCTCCTCCTCTTCCCCAGGGTCCCCTGAGCCTTGGAGGGTCGAGAGAGATGCCTCAGGGCTGCACACTCAACTGTCACCTTTCAGCACTTAGATGCGATTTGCCAGATTACTTTTATTCGTTACGACAAGGGTCTCACTCTAGCCCAGGCTGGCCTGGGACTCACCTTGCAGCTTCCTCATGCTGGAATTAAAGGCGTGAATCACTATCCCTGGCTTCCCAGGATGTTTCCTAAATGGTTGTTGTCATGAGAGACAAAGGGATATTCAGTCGGAAAGGAAAATACCACCAGTTAATAGCCATTTTAAAATTTTTATATTGTTTTATTTTTGAGAGACAAAGATGCAGACAGAGAGAAAGAGAATGAATGTGCCAGGAACTTTCAGCTGCTGTGGACAAACTCCAGACTTGTGCGCCCCTTGTGGCACATGTGTGGCATTGCACACTTGTGTCATTTTGCATCTGGCTTCCATGGGACCTGGACATTCGAACATGCATTCTTAGGCTTCACAGGCAAGCGCCTCAACCACTAAGCAATCTCTCCAGCCCAATAGTGATTTTTTTAAATTTTTTGTTTATTTTCATTTATTTATTTGAGAGCAACAGACAGAGAGAAAGAGGCACAGAGAGAGAAAGAATGGGTGCACCAGGGCTTCCAGCAAATGCAAATGAACTCCAGATGCATATGCCATCTTGTGCATCTGGCTTATGTGGGTACTGGGGAATCAAGCCTTGAAGCAGGGTCACAAGCAAGCGCTTAACCACTAAGCCATCTCTCCAGCCCCCAATAGTGATTTTTTTAATTGATCACAGAAAAACTACATAGAAATAAACCTATATGTAGAAGTACACAATGAAGCCGGGCATGGTGGTGCACGCCTTTAATCCCAACACTTGGGAGGCAGAAGTAGAAGGATCTCCATGAGTTCAAGGCCACCCTAAGATTACATTGTGAATTCCATGTCACCGTGGGCTAGAGTGAGACCCTACCTTGAAAAAAAAATACACACACACACACACACACACACACACACACACACACGCACAGAGTGAGGGGCCAGAGAGAGCTTAGCAGTTAAGGCACTTGCCAGCAAAGGCAAAGGACCCAGGTTCAATTCTCCAGTACCCACAAAAAGCAAAATATACAAGGTGGCACATGCGTATAGAGTTATTTGCAGAGTCTAGAGGCCATGACATTTCTATTCTCTCTCTTTCAAATAAATTTTAAAAAGAGGCAGAAGAAATAAAACCAAGTCAGGCATGGTGGCACATGCTTTTAATCCCAGCACTTGGGAGGCAGAGATAGGAGGATCACCATGAGTTTGAGGGCCCCCTGAGACTACATAGTGAATTCCTTATTAGCCTGGACTGGAGTGAGACCCTACCTCGAAAACCAAACAAACAAACAATAAAAAGGCTTTCTGAGTGGATTTTTTATCAGGCTGTCTGAAAGAGAGTGCTAGAGAATTAGGGGAAAGATGAAACCAGCTGAGAAGCCAGGCCAATGTGGATCAAGTGACTGGTCAGGCATCATTAGCTCTTGGGACAGAATCCCAAATGGCATAATAGACACATCAGCAAGTTCCAGCCTGAGATTATAGTGAATTCCAGGTAAGCCTGGGCCAAAGCAAGACCCTACCTTGAAAACCCAACACAAATAAGGGGCTGGAAAAGGAAAAATAGCTTAGCAGATAAGGCACTCACCTGCAAAGCCAAAGGACCAGGTTCAATTCCCCAGAACCCACATAAGCCAGATGCACAAGATGTCACATGCTTCTGGAGCTCGTTTGCAGTGGCTACATGATCTGTCTCTCTCTCTCGTATATAAATAAAATAAAAAAGTATTTTAAATAAACAACATGAATAAATAAAACATAAAATCTACACAAGCTGTGAGCACCAACAAGCCCTGCGATTCTGACAGCAAGGCCATGCCAGGCCCTCGGCTGCTGCATGAAGGCGCCCCACTGGCGCCGGGGGTGAACACTTGGTCCCCAGAGGACAGTGATTTGGGGGAAGGCTGTGGAACCTTCAGAAGACGGAGCTTTGCTCAACAAGTGGGCCACTGGGGTGAGCCTCTGAGTTTTACAGACCTGCCCCACTTCCTGTGCGCTGTTTCCTGAAGTAGAGGTGATGGGACACGTGACCTGCCACCTTCCCCCACCCCGTACTGAACCGTGCCCCCCGAGTTGTGAGCCAGAATGAACTCTTCCTCCTTAAGCTGCTTCTTCTCAAGTCTTTTGTCCCAGCAACAAGAAAAGAGACAAATGCCAGCATTCCAAGGGCTGGAGGGATGGCTGAGAGGTTAAGGCATTTGCCTGAGAAGCCAAAGGACCACAGTTTGATTCCCCAGGTCCCACTTAAGAAGATGCACAAGGGGGCGCATGCATCTAGAGCTCGTTTGCAGTGGCTGGAGGCCCTGGTGTGCCCATTCTCTCTCTCCCTGTTTCTCTCTCTTGCTCTCTCAAATAAATAAATTTTTTAAAAACAACCAGCTCAAAATGCCATGTTTGATTCATGCTCCAGATTCAAAGAGCCGGGCCCAAAAGCCAAAGCAAACAGCTCCACTTCCTCCCTTCTAGGTCTGTTGCAGTGGTCGTGTCTGGTGACACTTGACACTGTAGTTAGAACATCTTGTCGGGGGCTGGAGAGGCGGCGCAGTGGTGAAAGCAGCTTGCCTGCAGAGCTCACTGGACTGGGTTCAATGCCCCAGGACCCACATAAAGCCGGATGCACAAAGGGGCACAAGCATCTAGAAGTCCCGGTGTGCCCATTCTCTGGCCCGTCCCAATGCTCTCCCTCACTAAGACACGCTAGGAATTCCAAGCTAGGGCCAAGCGTGGTGGCGCACGCCTTTAATCCCAGCACTCAGGAGGCAGAGGTAGGAGAATCGCCAAGAGTTTGAGCCTACCCTGAGACTACATGGTGGATTCCAGGTCAGCCTGAGCTAGACAGAGACCCTATCTGGAAAAAAAAAAAAAAGCTAGGCAGGTGACTCACACCTGTAACCTCAACACTTCAGAAGCTGGGCCAAGAGGATCTTTTATTAAAACCAACCTGGGCTACAGAATAAGACCTTGGCCAAGAAATAAGAACTCGCACAGCCCCAGGGCAGGAAGTAAACCTCCTTCGTGAGAACTGCCCTCTGCTTGCTCTCCGGAGAGAAGTGAACGCGTCATGGGATGTCACCCTGGCCCACACTCTCCTGAGGCTCCGAGGCGTCTGAGCCCTTCACCCGTGAGGTGGTGAGGTCTGGGCCGTGACTTTGACAGAGCTTCCAGAATACCCAGGTGGACCCTCGTGTGCTGTTCCTGGGGAAGCCCTGTGTTTCTCAGGAAGTCAGATGTCACTAACGGAGGTGGAGCTGGCAAAGCGGAGGCTGCGAGTCACTTCATTCCCGCATCCAGGCAGCTCCGAGGTGTCCCTGGTCTTCATTCGAAGACCAGGGCAACGGGCAGTCAGCTGCCACCATTGCTGTCCAGGAGACTGCCCTGGAGAAAGAGAAAGAGAGAAAAGATAGCAGAAGGCCCCTCGCTAGCACCCAGGACTGACATCTGCTCCCTCCTAATGACAGGGCTCCCAGAAGTCTGTGCCACTGGCCGGGAGTTGGTGTGTGTGTCCCCAAAGATTCAGCTCCACCAAGCTCCTGGGTCCACCCGGCTGCAAAGAACTTCCTTCTGAGGCTGTCTGAGCCTTGTTCCCACCACCCTTCCCTCTCCTCTCCGCCACCCAACCTGGCTCATTCAAGACGACTAGTCCAGCATGCAGCAGGGCCAAGGGGAGCCCCCGGCCTTTGAGATGTGCAGTGTTTCCAGGACACTGACCATGTGCACACTTTACAAATTGATGCTTATTTTCCACTTTTACTATTTGTGTGAGACAGGATCTCACACTGAAGCCCAGGCTTCACAGATATCCTCCTGCCTCAGCCTCAATCAAGTCCTGAAAGTACAGACATGCACCAACACACCTGCTTTACAAGATTTATCTACTCTATTTTTGGGTGGGGGACAGCATTGAGGTAGGGTCTTGCTCTAGCCCAGGCAGACCTGGAATTCACTACGTAGTCTCAAACTGGCCTCAAACTCACAGCAATCTTCCTACCTCTGCCTCCCAAGTGCTGGGATTAAAGGTATGCACCACCACACCTGGCAAGATTTATTTTTATGTATTTATTTATTTAAGAGAAACAGTCAGAGAGAGAAAGAGATAGATTGGGAGAAATGGGCATGCCAGGGCCTCTAGCCACGGAAAATGAGTTCCAGATGCATGTGCCACCTTGTGCATCCGGCTTTAGGTGGGTACTGGGGAATTCAACCTGGGTCCTTTGGCTTTGCAGGAAAACACCCTAACTGCTAAGCCATCTCTCCAATCCAATATTTTTGTTTTGTTTTGCTTTGTTTTCAAGATAGGGTCTCACTCTAGCTCAGGCTGACCTAAAATTCACTCTATAATCTCAGAGTGGCCTCAAACTCATGGTGATCCTCCTACCTCTGCCTACCAAGTGCTAGGATTAGAGGCATACACCACCACGCCCAGTTTTTGGGGGCGGTTTTCTGAAGAGGGTTTCACTCTGGCCCAAGCTGACCTGGAAATTCACTATGTAGTCTCGGGGTGGCCTCGAACATGATCATTGTGGTCTTCCTACCTCTGCCTCCTCAGTACTGGGATTAAAGGCATAGACCACCACACCTGACCCAAGATTTATTTTTTCTTGATTTTTTTTTTTTTTTTTTTTTTTTTTTTGAGGTAGGGTCTCACTCTGGCCCAGGCTGACCTGGAATTCACTATGTAGTCTCAGGGTGGCCGCGAACTCACGGTGATTCTCCTACCTCTGCCTCCCAAGTAAGATTTATTTTTTAATTAGAAATCAGTTAATGCTAAGGGCGGTGGTGTACACCTTTAGTCTCAGCACTGAGGAGGCTGAGATAAAAGGCCAGCCTGGGGCTACTGAATGAGTTCCAGGTCAGCCTGAGCTGGAGTGAGACCCTACCTTGGAGAAGGATTAAAAAAAAAAAAAAATACAAAACATAAATCAGTAATGCTAAAAATAGAAACCCGAAGCTGAGAGGCAGCTGCAGGCGTGTGGTGGCTCAGAGGTCTTCCCTCTGCAATCTCCCTCCCCTCTTCGCTGCCAGCCCTCTCCTGACCACCACAGGGCCGTGGCTACGGGACTGTGTCCCTGACCCCGACAGACCCTGCACCAATTGAGGCCCACAGTTCCATCCTGCCACTTGTTCCGGTGCCATCAATGGATAACTCTTATTTGGGTATCCATGATAAACTCAGAGAGGCAGTGAAAACTTTTCAACCTTGGGCCTCCAGCAGAAGTTTGTATATTTTCTGTCCCCAGTCAAGCCCAAAGTAGGTCCCCAAAGCCTTTGCCTCTCAGACTCCTTTCTTGTCCTGTATCTCCTTCATCTCCTCCCACCCCGCCTAGAAGTCTTGTGTTTTCCTCAAGCCATCAGAGCCACTGCCAGCGCCTCATGCCAAACTTCCAAGAGGCCGCATATGAGCCTCAGGACCTCTCTGCCTTTCTGTGTCTGACAGCCAGTCCCTCGCTGTCTGGATGGGAAGGAGAAGCCAGCTGCAAAAAGAGGCTATGATCCTGCCGTCCGCCTGCCACTTGGCACAGAGCTGCTCATGAACTGTCATAAGGGGTTGGTTGGCAGTGATTAAATAGGCTGTTGTGGGTTGGCCTGAGGACCTCACAGCCACATGTAAATGTTATTTGAGTGACTGTGCAGCTTTGTTTCCATGGAGAAAAGCACTCTGAGTCCAAAGAATCTGACCAAAAGTGACCTTGGTGGCACATGGCCCTTTGTGCTCTGGGGGTGACCTTTGTGGTTTGGCACCAGAGAAACCACAGCTGTGGGCCAGCTTGGCAGAGAGTGGGTGTGGCAGGAAGGGTAAGAGTGTCCCTCTAAGTCTGTGTTGTCTTGATCTGATGCCTGCGCAGGAGGAAGGAGGGAGTGAGCCTTCAGGACAAGATAATCTATGTACAAAGATGTGGGGGATCCCAGAACTCCGTCCACTCATCCACGACTCAGTAGATGTGGGGCCGGACATGGTGGCGCACACCTTTAATCCCAGCACTAGGGAGGCAGAGGTAGGAGGATTGCCATGAGTTCGAGGCCACCCTTAGACTACATAGTGAATGCCAGGTCAGCCTGAGCTAGAGTGAAACCCTACCTCAAAAAAAAAAAAAAAAAAAAAAAGTAGATGAGGTGAGTGTGCCTCCACTCAGCCTCCTTATGGTTTGGAGGACAGAAAATGCAGGCTCAGTGGATGAAGATGGAGAAGCAATGGCATGGTGGTTAATATTGTCAACTTGACAGGATCTAGAAGTCACCTAGGAGACAAATCTCTGGGTATGTTTGTGAGGGAGTTTCCAGACAAGGTTAATTAGGGGGAAAGCCCCACTTTCAATGTGGACAGTTCATTCCATGGGCTGAGCAGCAGCACTCATCACTCTGCCTCCTCACAGTGGACTGAATGTGAACAGCTGCCTCCAGCTCCTGCACCCATGCCTCCCCTGGCGTGATGCACTGTCTCCTCTAACTGTGAGCTGAAATAAGCCGTCCTCCTTAAGTTGCTTCTTTTAAAAATATATATTATTTATTTATTTATTTGAGAGAGCACAAGAGAGAAAGAAGCAGACACAGAGTGAGAGAGAGAATGGGTGTGCCAGGGCCTCCAGCCACTGCAAATGAACTCCAGACACATGCGCCACCTTGTCCATCTGCCCTACCTGGGTCCTGGGGAATTGAACCATGGCCCTTCAGCTTTGCAGACAAATGCCTTAACTGCAAAGCCATATCTCCAGACCCTTAAGTTGCTTCTTGTCAGGTGTTTTACCACAACAACAGAAAAAGTCACTAATACAGGAAATTGGTACCAGAAGTGGGGTTGCTATTATGGCAAAACTATGTGGTTCTTGGACCTTTGTAAATGGTTTATGAAAGGAATATGGAACAGTTTGAACCTTTGGGTTAGAAAAGTCTCCACGTGGTGCAAGTAGAGAGAATGGTCCATTCTGGCAGGAGTTTGAAAGACAAGACTGCTGAAAGAAATGTGGATAGTAGAGATCTGGTTAATAAGAGTTCAGAAGAGAGTAAGAGATCTATCAGGAACTAGCCTAAAGCCCATTCCATGGTGTGGTGGTTTGATTCAGGTGACCCCCATAAACTCAGGTGTTCTGAATGCTGGGTTCCCAGCAGATGGAGATTTGGGGATTAAGGCCTCCTGGTGGCTGTGTATTGTTGGGGGAGGGCTTATGTGTGTTATTGCCAGTGCTCCTCCCTTGCCAGTGGTTGGCACACTCTCCTGTTCCTGTAGTCCACCTGATGTTGCCCAGAGGATGATGTCCACCCTCTACTCATGCCATCAATTTCCCTGCCATCGTAGAGCTTCCCTTTTGAGCCTGTAAGCCAAAATAAACCCTTTTTCCCAAAAGCTGTTCTTGGTTGGGTGCTTTCTAATACATGGTTTGTCCTTTTTTGTGTTGGGTTACAGGTAGGGTCTCACTCTATCCCAGGCTGATCTAGAACACTCTGTAGTCCCAGGTTGGCCTGAACTCACAGCAATCCTCCTACCTCTGCCTCCCAAGTGCTCGGATTAAAGGGATGCACCACCATGCTCAGCCTATTCATGTGTTTTTTAAATATTTTATTTATTTATTAGATAGACAGAATGGGCTAGCATGGCCTGTAGCCACTGCAAACAAACTCTAGATGCATGCATCACTTTGTGCAGCTGGCTTATGTGGGTACTGGGCAATTGAACCTGGGGCCTTTGGCTTTGCAGGCAAGAGCCTTAACTGCTAAGTTATCTCTCCAGCCCATGTTGTTGTTGTTTAGGGTCTCTCTTTAGCCCAAGCTAACCTGGAACTTACTCTATAGCTCCAAGCTTGCCTTGAATTCATAAGCAATTCTCCTACCTCTGCCCCCCCCACACACAAATGCTAGGACTAAAAATATGCACCATCACATCCAGACCCATTCATGTTTTATTCTAGCAATGAATCTGACTGTATTCTGCCTGTGTCCTGAGAACTTGAGTGAGGTTAAATTAAAAAGAAATGGACTTATTTTTTTTTTAGTAGAGGAAATACAAAACAGGGTAGCATTCAGGCTGTATCATAATTACTGCCCCCTCAGTAAGAGAGAGCAACATGTGGAGCAGAAAGATATGAAACGTGCAGTTGGGTGAGAAACAAAATGCATTTGAAATTACAGACAAGCTGGGCGTGGTGGTGCATGCCTTTAATCCCAGCACTCAGGAGGCAGAGGTAGGAGGATTGCTGTGAGTTCGAGGCCACCCTGAGACTACATGGTGAATTCCAGGTCAGCCTAGGCCAGAATGAGACCCTACCTCAAAAAAAAAAAAAAATACAGACAAACCCGGCATGGTGGCACACACCTTTAATCCCAGCACTGCAGAGATAGAGGTAGTAGGATTGTTGTGAGTTCAAGGCCAGCCTGAAACTACATAGTGAATTCCAGGTCCGCCTGGGCTAGAACCAGACCCTACCTTGGAAAAAAACAAATTACAGACAAAATAGATTTGAAATAAGCTATGATTGTTGTTGTTTTTTTAAATTAGCATTAAAGAGACCCCTAGCTCCCTACCTACACTGGGACAACAGGAAACGTGTCCTGAGGATAATGACCCACTCATTGAAGGTTCCATCTGTGTAAATTTATTTTAAAGAAGAGAGCCTAATGGAAAATGCTACTGAAGAGGTTCCCTGCTCAACACAACCTAGGAAAGTGTTACCCCACGGCCATCCACAAAGGCCAAGCAAACTGTGGTCCAAGGAGGGCAGGGACCATCCTGAAGTGACAGCAGAACTTGGCAGCATTGTCACTACGGTTCTGGTTTTGTAGGTATGAGAGACGCAACACTGAGGGTGCCATGGAGTCTTGCACCAAGGGTCCACAGAGCTCTTGAAGCTGGGCAATGTGTGGCAGGGGTGGGGTCCCTTCAAGGAGTCCCTGAGAGGTCACTGTCTGCAGCAGTGAAGGAGTAACCTAAGTTGCAGTGGAACCCCAGAACACCGGAGACGCTAGCACCATGGGATGCCCGTCCACCAAGAACAGAGCGGGCACAAAGCGGAGCCGGCCCAAGAGCGGCAGGGAGCCGCAGGCTTTGGTGTTTTCCCTCCGGGCTTCAGTCTCGCTTTGATTTAATCTTCTCTCACTATGCCCCTACTTTGTGTTTGGAATTTTTGAGGTAGGATCTCTCATCTAGATAGATCTAGAACTCACTCTGTAGCCCAGGCTGGCCATGAAACTCATGGCAATCCTGCTACATCACACTATGTACTACTGGGATTAAAGGTGTGCACTATAACACGTGACCCATTCCTCTGTGTGTGTTTTTGTTTTTCAAGGTAGGGTCTCACTGTAGCCCAAGCTGACATGGAATTCACTATGTAGTGTCAGAGTGGCCTCGAACTCACAGTGATCCTCCTACCTCTGCCTCCCGAGTGCTGGGATTAAAGGTGTGTGCCACCAAGCCCATCTCACTGATCTCTTTCTGAATGTGTTTACTCTCTACCAGTGTGTGTTGCAAGCCTGTAACCATTTTGTTTTTCATGTCACAGAGACTCACACAAGTGCCTGGATCTCTGAAGAGGCTTGGTACTTGGACTTTTGAACAGTGCTGGGACTGTGAAAAGACTATGGAGACTTCTGAAGTTAGATTGACTGCATGCATCATGAGATGGCCATGAGTCTATTGGGACAAGTGGTGGAAGATGAAGCTTGAAAGTTAAGTATCCAGGCATGGTGGTGCATGCCTTTAATCCCAGAACCTGGGAAGCACATGTAGGAGGATTGCTCTGAATGTGAGGCCAGCCTGAGAGGACACAATGAATTCCAGATTCGCCTGCGCTACAGCAAGACCCTACCTTGAAAAAAAAAAAAAAATAGTAAGTTCGAGGGCTACAGAGATGGCTCAGTAGTTAAGGGCTTTCCTACAAAGCCTAAGGGCCCAGGTTTGGTTCCCCAGTACCACATAGAAGCCGGATGCACAGTGGCACATGCACATGGAGCCCATTTGCAGCAGCTGGAGGCCCTGGCCTGCCCAGGTTCATTCATTCTCTCATCTCTTTTGCTTGAAAATAAAAATATTGTAAAATTAATAAGTTTGGGTGACAATTTAACAAGGGGTAGACTTTCAATGGCAAATACTGCCAATTTTGCAAGATCTAGAATAACCTAGGAGGGCTGGAGAGACGGCCCAGCGGTCAAGCTGCTTGCCTAGAATCGCCTAGGAGGCAAATCTCTGTGCAGGTCTATAAGTCAGCTTCTAGATTAGGTTGAGAAGACCCACCCTAACTGTTGAATGCACCATTCCATGGGCCGGGGTCCTGGATCGAAGACAATGCGAGGTCCGCCTGAGGACCAGCATTCTTTTCTCTGCTTCCTGACAGGGGACACATGACCAGCTGCCTCACTCCTGCTGCCATGGTGGTCTGTAGCCCCTTGAACTGTAAACTGATTTTATTTATTTATTTATTTGAGAGAGAGAAAGAAGCAGACAGAGAGAGGGGCAGATAGAGAATGGGTGCACCAGGGCCACCAGCCACTACAAACGAACTCCAGACACATGTGTCATCTTGTGCATCTGGCTTACGTGGGTCCTGGGGAATCGAACCTGGGTCCTTTGAACTGTAAACTGAAACAAGCCCTTCCTCCTTTACATCTCTTCCTGTCAGGTAATTGCGTCACCACCACAAGGTAAGTAACTAAAGGTTTAGTAAACTGAGGGGCCGGACTGCAGGTGCAGCAGAGGCAGGGAGGAGTAATGAACTGTGGAGCCCAGGGGCTGGGGTGGGGCTGCGCCCACCTGCCCTGGTTTCCAGCGACACTGGAGTCTTCATATTGCTAGGGCTCCTGCCCACTCACCCAGGTAAGGCTGGGCCTCTTGATGTCCGCAGATTAGCTTCCTGGAATCAAGAATGGCCCAAGTTTGGGATACAATGTCCCAGGTTTTCTCTTTCACAACACGGGCATCTAAGTGGTACCAGGGTGGGACTTGGGGTGCACACCAGCTGCATCTACCCCACCCTCTCTGAAGCGAGCAGATGTGGAGCCAGACTGGGACGCGCACGCCGTCACGGGTGGCCGCGCCACCTCCATTCCTCCTTGTTGGGACGAGGCCCTGGAGTGAGTGTCAGCTGCTGCCAGGCCCGGTGCCGTGAGCAAGCGGTGGTGCATGAGGATGAGACGCCCCAGAAGGGGAGGGAGGCCCACTGGGAATGCCCGGCCGAGCAGGGACACCTGAGCAGAGACCTGGGCTGCTAGACGAGCTTGGAGAGGGGCGGCTTGGGAAGGGAAGAGATGGTGCAGTGCTCGACGGGAGGGCCTGGGGTCCACACGCACAAGCCCTCAGGAGACGCAGTTACATGTGGCCTGGCCCCAAGCCCAGGGGTGGAGGACGCAGTGAACAGAGGAGCAGGTCTGTAAGTAACTTGGAAGTGGACTCAGTCTCCCCGTTTGCAGGGAGTTTAGACTGAGCCATTGAAGGCTGGAGTCTCCGGCTAGCCCTAGGGAACTTGGAGCAGGTGTATTTTGGGGGAAAGCAAGGGCAGGCTCACATCCACAACAGCCCTGGACTAGGTCAGAACCTGGGGCCGGAGGATACTCGGGAGCCTCTCTATGTCGCTGGGGCATCCGTGTCCTTGCCACCCAGCTGGCCGACCCTCAGGGGAGAAGGGTTAAGCTGGCTCTCGCTGGGGACAGGAGCGCTGGCTGGAGCTTGGACATTGAAATAAGCACACTGGTACCACCATCGCCCACGAGGAGATCACATTGTTTAACCGTCAGTCAGAATGAACTCTGGCAACTCCTAGGAGGCCATAGGCTAGACATTAACCCTTTCATTGCAGAATCTGGACTAATGTGTCCAGGAAGGCAACGAGATGCCCAGGGGCGCTCAGAGTCACAATGATTTTCCAGTCACGTGGAAGAACTTCAGTTATTTCAACATCTGCTCAATGCAGGCCCTGCACAGCCCCTCTGGTCCACTTCCCCCGGGGGGGCGGAGCCTGATCCCCAAGTGGCAGGTAGTCCCGCCCACCCCAGGCCCGGACCAGGGTTAGAACCGCAGGCAGGGGGTGAGAAAGCCCAGCTGGGGAGACAGCTGGAGCCCTGAGGAAAGGAGACTGTGTATCCCGCAGGCTCAGTGAGCGCTCCAGGAGGGGGCCCAGAAGTGGGGTTGAGCGCAGAAATCACACCCACGGGCACTGAGGAAAACCCTGAGGTGAGGATGGGTGCCCGAGCCCACCCTTGCAGCACCAGTCCCCAACACCTGCTGGGCTGTTATTTTCTTCGTTTTGTTCTCCGCTCTTTAAATAATTAATATAATTCCTTTTTTAAATACAAAATACACAGTGTCCTTTGTCTTCCTCTTGTTTGGGGTGATTGGGAAGTGTTTTTAAATAAGGGTCTCCGCTCTCTAATAGGTCACGGGCTCCAGGTGGGAGGGCTGGAGTCCAGATGATACCCCTCCCCTGGACTGTCCCAGTGGCACCCCGACTCACCCTCCCCACTGCCCCTGACTTGGGGCTCACGGTGCCCTGGCCCAAGGCCCCCGGATGGTGGCAGGCCCTTGTGGGAGGTGGTGTGGAGCCAAGGCTGTGTGACTCCCGATGGGGCTGGATCTGACAGACAGCGTCAGAGAAAGTCCTAGCCCATGAAGCAGACAGGTCCCAGCAGCACCCCTCCCCTCCTCGGAGGGGCCCCCAGGTCTGAGAAGGAGGCATCCAGCACCGGCAGCTGCTCCAGGACAGGAGTGCGCACCTCCAGCACCGTCCGGCCTTGCTGGGTCTTGAAGGACAAACGGGCGAGGTGAGCACAGTGAGAACTGCCTGTGGGTCCCACAGCTCAGCCCAAGCCTGCCCCTCCCTGAGCATCTTGACTCAGACGCCGATGTATGCACTGGGGGGGTCAGTGTGCCCATGAGCGCGTCTGCACCCGTGTGGCCTGCTGGGCATCCGAGCACCGTGTGCCCACTCATGTGAACCCACCTGGATGGCTCACTTAAATCTTCTCCCACCTTTGTGAGCACGTCTGACCACGAAGCAGGACGCCTCCCTGTTGACTTCAGTGACCCTGCCCACGGGTTCCTCTGCCTGCTCCCGGTCTGAGGCTGGGACCTGCCACCCACCAGCTTTCTGGGTCCGCACCTGACAGCCACTTTTGAATTCCTTGACATAGGGGCTGGTCTCTGGGCTCAGCTCATCTTCGTTGGCCCCCCGGAGTCTCAGGGGCCCATCCCGAGCCACTCCGGAGCATGGATAGGAGACGTCTTGGTGGGCAGAGACGCTGAGCAGCCGCAGGAAGGTGAGCTGGACCACGCCCACCGGAGAGCCCCCGGAGTCCACGTAGGAGAACTGGAAGGACAGGAGTTGGGGGGACACAGATGGGTCTGGGACGCATGCCGGAGCCGGGGTCAACAGTGGGGCGCAGGGGAGAAGGCAGGGCCTGGGAGGGAAGGGGGTACCTGGGGTAATGAACTTGGGTTTCAAGGCAAGGAAACAAAGAGCATGGGGGGAGCAGAGAAGGGGCAGCAGACAGACTGTGGACGGCAGGCAGGCCATCGGCACATAAATCCAGGCACCACCAGTCCCTGAGCAGGTCATGACAAAGCCAAGGGAAGGGCAATCAGGAGGCAGCTCGCACCTGTGTGACGTCATCCCTGGGTGTCACACACGTCTCCCCTCCTGCTGTAAAGTTGCAGAACACCCGGAAGGCATCTCGCGCGCAGCCCTGGTTGGGGTCCACCCAGTACTCTCCTGTCGAATGAGGGGCAGGGAGGTCAGAGCCACCTTCCCTCGCCCCGCCCTCTGCCTCAAGGCCATAGCCTGCCCTGGGGCAGGCTTCCAGGCCTTTGTCACCCGCTGCCTGCCATACCTCCATCCCGGCCTCAGTTCCCCTCACCACCTGCCAGCCCACTCTGACACCGGCAACCATATCCCCAGTGGCAGCCCCAGGCTGCTCTGAGGGGAAGAGGTGACCGCCCTGCCATCTGTGCACGCCTATCTACTCTCGCGGACGCTGGTGTCATGAGCGGTACTCAAGGGTGGGGCCGTATCAACTGCCTACAATACGGAAGGTCAGGTGACTACGAGCCCCCAGTACAAGCCCCTCGACCCTCACCCCACCCCAGCAGCTCCCCTAAGACCCCCCTCTCTCCAGCAGCCTCACTCTTGCTCAGTCCCCTGCCCTGAGGCTGGCACTGACCATCAGGCAGCTCAGGGTGGCACAGCTTCAGGTCCTGGCAGGTGCGGGCGGGGCTGTCCTGGGTCCCTGTCGGCCTCCTCATCTGCTCAATCTCCTCCCGCAGCGAATCCAGTGAGCCAAAGATCTCCTCCAGCCCCCCGGGACTGCCCGGGGCACCTCCTGTGGGCATGGCCTCATCGTCCTGCACCAGGAGACTTCCGTCCACGGAGCGGCGGGTCTTCTTGGGCATCTGGATGGGCAGTGGCTGGATCACCTCTCCCGGAGGGCCCTGGGTGGGGGGAGAGGGAGCGGGCGTGAGAACAGCCCGAAGACAACACAGAGACCGCGACAGGACACAGAGGGACGGAGGGAGGCAGGGAGGGCCACAGCCAGCAGGAACCGCTGCCCCCAACTCACCGGGTGTCCTGGAGGGCCCTGGATGCCCTTCGCTCCCTTGGGTCCGGCTGGGCCCTATCAAATAAGATCGAGAGGGGGCTGGTGTGGGATCTGTATACAGAAGGGTTAAACTGCTCTCCTGGTAAGAACGAAGGGCTCGCAGGGGAGGGGAGGTGGGTGTGTGTTCACCCTGGAGCGGCAGGGTCAAGGCCAGCTGGGGCAAAGGTCAGGGCTGATGGGGTCACTCACAGTGGCTCCTTTGGCTCCTTTGGGGCCAGCAGGTCCCTGTGAAGCGAATGGACAGAGAGGCTTACCACAGGGCAAGGGAGGGATGCAGAGGAATTGGGGCGGGGGCAAGGTCAGTCGTCTCAACACCCTGGGTTTCCACAGAAGGGAAGTTGAGGCCGCACAGAAATGGGGGACTGTTACTAGAAGTCAGGGGTGGGGTTTGGGGACTTAGCAGAGCAGATGGTTACTCACAGGGAGGCCAGGGGGCCCTCCAGGACCGATGGGGCCAGAGGCTCCGGGGATACCCTAGGGTGGGGAAAGGCTGATTCAGGTTCACCACCCCACCACCCCCAGCACGAACCCCGCCTGCCCTTAGCCCCAGACCAGTGCAGAGCACATCCACACACACCGTCTCTCCCTTCTGTCCCGGGGAGCCCTGCGGGCCAGGAAGACCCCGGTCCCCCTTCTCTCCTTGCTCTCCCGTGGGCCCGATCAGTCCAATGAGACCTGGGTGACCCTAGAGGAGGAACAGGAAGTCACAGGGAGTCAGAGAGGACGGGGCTCGGGGTCTGGAGAAAGAGCCACCGCTGGGAAAGGCCCCACTGAGTAAGGGCCCCTGGGCCGCGCTAGCAGAACAGAGGCCCTGGGCACCCGCTGGGTTGCGAGGGAGAGCCGATGACAGAGCTGCCTGGCCACTTGCCCCCGTCACTCACCTTCTCTCCTTTGGCTCCAGCATCGCCCCGGAGGCCTGGAAGCCCTGGGGGTCCCTGTGGGAAGACAAGAAGTCATTCTCAGGAAAAGGTGGGACCAACACCCCACGTTTCTCCAGTGTCAGCTGCCCCCATCCCGTGCCCACTTACTCACCACAGGACCCGGGGGGCCAGCCAGGCCCGTGGCTCCAGGACGGCCTTGCTGACCCTACAGGTTGGAAAGAGCCCGAGGGTCAGGAGTGTCCCCCACAGCGCCTCCCATGGCTGTTGCCCCCTCCCCGCCCCTCCACGTCAAGACTTACCACTGAGCCTGGGAGGCCCCGTAGACCATCAGGGCCAGGCTTGCCTGCTGGGCCTGCAGGACCCACAGGGCCTGTCTTCCCAGGGGCACCCACAGAACCAGGATCCCCCTGAAACACACAGAGAGACTTTCTTCTAGAGGGCAGAGGCGGGGGGGGGGGGGGCAAGGGGTCCAAGGTGGGAAGGGTGGAGGCGGGAAGAAGGTGCCGGACCTCAGGGACCCCAAGGGCGGGAGCAAGTACAGAACCCTTGTCCCGGGAGGAGACTCAACACGGGCGACATCTGGAGACAGGACAGGGACAGAGGGGACGCTCTAGCACGCAGGACGGCCTCCCTCTCACCTTGGCTCCCTTCTCCCCTTGCCGCCCCTCTGGACCAGTCGTGCCGGCAGGTCCCTGCGGAAGGGGGCAGGAAGGAGGTACACGATGAGGCAGGGGGGCACCAGGCTCAACTCGGCCCCTTCCTGCCCCCTTGTACACACATGTGTGCACACTCACGCACACAGAGAGGACCTCTCACAGATGGTGGGGACAGGTATAGCTGCACTATTGTTAAAATGTCAAGCCAGGTGTGCGACGCGTGCCTTTAATCCCAGCACTTAGGAGGCAGGAGGAGGAGGATCTCTGAGTTCTGGGGCTATAGAGAGAGTTCCAGGACAGCCTAGGCTAGAGCGAGACCCCGCCTCAAAAACAAAAAAGAAAAAATATCTATATGGAGAAAAGTATCTATATGGAGAGGACCCCACCGTGTGTGTGTGTGTGTGTGTGTGTGTGTGTGTGTGTAATAGCTGCTGAGCCACTTCTCCTGGCCCCACCTCCCACCCCAGCAACTGAGCAGCTGGGGCCCCAAGGGCTCTTGGAAAGGCCTCTCCCATGCTCGTTCTGATAGTCTGTAATTACCACCGCCCCTGGCAAAGTCACACCAACCAACCAGGGACAGAGACCCAAGGTACCCAGCACACTGGGGCCGCTGTGCTCACCGAGGACCAGCCAGACAGCAGCACCTCGCTGCCTGCTCCTGCCACCGCCCCCCCACCCGCCCTGCCCTCCTGAGCCCACCCTGTCATGCTGCTTACCCGCTTGCCAAGGGGTCCAGGGGGTCCATTCTCCCCAGTGGGACCAGGGGATCCCTAGAAGAGAGGGATTGGACAGGGTGAGTAGGCTCCAGTCAAGAGACCCTTGGGGCTGGAGGACAGCCTGCGGGCTTGGGCTCAGGGGTGGGGGCTCCTGGTTGCTCACAGGCTGTCCTGGCTCGCCGTCCTCTCCACGGTCACCCTTCGCACCATCCTGGCCCTGCAGGGGTGAAGCAAGGTCAGAGGAAGGCCCCCAATCCCCACCCCTCCCACCCCTCCACCCACCCCAATGAGCCCCTGCTTCCCAACACCAAGGCGCCTCCCTTCGCTGAGCCACTCACCCGAGGGCCGCCTTCTCCAGGGGGGCCGGGGTCGCCAGGGAAGCCGACGGGACCCTGACCAGAGGAAGGAGTCAGAGTCATGCTCCCTGAACAGCCTACCCAGAGCCAACGGGGAGAAGGTCTCCAGTGACCCCCCACCCGTGCAGCCCGCTAACGCTCCCAGAGAACTGACCACTGGGCCTCGCTCGCTTTCCTCCACACCCTTCTCAGGAGATCCCATTCCCACTGCCTCCCTCTCAGGCACCTCCCACCCCCACGGCCCAAGACACATGCGCGCCCACGCGCACACGCACGCACACGCACACGCACACGCACACAGTGTTCCCAGGCCTCCCACTCCCAGCGCCGCTCCTCTCCTGCCATCCCCCAGACTCACAGGATTCCCTTTGGGGCCATCATCGCCTGTGGGGCCTTTAGGCCCCGGTGGTCCAGCCTCTCCCGGCTGCCCTGACTCTCCTTTCTCGCCGCGCTCCCCACGTGGGCCCTAGAGGACAAGAGGAGGCACGGTGGTCTCAGAGCCTCTTTTCAAAAACTGTTCCTTTTGCCAGGCGTGGTGGCGCATGCCTTTAATCCAGCACTCGGGAGGCAGAGGTAGGAGGATTGCCGTGAGTTCAAGGCCACCCTGAGACTACATAGCGAATTCCAGGTCAGCCTGGGCTACAGTGAGACCCTACCTTGGAAAACCAAAAAAGAAAAAAGAAAACTTTCTTCATTTGCACATGTGTGCACACCGTGCGTGCGTGCATGTGTGCGTGTGTGCGTGCGTGTGTGTGTGTGTGTGTATGCATACAGAGCCTCTTGCCACTGCAAACACCAGACATTCCCACCACTTTTTGCTTCAGGCTTTACATGGCTGACTTGGGAATCAAACCAGGCAACCTTGCAAACAAGTGTCTGTAACCACTGAACCATCTTCCCAGCCCCTCAAAGAAGTCTTGAAGATCCCGGATATGGCCCCACCTTCAGCCTCCAGGTCCTCAGTGATAATGAAGCAGAGAGCCAGGCCCTAGGGGAGCCCCTGGCCCCTCTTCCCTCCAAGGAAATAGTGGCAAGGCTCACCCAGGCCCCGGGACTGGGCAGCAGCAGACTCCTGGGCACTCATGGTCCCAGCTAAGTGGTCACAGAAGTGGGGGCTGAGGTGAGGGGAAAGGGGGACGGAAGAGCAGAGCCTCAGAGCTGTTACCCACCTTGACACCTGGCTCACCCTGGACCCCAGGAGATCCTGACTCTCCAGGCTCCCCCTGTGAAGAGGTGAGATCAAAATCCTTCCTTTCCCAAATTCTCATATGCCCCACATCTCAATCTGGTCTGGATCACCAACAAAAACAGACAATATCTGGGCTGGAGAGATGGCTTAGCGGTTAAGACGCTTGCCTGCAAAGCCAAAGGACCTCAGTTCGATTCCCCAGGACCCACGTAAGCCAGATGCACAAGGGGGCACATGCATCTGGAGTCCCTTAACAGGGTTAAGGCCCTGGCGCACCCATTCTCTCTCCCTCCCTCCCTCTCTCTCTGTCTCTCTCTCTCTCTGTCTCTCTCTCTCTCTACCTGCCTATTTCTGTATCTCTCTCAAATAAATAAAAATAAATAAAATATTTTTAAAAATAGACAACATCCAACCCCCACCTCCCCCGAGATTGGTCCATTCACACATTTCCCAGTTACCTTCTCTCCAGGGGGACCCAGGTTTCCAACACCTCCAGGGGGACCCTGTGGGCCCTGGAAGAGGAACAGAAAGAGAAGCTATTGCCTAGGAGAGACAGAGGCCTGGCTGAGGGCCCGGCCACAGCTGTGACGCAGTGGCAGCCTCCCCAGGGCCCGGCCACAGCTGTGACGCAGCGGCAGCCTCCCCAGGGCCCGGCCACAGCGGTGACGCAGCGGCAGCCTCCCCAGGGCCCGGCCACAGCTGTGACGCAGTGGCAGCCTCCCCAGGGCCCGGCCACAGCGGTGACGCAGTGGCAGCCTCCCCAGGGCCCGGCCACAGCTGTGACGCAGCGGCAGCCTCCCCAGGGCCCGGCCACAGCTGTGACGCAGCGGCAGCCTCCCCAGGGCCCGGCCACAGCGGTGACGCAGCGGCAGCCTCCCCAGGGCCCGGCCACAGCTGTGACGCAGCGGCAGCCTCCCCAGGGCCCGGCCACAGCTGTGACGCAGCGGCAGCCTCCCCAGGGCCCGGCCACAGCGGTGACGCAGCGGCAGCCTCCCCAGGGCCCGGCCACAGCGGTGACGCAGCGGCAGCCTCCCCAGGGCCCGGCCACAGCTGTGACGCAGCGGCAGCCTCCCCAGGGCCCGGCCACAGCGGTGACGCAGCGGCAGCCTCCCCAGGGCCCGGCCACAGCGGTGACGCAGCGGCAGCCTCCCCAGGGCCCGGCCACAGCGGTGACGCAGCGGCAGCCTCCCCAGGGCCCGGCCACAGCTGTGACGCAGCGGCAGCCTCCCCAGGGCCCGGCCACAGCTGTGACGCAGTGGCAGCCTCCCCAGGGCCCGGCCACAGCTGTGACGCAGTGGCAGCCTCCCCAGGGCCCGGCCACAGCGGTGACGCAGCAGCAGCCTCCCCAGGACCCGGCCACAGCTGTGACGCAGCGGCAGCCTCCCCAGGGCCCGGCCACAGCGGTGACGCAGCGGCAGCCTCCCCAGGGCCCGGCCACAGCTGTGACGCAGTGGCAGCCTCCCCAGGGCCCGGCCACAGCGGTGACGCAGTGGCAGCCTCCCCAGGGCCCGGCCACAGCTGTGACGCAGCGGCAGCCTCCCCAGGGCCCGGCCACAGCGGTGACGCAGCGGCAGCCTCCCCAGGACTGGGGGAGCTTCTCTTGACACCTGGGGTGGGACTGAGGGTCATGGTGTGAAGAAAGGGAGGCGGGACAGGCCACATTGCTCCAAAGGGACAAGAGCACTCACGTCAGCACCATTGGGTCCAGCTGGGCCGCGAGGTCCCGGGGGGCCTGGTGGTCCCTAGGGGGAAACAGATACATGAGGATGGGAAAGGGAAGTGTGCTCCAAGGATGAGCACTGACAGGAGGGGCTGCACTGGTGGAGGGCAGAAAGTGGGCATCGTGCCAGCATAGAGTGGCTGGGGTTGGCTGGATGAGGTTAGTAGGGGTCATACTCACCATAGGACCCACGTCTCCCGTTTCTCCCTTTTCCCCAGAGGGTCCAGGTAAGCCCTGTGTGGGTTACACATGGCGCAGACTCCGGTGACCTCCTGCACCCCACAGCAGAACAGCCAGTCCTCTGTCCCTCCCCTCCTCCTCCTCAGGCCCATCCTGACCCCACCCCAGTTCACCTGTAGGCCAATGGGTCCCGGGGGCCCATTGAATCCTCTTGTTCCTTCATCACCTTTGGCTCCAAAGTGTCCCTGGGGCCCTCGAGCTCCAGGCTCCCCATCCGCTCCCTGACGAGGACAAACACACACACACACATACACACACACACACACAAACACACGAGAAGGTCATGGGTCAGGCGTAAGCCCCACAAAGAGCTGAGCTCCAAGCTCAACACCCCCCACGTTCCCCACCCCCAAGGGCACGGGGGAACTGGGACACACTGAGGTCTGCCTGAACCTCCCTGGAGACCGAAGGCCACTCACCGCAGCTCCAGGCTGCCCCACGGGACCGATGGGGCCAGGAGGTCCAGGGGGCCCCTGGAGAGGAGAGGAAAGTCAGAGACGCCAGGATGGGGGAGAAACCAGGAGGTCGGAGGTCAAGGTGCTGTACTTACATGTTCGCCCTTGTTCCCTTTGGTGCCCTTCTGTCCGGGATCTCCCACTTCACCCTGGAGAAGACAGGAAGGAATTTGGGGGGGGGGGAATAAGAGACCTGACCATCTCGGCCAGCCAGGCAGCTGTTGAGTAGACACAGGAAGCACCTGTCAGTTCCCTCACCTTGTCTCCATCCTCTCCAGCCACACCTGGGGGGCCAGCAGGACCAGGAAGCCCCACAGGACCCTGCACCCCATCGCGGCCAGTGGGACCCATAGGTCCCTTCTCACCCTGTGGGAAACAAGGCAAAGAGTCATGGGCTCAAACACAGTCGCCTCTCAGCTCACAGCTCCCCAACCCCGCAGTTCCCCGGGCCCTACACTTACAGGGACGCCTTTCTCTCCTGCTGCTCCAGGGGGACCCTGAGGGCCTGGGCGTCCTGGGGGGCCAATGGGACCCCCTGATCCTGCTGCACCTCGCTCCCCAGGGGAGCCCTGGGAGAGAGAGATGGAGTCAGACCCCTCTCAGGAAGGAAACACCAGGACCCCTGACCTTGGACCCCAGAACTGAAAGTGGGATGCACCCTGGCCAATCCCCATGGCCTGAGCCCACGGCCTGTCAGATGCCGCCCCTAATCCTTCCCCCCCCATGCTTTTCCTTATTCCTTCCCACTGCCCCCCAGGGGACCCAGACTCACTGCAGGGCCAGGGGGGCCAGCCGGACCTTCGTTCCCCTTCAAGCCAGGTCCACCCTATGAAGCACAGATTTGGGGCAACACGTGAGATGAGAAGGGAGAATTCACAGGCGTTGGACCCCAGGAGACACACTGGGAAAGAGGAGGGTTGGGGGAAGAAGTGGGCTTGGGGAGATGGGGAGTGACACCCAGGATGTGTCAGGAATGTGGGGTGACGTGTTACAGGCTGTTAACTTTGGGGTTACACTCACAGCAGTGCCTGGGAGGCCTCTCTCTCCTGGGAAGCCCCGCAGGCCAGCAGGACCATCCTTGCCTGGGGCTCCAGGGGGGCCGGGGTCACCCTAAAAGGAAAGGGGAGGCGGTGAGCCACAACCATGTCCCTTCAATGAGATTTGCAGAAAGATCGCTGGTCCCTCAGATCCACAGAGGCCCATGCAGTGCAGTGACCCAGCCCCAGCCCCAGCCCCCTCCGACGACCCCCTGACCTTTGTCCCTTCCTTTCCAGCTGTGCCAGGCAGTCCTTGCTCTCCAGGAGGTCCTGGGGGGCCGGGGTGACCTCTCTCCCCCATGGGACCACTTTCTCCTGCTGTTCCCTGGGAAAAGGCAGAGTCCCAGGCTCACACCCTTTGTCCCTCTGTCTGTCCACAGAGCCCACCTCGGCTATCCCAAAATATCCCTCTAGAGCGGCCGCCCACACCTTCCCAAAGCTGCTGGCCCTCTTGGGGTATGGGGAGAGGAAGATGCGGGGTTCGCCTCCCGGGGCCCCCTCCGTGTGGGGTGACTGCGCCCCCTTGCGTCGCTGTTGGAGAACTGCCCCAGAACAGGTCTGAGGTCAGGGATGGCAGCTCCAAATCCCCGCCCCAGGACAGAGGCCGAGGCAGGGCTGTGTGACTGGGGAAAGCCCCTAACTCCACACCGCAGGCGCGCTCTCAACTGAGGATAGACCTACCTGAGGTCCCACCACTCCAGGGGGGCCCGGGGGGCCAGTCTTCCCTTGGAATCCCTGAGAGAGGAAGGCAGCAGTGAGGTCAGAGCAAGGTGTGGACCATGGGGTGGCCCCAGGCTCCCAGAGCACGCGCAGGACAGCTGGCCCAGCAGGAGAACCCCTGTGAGGCTGAAGTTTGAGGATCTGAGGGGCCCCAGCCCACCCACACACCCGCGAATCACTTACCACTTCTCCTCTCTGGCCCGGGTGTCCTGGCAACCCATCCTTTCCCGGGGGTCCCTGGAAGAGGTTCAAGCGTCGGGTGAGCTCTAGGCTGGAAAGAGGGATGGGAGGAGGAGCTCTGGGAAACGAGGCGGGTCAGAGGTCAATGGCCCACTTACCGGAGGCCCTTTGGGGCCAGGAAATCCGTTGGGGCCCTGAGGCCCAGGGAGGCCCTGGGGAGGAGAAGGGCAGAGTGAAGAGGAGGCGAGTGGAGGACGGGGCCAGCTCAAGAAGGGCACTCAGGTCACACTCACCCTCTCTCCAGGGGGCCCATGGGAGCCATCGCCACCTGAGGTTCCCTGTAGGGGAAACAGAGTCAGGGAGTGGGAGACTGCCGCTCAGCCGACTCTGGGGGAGGAGGGTGAAGGCCGTGGGAGGCTCAGTGGCTGGGGATAGATGGAGCCTTGAAGAGCACGCTCACCTTGGCTCCAGACTTCCCAGTGGCACCTCGCGGCCCCCGCTGACCCCTTGGACCCTAAGGAGACAAGAAGAGAGGGTCGGAAACATGCAGGCGGGCCGGGGAGGGGGCCCAGTGCTCGCCGCACAAGAATGAGGAAACCTGAGTTGGGATCCCCAGTATCCACATAAAACACAAGCCTGTGATCCCAGAATTGGGGAGGCAGAGATGGGAGGGTCCCAAGGGCTTGCTGGCTAGTCTAGCCTAGTCACCCTCTCAAACCAAAGGGCTCTAGGTTCAGTGAGAGACCGGATCTCAAAAGACAAGTGACTGAAGATGTCTGATGTCAACCTCTCACCTCTACACACACGTGTGCATACATGCATGCACACGCATGTGTATGCACAAGCATGCATATGCTCACACACCACACACAAGCAAAACATAATTTAACAATTAATCATCCAAATGCAGTCTCTTGAGGTCCACGTGTCTCCCCGCTGCACTCACCGTGGGGCCTCGTTCTCCTCGGGGTCCTGACTTCCCAGACAAGCCCTGGTGGGAGTGAAGTAGAGAGACCATCACGACAGGATGCTCCCCAGGAGCCCCTCCTTCCCCCACACGCTCTCCCCTCCCCCAGCTTACCCGGGCTCCCTTCTCTCCACTGGCCCCAGGAAAACCAGGAAATCCTAGGGACCCCTGGTGAGGATGAAGAATGAAGAAAAGTGAGGCGTCCTGAGAGGGGAGGGGACTCAGGATGGGTCAAGGGAGGTCAGGAGAGACTGTGCAGACAGCAGTGGAGGACATCTGACCTCGCCGATGACCAGGTGTCCTCAGACAGACCCCTGCTGCTCCCTAGGCCTCACTTTCTCCTCTACATAAGTTGGGGTCAGCTAAATTCTCTCTCGGGCACCCCTACTCCGCTAGTGCTTCCTGGGCCGAAGGATGAGGGAGAAAACAAAGAGGAGGTGGGGAATCGTGTCACCTTGGGGCCCTGGCGTCCGGGGTAGCCAGGCAGACCAGGAACACCGAGCTTGCCCTGTTGAGGGACAGAGAACAGTTAGGAATGACAGAAGCCATAAACACCCCTCCATCCCAGAGACACCCCCCCCATAACAGCCAGCTCCCAGCAGCCACGCCACGCCCCTGCCTGGCTTCTGCAGTCTCTTGGTCATGGCAACATTCCCAACCCTGTCGCTGGGATCTCACCTCTACCTTGTCCTCAGGTTAAAACCTACAGCACCATCAAGTCCTGCCGTCACCGTGACCCAATCACTGCCCACTTGACAGCCTCGGCTGCATCTCCCCCAGCACCCACTGCTGATCCAAGCTGGGCCCCTCAGGGACCTCACCCTGTCCTGAGGCAGAGGCAGAGCCCCACCCCAGCTCCTCCCGGAGAATCCCTTCCTTGTGGTGCTCCAGGGCTCATCCTGCCCGGAAGGCAGCAGAGAAAAGGTCCTGCATTCTAACGTCCCCGGACCAGGGCAAAGCTTCACCTGCAAAGCTGCCACAGGCCTACTACAGGCCTGACACAACACGACAAGGCCACACGCAACACCTGGCCCCAAGACTAGACCTCGGTCCTCCTCTCCCTCCCACCTTGCCTCAGGCCCACAGCTCCCCTCTGTCGTCCTCACCAGACTCAGCAGAGCAGAGGCTCTCCCCTGACTTCTTATACACCCCACCAGTGCCCGGGCAGAGAGGCACACAGAGGGGTGTAATGAGTGCACACTCTAGCCGACATCCTGGACCTGCCTTGAGTTCCCAGGCCACTACTGTCCAAGTCCCTCATCCCCATCACCTTCTCTCCCATGAGCCCAGGGGGCCCAGGGTCTCCGTTGGGTCCAGTGCGTCCCTTCGGCCCCTCAGGGCCATCTTCTCCCCTGGAACCAGGAACCCCAACTTCGCCCTGAGGGGAGGATGGAGAGATGAGTGTCAGAGACTGGAGAGGAGGGTCTGCGCCCCAGAGGAGAGGCAGGCACCAGCGAGGAGGCTCGGTGGGGTTGGCAGGAGTCCCAGAAGCTTCCGCAGGGCAGAGGTGCCCACAGGCAGGGGACTGAAGCTGTGTGGTGTGGCAGTCTGTGGGGTCGTCATCCACTGGGACTGGGCACTAGACAGTGCCCAGCAATGGAGCGGAGAAGTCTGGGGTCTCAGGAGAAATGGAGGCTCAGCGTGGAGGAGAGCTAAGACGCAGCAGTGGGGAGCCGCTGGGGTTTCCACTCACCCGGTCGCCTTTCACGCCGGTGTCACCTTTGAACCCAGGAAAGCCGTCCTCGCCCTGAAAAGAGACGACGGTGAAAGGACACCACAGAGGGTGGTGGCAGTGTTAGGGCAGCGCCTCAGAGACATGGCGCAGGGCGGGGCTCAGGAGCTGGGGGGCAGCGGGGGCCAGCTGAGGGAGGAAGGAGGGCAGCATGGAGGCGCGGGTCGCTGGAAAGCCAGGGGCACGGGACTCACTTTTTCACCCTTGTGACCCTTCAGGCCCCGAATTCCATCCACACCCTAGAAGCAAGGAGAGGGCACAGACGGAACCATGAGCCGAGTCAGAAGAAGGAGCGTCGGGATCCTAAGACTGCAGCCTCGCTCCCCTGCGGCCCTTACCTTGGCACCTCGAGGGCCTGGGTATCCTAGAGGACCCTGAGGTCCAGAGGGACCCTAGAAAAGAAGAAAGAGGAGCCGGGCGGGGTGGCGCACGCCTTTAACCCCAGCACTCGGAGGCCGAGGTAGGAGGATCGCCATGAGTCTGAGGCCACCCTGAGACCCCATAGTGAATACCAGGTCAGCCTGGGCTCGAGTGAGACCCTACCTCGGAAAAGAAGAAGAAGAGGAGGAGGAGGAGGAAAGAGAGACTGTAGGGGTGTCAGCATGTCACCATGAGGGTCTGGGGGTTAGACAGGATAGGGATAGGGTCCCAGGACATGAAAAGACAATTGCCAGAACGGTGCTAGTGAGGAGACAAGGAGATCTCAAGGACTTCAGGCCGCGGAGACCCAGTGGAGGCTCCCCCAGGGCTGGGAGGAGGTGGGGAAGGTCTCACCTGGTTTCCTTTGGTTCCAGGTGGGCCTTCCTTCCCTGGGTGGCCCTGTCAGCAGGAGATGGAAAATGTGACTGCTGGGCCCTGTCACCTTCCCTACACCGCTTCCAACTAAAATTCTCCTGTGACCTAACAAAGCCAGCTAGCCATGGACAGGTACCACAGGTGACCTTCCAGTGCAAGGGACACATTGTGTGGATGTTCACTAAGGGAACTTTCAGGTCACACAGTGAAGAAGAGAGCTGGGGTGAAAATTGGGTTAAGAGATGGAGGCCACTGAGGCTGGAGAGATGGATGGGTGGTTAAGGCGCTTGCCTATGAAGTCTATAGACCCAGGTTGGATTCCCCAGTACACACATAAGCCAGATGCACAAGGTGGTGCATGTGTCTGGAGTTTGTTTGCAAGTGGCTAGAGGCCCTGGTGCACCCATGTTCATCATTCTCTCTCTCTCCCTCTTTCTCTCTCTCTCTCTCTCTCTCTCTCTCTCTCTCACTCGCTCGCTCCTCTCTCTCTACCTGCCTCTTTCTCTCTCCAAAAAAGAATAACTAATTTAAAGAAGAGATGGGTCACTCACCGGGGGTCCATCTGAGCCAGGCATGCCAGGGAGCCCTGGTTTCCCTCGAGGACCCTTTGGGAAGAGGATCAAGGTGATGAGAGGGGTCACAGATCAAGTGCCAGGAGAGAGCTCAAACCCTCCTTGCTCATGCCCTGGTCTCTCATGTCCCACTTACCTTCTCTCCATGAGGACCAATGGCACCCTGAGGTCCAGGAAGACCCTACACACAGGAAAAGAGAAGTCACAGAGACCTCCTAAGGCAGGGCCGTTCTCTCTGTATTCCCATTCAGAGCCAGGACTTGAGACCCTAACTTCCCATCCCGATCCAGAGGGTGACCCAATGCAAAGCCCAGGCAAGTCACTCTAGTTGAGGAGTGGGTGGACAGGACCACTCACCTGGGTCCCAGGAGTGCCTTGTTGTCCAGGAGGTCCTGGCTCTCCTTGAGGCCCCTAGAAACAGGTGACCAAGCAGGGATCAGTGGAGATAGGTGAGGAGCAAGCAGGGCAGGGGGCTTTAGGGGCAGCAGAAAGGTGAAGGGCAGGAAGGGGTCAAAGTGGCAGCCAACTGGACTGTGGTGGAGGCCTTGCGGGGTAAGGGGTGGGGTCCCCACGCTCTTCACTCACCAGGCTCCCTTTGGGGCCGTGAGGACCATCCATGCCTCGGATGCCCTGAAACAGGAGAGGCTGTGAGCAGGCTGAGGGCTAGGCTGGGGCAGGGCTTGGTGGAAGCTGTGGTTTCGGAGAGGCCTTGGCCATTCCAGAAGGTGGACAGCAGCCGCTGGGTCTGACTGCCCATTCATCCCAAGCCTAGACCAGCAGAACCAGCCCAGGCCTGCGGGGTCTGTGGGCTTGAGGGGCAAACCCACCGCTTTGCTTTGGGTACACTGGGAGCCCCTGGTGCTCTGCAGCTTCTGGGGTAAAGGCTCCAGCAGGGATAGGTGGAGGCAAGGCAGGGGGGACACATCAGAAGGAAGGAAGGAGAAAGGACTCAGTGAGAGGGTGGAGAGAACTTGAGAGGTCAAAAGGTAAGGTCAGTCAGGGAGGCACTTACCGGGGGCCCAGGAATACCGGGGGGACCTTTGGGGCCAAGGAGTCCTCGAGGTCCCTGCATTCAGAGTGGAGGAGGAGAGCACAGATGGGAGAGAGGAAATGTGTCCATTTTGTGTCCCCATCCTCACCCTGGCTTCCCCCCAGCGTGCCCAGGACACTCACCGACTCTCCAGGCAGCCCTCGGGGCCCGATCTCCCCATCATCTCCCTGGAGAAGGGGGACAGTGAAGCATCCTTGCCTTTTAGACCTCGCCCGGGGCCAGCCCCTGCCCTGGTCACAACTCTTACCCGCTCTCCATCTTCACCAGGGGGCCCAGGAAGGCCTTGGGCACCAGTATCACCCTAGAAAATGGAGGAACAGCTAAGAGGGGGCCTCAGAGCCCCCAACATGAGCAGACACTGACCCATTCATGAGCTGTGGCGCTCCCAGGCTCCTGCCTTTGTGATTCTTAACATCCCCCTGGGAGCTGTGCCCCCATCCCCAGAGCCAGTCCCCACCACACTCACCCTATGTCCTTTCTCCCCAGGTAGTCCTGGGAGTCCATCAAAACCTCGGTCACCCTGGGAGGAGGAGGGACAGCTAGAGTGAAAACCTCGCCTTTCCCCAGCCCGCCCTCCAGCCCTCCATACCGTGTCCTGAGCGGAAAGGGGCTGAGGGGGCTGCTGAGCCCTGGCGGGGCTGACAGCTGCAGGTGTCAGAGGGGACAAGCCTGTTACCTTCACTCCAGGTTCTCCAGGCATCCCTCGGGCTCCATCAGCACCCGCTCGACCCTGGAGGTGCAAGGGAAGTGTGGGAGCAAGGAGGGCCCACAGTCCTTGATCTCCCCAGCCCCATCTTCCACAAATACCCATGCCAGCCCTGGAATACTTACTCTTCGCCCAGCCTTGCCTGGAGGGCCTGTGAGGCCCTGAGGTCCTCTGGGACCCTAGTGAGGGAAGAGACAGTGAGGGTTGATGGGCACACAGCTGAGGAGGAAGAGGGCTGAGACCAGCGAGGGAGCTTCACCTGAGGTCCCAGCTCTCCAGCTTCCCCCTTCAGGCCAGGGCTCCCGGGCTGTCCCTGTGGGAGAGGAGACAGGAGGACATCCATGTTGAAGGGTATATCCAACAGTACCTCAAAGCCCCCACCACAAAATCAAAACAACTTTCATCCTGGTAGTTTTCCAGAACTATCCATATCCCACACACAAATAAAAAAAACCCTACCTCAATACCCCACTCACTCACCAAGGGTCCAGGGCGGCCCGTGTATCCCATGGGGCCAGGAGGTCCACGGAGCGCCAGCTAGGAGATCGTGAAGGGACAGCAGAGCTGAGAAGGAGGCATGGGGACAGCCCCAGCACATCCCCCGCCCCTTTCACCTTTCCTTTCCTTTCCTTCTCCTCAACTTCCCCTAAGCCCAGCCCAGCCCCTGCCTGCCCTCCTTTCAGCCCAGCCTTCTCCTCCAGCAGCCTCCCTTCCCACCACACCCCACCTCCACCAGGCTCCCTCCTCACCCGCGCCTGCTGCAGAATCGCCTGGGCCTGGGCCTCCTGAGCTGCCACCACAGGGCCCTTGTCGCCCCCACTGCTGCCAAACCGGAACTGAGGGGCAAGAGATCAATTCTCCTCCAGGAAGTTCATGTGGCCCTCCCGGGGACAGTCTTCATCCAACACCCCTGTCCCACCCCTAAGCTTGAGACACCCCTCATGCCCTCCTCCAGCATCTCCCATGGGTTCTGGGTAGCCTCTAAGGGGTTTCCAGAGTCACTTCCCACCCTCCTTCTCATCCTAGGCTCTTCCCCATACACTAGAATCCTCTTTGGATCCTAGACTCCCTGAAATGCAGGATTTTCTGTCTGTCTTTGGTCAATCCAAGTTTGGTTCTAGATGACTCATATTTGGTTCCAGGTCTAATGAGGTCCCAAACCCCTACCCCAAAGATCAACTGATTTGGTTCATGTCTGTACAGACTTTTCCCATTCCTTCTTTGTTTTCACTGTTTGTTTTGTTTTTTGTTTGTTCGTTTTTTGGGGGCAGGGTCTCATGTAACCTAGGCTGGCCTCAAACTCACTATATAACCATGGATGGCCTTGAATTCCTAATCCTCCTGCCTCTACCTCCCATATTTTGGGATTACAGGCCTGTGCCACCATGCTCAGGTTTCCCTCCATAGTTTTCTTGGTGACCCCCCAGGACCCTATCAGCCTGTTCCAAGGTCCAGAACACAACTCACTGGGAGCATGAGGGATGTGCCAGGAGGGCCTGGGGCTCCATCTGATCCAGGGAGCCCTGCACGGCCAGGGGGCCCCTGAGTGGGAGAGAACGAGAAAGATAGGGAGCACGAACATGTTAGGGACTGGACATGATTTTGAAATCTTTCTCTACAGAATGGATGTGGACATCTCTAGATCTTTCCTGAACCCCCCACTCCTGTAGAGACACCAGGCTACTCTCCTCCCCAACCAGAGTGTGCCACCCATCTGGGTGCTGGGAAGCATCGCCAGGCCTTCAATCAGCCAGCTGATGAGAGATAATTGAGAGTGATGCCCCACTGGGTCCCAGTGGCTCCCCACAAAGCACTCTCTTACCCGCTCTCCAGGATCTCCAACTGGGCCTGGATTCCCCTGGATGCCAGGGGGTCCAGCCAGTCCCTGGGAAACGAAACAAGAAAGATCAGATGTGGCCATCATCGAACAGAAGAGAGGGATCTGGGAACTTGGACCGGAAGAGCCCTCCCTGGTTCTTGGGAGGAAGTCTGGACATATACACACATGGCACAGATGTGCCTACTGGAAGTCTCCAAGGATGGGGGCTAATGCTACCACTTCACTCACCGCAGGACCTTCCGGGCCAGGAGGCCCCTCGACGAACATGCCCTGTGGAGACAGATGACCAAAGTCAGAAGCTGAAAGGCTAGCACCCCACTGCTCCCCCTCCTCCTCCCTCAGCTGTGACCAGCACGACTTACAGGTTCCAGCACCGCAGGCTCGCCCTTCTCTCCCTTCAGCCCCCGGGGCCCATGGGCAGCCTGAGGGAGACACACATGTAACCCCCAGCGGGGCCCATGAGCAGCCAGGACACCAGGGCTACCCAATGCCTGCCCCACCCTTCACCCTAAGGTCCTTCAGAGGCCCCCTTAACACTTCCTCCAAATTTCCCAGCTCTCCCCCAAAACTCCCAGCCCCATCTCAGCAAATGTAAATTCTGTCTCCGGAAGAACCTCTTTCCCTTTTCTGGAATCTCAACCCCCCAGCCTTCCACTTCTGGAGAGTGTCACCTCATATCCCCAAACTCCCTCTTACCCCCGGGGGTCCTTAGAGCCTTTACCCCAAACCATCAAAGCAGAACCCAAGGTTATAGCTTGTGATTTAGGGGTGAAATTAAAGCATAGAACCAAATGAGAATCTGATAAATGCTGCAAGTCTTTCTCTAGAAGCAAAACCTATATGCCCTTATGCCAAATGTGGTGGCATGTGCTTGTAATCTCAGCGCTGGGAGGTGGAGACAGGCAGAGCCTGCAGCTCATGCCAACCAGCCTAGCTCAATTGGTGAGTTTAAGGCCAGTGAGAAATCTTGTCTTAAAAAGGTGGACAGCGCCAGGCGTGGTGGCGCACGTCTTTAATCCCAGCACTCGGGAAGCAGAGGTAGGAAGATCGCCTTGAATTCAAGGCTTCCCTGAGACTACATAGTGAATTCCAGGTCAGCCTGGGCTAGAGTGAAATACTACCTCAAAAACCCAAAAAATTTAAAAAAGGGTGGATATAGCTGGGCATGGTGGTGCACTTGGGAGGCAGAGGTAGGAGGATTACTATGCGTTTGAGGCCAGCCTGGGACTACAGAGTGAATTCCAGGTCAGCCTGGACTAGATAGAGTGAGACCCTACCTCAAAAAAAAAAAAAAAAAAAAAAAAAAAAACAGGGCTGGAAGGATGGCTTAGCTGTTAAGGCATTTGCCTGCAAAGCCAAAAGACCCAGGTTCAATTCCCCAGGACCCATGTTAGTCAGATGCAGTAGGGGGTGCACGTGTCTGGAGTTCATTTGCAGTGGCTGGAGGCCCTGGCGTGCACATTCTCACTCTCTCTGTCTCTTTCTCTGTCATGTTAGCACATGGGGCAGGGGAGATGGCTCAGGAGGTAAAGGCACTCTCCACCACACTTAGCTTTCTTTTTAATATATTTTAATTTTTTAATGTTTTTATTTTATTTGCAAGCAGATAGAGAGAATGAGAGTGGGGCACACCAGGACCTAGTGCTGCGGCTAACAAACTGTAGACACATGGACCACACTGTGCGTCTGGATTTACATGGGCACTGGGGAATTAAACCCAGGTTGTCAGGCTTTGCAGGCAAGTGTCCTTAACCGCCAAACAATCTCCCCAGCACCCCCTCCCTTTTTTTGGTGTTTAAAAAGAAATTGTTGGGCTGGAGAGATGGTTTAGTGGTTAAGGCACTTGCCTGAGAAGCCAAAGGACCCAAGTTCAATTCCCCAGGACCCACATAAGCCAGATGCACAAGGTGACCCATTCCTCTGGAGTTCATTTCCAGTGGCTAGAGGTCCTGGCTCACCCATTCTCATTGTCACCCCCTCACCCCACTGCCTCTTTCAAATAAATAAATAAATAATAAAATATTTTTTTAAAATTGTTGTTTTCAAGGTATAGTCTCATTCTAGCCCAGGCAGACTGACCTGGAACTCACTCTGTAGCCCCAGGATGTTCAAGGCACCTTTCTTTCTTTCTTTTTTAAGTGTTTTGAGACAGACAGTCTTGCTATGTAGCCCAGGCTGACCCCAGACCAATGGTGGTCCTCCTGGATCTACCTCCCAAGTGGTAGAATTACAGTTCTGTGCCACCATGTCCAGCTTGACTTATATTTTTAAGAGGTTCACAAGTTTAAAAACTCCCAAGGTTAAACGTCCAACCTTTAAGAGAATTTGAAGATCTCTCTACATTGATATTCCAAACTCAGGCCCTATAACTGGCTTTTGGTAAACTACAGCTCTTGGGCTCAGAGCGAACCCCAGAAAGTCCCAAGGTCCCCTCCCAGCAAAGATGCTGTGCCCTCCCTCGGCTCTCATTCGTATCCAAGCCCCCCAGCTCCCTCCCTTCCCCACTTCCACTGGGATGCCTACTCCAAGACCCAACGTGGAGGGCATGCAGGGCACTTACCATCCCCACCCCAATTCCCCAACGAAGCCCTTCACCTCCATCCAAATCCCAGCTCAACCCCCAACTCCCAGAAGGAACTCCATGGTGCGGGAAGGGAGGGTCCAGGGTGGCAGGTGAGAGGGGGAAGGTGTGGGAAGGGCGGCCAGGGCCCAGGGTGGCAGGCGAGAGGGGGAAGATGCGGGATCAGGCAGCGGGGAGCCGAGGCAGCCATGACTCCAGAGCAGCCAGAGAGGCGAAGGGGAGCAGGCAGGAAACAGTGCCACAGACAGGGGTGTTTGAAGTCGTGGGACGTAAAACAAAGGGACACACATTTGGAAGCGAGAATGATGCCAGGGCCAAGAAAAATTAACCACGGCCAAGAAGGCTAGAAAACAAACTAGACAAACAGGAAGTGGTGAGAGAGGCAGGAAGCAGGCAGGAAGAAAAGATCCAGGAAGTGGACCTTCAACAATAACATGGCTTCCCCAGAGGAGAACGGGAGGCAGGAGCAAGTAGGAGTGACTCCCGCAGGGACTGGACAGAGGAGGCCTGCAGAAAGACAGCACCAGGGTGGACACACATGGCCTGGGAGACTGCCACAAGACAGCGCGGAAAACTAGAATCCGAACACAGATCATAGCACCTTTGGGTCCACCTTGACCCGGTCACCAGGGTGGACACCCCAGGTCAAGAAGGACAGGAAGGGACAGGTAAGAAGTGCCCTGTGGGGCAGAAAGGGCCAGCATTGGACCCTTCAGCACCCAGATGGACAAGAAAATGTTCTGACAAATAAACGAAATGACCAAGACACTGAAACTGGACACCAGTTGCTTTACTGGCGAAAAGCTTTATGGAATCCATCTTGACTTAGACAGGAAGAGGCAGAGAAAGGAAGTAACCACACAACCAAAAGGAAATCCAAGTGCCACGGGCAGAAGAAGCCACAAGGAGGCACAGCGTCAGACACTTGGCACGACGGGACGTCTTACAGAAACAAAAAGTGGAAGCCAGCGGGGAGTAGCTCCCAGCCCACCAAGACAAAGCGACTCAGGCGCCCCTCACTTACGGCTCCCAGGTGGGCTGTCTCTGCAGAGAGGGCTGGGCCAAGCTCGGTCTCCTCGCCATAGGCCTCCCCATAGTCAGGGGTGTAAGCGTAGAACCCTGCCGGGGGGTCCGCGCCACCCTCCCCATACTCCGCTGCCCGGAACCTGTCGGCTGTGGGGGCGACCTGGAGGCCTGTCTGCTCCTTCCCGACGACAGGGAGGAAGGGGGCGTAGAAGGGGTCATTAGGGCTGAGCAGAGAATTCCCCTGGGCCCCAGGGTTTGACATTTTCTAGCCCAAAGGATCCCAAGGGTCACTGGGACAAGACTTTTTCTCCTCCAAAAGAAATGACCATCAACCATCCAGAAAATGGACCTGGGGGATAACAAGAAGGGTGGCCGGAGGGCTGGACACAGAGTGCACAATGCATGGACATAATGATAGATAAGGAGTCCAGGGAATGACCAAAGGAAGCTGTGATGGTGTCGGACAGAAAATGGGTCCTGGAAGCAGAGCTGACACAGAAAGCCCGCCCACTTGACCCAACACGGGGACAAGGCTCTGTAACTGAAATAATGAAGGAGACATGGATGCCAAAAGAAACAGCAACAGCTACACGTAGACGTAGACGAGAGACCAAAGATACAAGCGACCGGAGGCAGAAGGAAGACCGTCAGTAGACGTGACAAAGAGCCCTCCGGCCAGGGAGGGGCCAGTTCCAGACCGAGGGAGCCTGCAACTGGGATGAGGCTGGGCAGAGTTACCTCCTCAGGGAGTGGCCAGGGGCTTGGCTCCAGGACTCCTTCTTCTTCGCCTGGGGTGGGGTCCTAACCCCAGCGGGAAAGGGAGAGGAGTGGGAAGATGAGAGTTAGCGGGAGGAAGAGCGAAGCAGCGGGGTGGCTGGGCCCACGGAGTCTGGACTGGGTGGGGAGGAGATCTCAGATCTTGCAGCCCCAGTGGGGGGACAGTGTGAGGAGAGTCGATCTCCAAGTCTAGAGGTTGGGGGCAGAGATCTGGATGCCCCGCTCTACCTGCCGGTAACCGCTGCCTCTGGTCCTGGGGGGGGCCCGGGCAGTGGGGGGAGCTGCCCTCCGAGCTGGGCTTCGGGAGGGGGGAGACTGGCCGCGGGCTGGACCAGAGCCCCCCGTTGGAGAGGGCCTTCGGGCTGCCGAGGGGGGTGCCTGCCTGCCTGCTGACCTCTTGGCAGGTGGGTTAGACTTTCGGGGAGGGGTCCGACGCCCCCTAGGGGAAGGGGGAGCCCTGTGGTTGGGGCTCTGAGGACGCTGCAGGGAGAGACACAGAGGAGGGGAGGTAAGTAAGTAACCTCCGTCCATCATCTAAGTCTGTGATGTCTGTCCCAGAACTGGGGGTGGGGGGTCAGCACGGGAGATGTGGGTAAGGGGTGCTGGCAGGAAGGGTTCCCTCAAGTTTACCTGATAGTCAGGGGTCGTCCCTGGAGTCATCACGTCATAATAGGGGGGCTCGTAGTCATAGTAGAGCGCCTCAGTGGGCTGGGATTGGGGGGCGGGGCGGGGATAAGAAGGGACAGGACGTTGGAGGAGGGCGGGGCGGAGAGAGGGTGAGGGAGTCGGGATACCGGGAGTGTGGAGTTGGGGAATGAGAGGTGAGGACAAGGAGAGGTTAGGAGGGAGCGAGGAAGGAAAGGGAGAGAGATAGGAAAAGGGAGTGGGTTCCCCATGGGGACAGAAGCAAACATGATTAAGAGATTGGCCCTCCAGTCTTTGTACCACTGACCCCAGACCATATCTATCATGCAACCACACAGCCCCTCCCACATCACCCCCCACACACAACTACATCCCCAGTACACATGGATGGCCAAACACCACCCACCTCTGCTCCCTCTGCCTCTCTCCTTCTTGGTCTGACCCTTTCAGCTTCTTCCTCTGGATCCTGTCTCCCTGACTGTGCTCCCTACCTCTCTCCCCAGAGCCCCCCCCTCACCAGCCCTCTCCCAATCTCTTAATTCCAGAAAGGGATGGGAAACCCAAGGACATAGGAAGACTGGCTGAGGAGGAGACACAAGCAGGCTCGCAGCTCCCAGCCAGGGAGCATCATGAGGATTCTTTTTTTTTTCCTTTTTATTTTAAATTAAAATAAAAAGGTTGATGACTGAAGACTGGGAGAAGGGCATGACGGAGACTGAGGGGTATGGCTGGGGAGGAGAATTAAGAAAAGGATGATTGGAACCCAGACTGGGGTGGAAGGCTCTGGAACTCTGGGAAAATAGCCAGGGAGAAGCCTAGGTGCCTGCCCCAGTGGAGTGGGCTGCAGGGTCGCTTTCCATTTCCTCACCTGTTGCTGGGGCTCCTGGCTCTGCGGCTTGTGGAGTCTTGACGGCTGCTGCCTGGGAGACCTCTGGGCTCGGTGAGGCTGATGGTTCTGAGGTCTGTCCTTTTGAGCCCCCTCACATTCCAGATCTTTCTGTTCACAAGATTCATAAGCAGCTTGGACGCCTGGGACAATGAGAAGCTCCTGAACATCGCCCTGCACAGATATGAGGAAGGACAGTCATGGAGAGAAGTGCACAGCCACTGGCGGGGGTGGGGTCCCCGTTGCAGGGGAAGGGAAGGGGCCGGTCCCGAGGAAAAGCCGTGCCATGGGAGAAGGTCCTGTCAGCCTTCCACAGCACAGCTCTTCAGTCCTCAAACGATCTCTTCAACCGGGCGTGGTGGCACATGCTTTTAATCCCACACTTGGGAGGCAGTGATAGGAGGATCACCATGAGTTCAAGGCCACTACATAGTGAATTTCAGGTCAGCCTGGGCTAGAGAGATGGCTTAGTAGTTAAGGACCCAGGTTCGATTACCTAGGACCCATGTAAGCCAGATGCACTAGATGGCACATGCGTCTGGAGTTCTTTGCAACCGCTGGAGGTTCTGGTACGCCCGTTCTCGCTCCCTCCTTCCCTCTTCCTCTCTCTACCTTTCTCTCAAATAAATAAAAACAAATTATATATAAGTATTTTTTAAAAGGATCTTGAGGCTAGGGAGATGGTTCAGCAGTTAAAGGTGCTTGCTTGCAAAGTACTGATGGCCCAGGTTCAACTCCCCAGATGCACAAAGTGGTGCATGTGTCTGGAGTTGGTTTACAGTGACAAGAAATTCTGGTGTGCCCATACTCACTCACTCTATCTCAAATAAATAAATATATATTTTTAAAAAAGAAAAATAAAGAGCTGGAGAGATGACTTAGCAGTTAAGCCCTTGCCTGTGAAGCCTAAGGACCCCAGTTGGAGGCTCGATTCCCCAGGACCCACGTTAGCCAGATGCACAAGGGGGCACACCTGGCTGGAGTTCCTTTGCAGTGGCTGAAGGCCCTGGGGTACCCATTCTCTCCCTCCCTCCCTCCCTTTCTCTCTCTCTCTCTCTCTCTCTCTCTCTCTCTGTCACTCTCAAATAAATAAATAAAAATGAACAAGTAAAAAGGAAAAGAGGGCTGGAGAAAGCTTAGCAGTTAATGCACTTGCCTGCAAAGCCAAAGGACTCAGGTTCAATTCCCTAAGACCTACATAAATCAGATAGATACACGAGTTCATCTGCAGTGGCTGGAAGCCTTGGCACATCTATTCTATCTACCTCTTTCTCTCTCTCTCTCTCTCTCATAAATAAATAAAAATATATTTCTATTTTTTTCTATTTTATTTTTATTTATTATGTGAGGGGGAGAGAGGGTGCACCAAGGCCTCCAGCTGCGGCAAATGAACTCCAGACGCATGTGCCACCTTGCGCATCTGGCTTACATGGGTCCTGGGAGTTGAACCTGGGTCGTTTGGCTTTACAGGCAAATGCCTTAACCACTAAGCCATCTCTCCAGCCCCGCAATAAAAATATTTTAAAAAGAAAAAGAATAAGGTTTCAAAGAGGAACTTGGGGAGAGGGAGAGCATTACCATGGGATATTGTTTACAATCATGGAAGTTGTTAATAAAAAATAAATAAATTTAAAAAAAAAGAAAAAGAAAGAGCCAGGCATGATTGTACATGCCTTTAAGGCCAGCACTGGGGAGTGGGGGCTGAGGTAGAAAGATTGCCGCAAGTTCAAGGCCAGCCTGAGACTACAAGTTCCAGGTCCTGGGTTACAGTGAGACCCTGCCCTGAAAAACCAAAAAGAAGAAGGAAGTAAGGGAGGTTGGAAGGGAGGGAAGAAAGAAGGAAGGAAGGATCTTAGATTTTGTTTTAGTTATTTATTTATTGAGGCAGGATCTGATTCTAGCCCAGGCTGGCCTCAAACTCACAGTGATCCTATCTCAGCCTTGCAAATCGCCATGCCCAGCTTGGGACAAGGATCTTTATGCCCATATTTCAGACACATTCTGAATATTTCAAAAGGATGGTGACCAGCCCAAAGCCATTCAGAGTGGAAGAACCAGGCCTTCCCACTTTAACCTCAGCACGTGTTGCCTCTTCCCTGTCCCTTGTGGTCATGTATGAGCCTTGCCCCAAAGGCTTCTGGACCCAGAGACCCAGCCTCAGCGACCTCAGCTTACAAGGGCACTGAGGGACTGGAGACTTCACTCAGAGGTTAAGGCACCTGCCTCCAGGCCTCTAGGAATGAGGGGGGAAGCCTTCTGAATTCCAGGGGTGGTTACTGGAGCCCACACATGGCCCTACATGTATTTGGGGGATACTATTTCTTCTCCAGGGCCAAACTGACAGCCACTTGGGGTGAAGAAGACCTTACATTATTCTGCTGTGCTTCTCTTTATCACCAGGTAGTCAGAAAATGTCAACTGAGCAGGCATGGGAGTACACGCCTTTAATCCCAGCACCCGGGAGGCAGAGGTAGGAGGATCATGTGAGTTCGAGGCCACCCTGAGACTACATAGGGAATTCCAGGTCAGCCTTTTTTTTTTTTTGGTTTTTCGAGGTAGGGTCTCACTCTAGCTCAGGCTGACCAGGAATTCCCTATGTAGTCTCAAGGTGACTCAAACTCATGCAATCCTCCTACCTCTGCCTCCCGGATGCTGGGATTAAAGGCGTGAGCCAACACACCCAGCTTCTTCCTCCCCCACTCTTTTTCTCTTTTTTTTGTTTTTTTTCTTTTTCTTTTCTTTGTTTTTTTGTTTTTTATTTATTTTTTTTTTCCCCACTCTTTTTTCTGAGGAAGGGTCTCACTCTGGTCCAGGCTGACTTGGAATTCACTATGTATTGTCAGGCTGGCCTCAAACTCACAGCGATCCTCCTACTTCTGCCTTCCAAATGCTGAGATTAAAGGCGTGCACCACTGTGCCCATCTCCAGGGCCAGTTTTCTTTGTGGAGCACTAGAGGCCCACTGATTTGCATAACTGATTTGCATAGACCTTCTGTAATGACATATCCGCCATTCAGTCTTTACCTGCCCACCTATCAATTTTCCCATGCCAACCTGCTCACTGACTCCGTCACTCACTTTCTCAAGCACTCACCCTTCTTCTCCCTGCTTAACTGCCCCTCCTTCGAACTGTCCTCCACGCTCAGACTCTTCAACGTTCAATCCATCTGTGCACTCATTCCCTCACCCACCCACCCCATGACCCCTGCCTACAAGGTTGCAAAAGCTTCAGGTCGCTCTTGTGCTTCTCTACCCGCCGCCTACCCCTCCCCGTCCAGCTACTCCTCGACCCACGTGCTGACTCCCCTCCTGGCTGTGCACCAGTGTGCCCCTCTACTGTGCTGCTCACTCAACTATCTGCCAGTCCACTGACTCATTCATTCATTCACCATCCACAGCCATTCTCACTGTCATGCATTTGAGCCCCTATTTATCCACCTCTCCACCTTCTGTATTCATCCATTTACCCAGGCATGTGCCACCACACCTTTAGTCCCAGAAAGTTTAAGAAATAAAAATTGGGGGGCTGGAGGGATGGCTGAGCAGTTAAGGTGTTTGCCTGCAAAGCCAAAGGACAAAGGTTCGATTCCCCAGGACCCACGTTAGCCAGATGCACAAGGTGGCACATGCATATGGAATTTTTTTGCAGTGGCCAGAAGCCCTGGCACGCCCATTCTCTCTCTCTATCCCTCTTTCTCTCTGTCAAATAAATAAATATTTAAAAAAAAAATAAAGGCCAGGCATGTTGGCACACACTTTTTTTTAAAATATTTTTTGCTCATTTTTATTTATTTATTTGAGAGTGACAGAGAGGGAGGGACAGAGACAGATAGAGAGAGAATGGGCACGCCAGAGCTTCCAGCCACTGCAAATGAACTCCAGACACATACGCCCCCTTGTGCATCTGGCTAACGTAGGTCTTGAGGAATCAAGCCTCGAACCGGGGTCCTTAAGCTTCACAGGCAAGCACTTAACTGCTAAGCCATCTCTCCAGCCCTGGCACACGCTTTTAATCACAGCACTCGGGAGGCAGAGGTAGGAGGATCGCTGTGAGTTTGAGGCCACCCTGAGACTAACTACATAGTGAATTCCAGGTCAGCCTGAGCTAGAGTGAAACCTCGAAAAACAAACAAACAAAAATTGAAAAAGGAAATTAGCCCTGGAAATAGAGAATGGAAATAAAAGTTCATGAGAGCAAAAATGAAGGCCTACAAAACAGGAAGGTGGCATTCTGGAGCAGGAACCAGAACCACTGCCTTCCCAGGTCACTGTATTTACCTCGAAGACTTCTTCATCCAGGACACGGGCTCCAAAGGTCACCACCCCACGGGTGTCCAACACTGGACGAGCACTTCGGGGAAGGGGCCGGGTCACTCGCTTCTTGCAGTCCACAATTAGGGTGACAGATTGGCCCTTCACAGCCACAGCCACACGATGCCACCTGGTCATGGGAGGGAGTCACGTGACTACTGAAAAGGGGAAGTCAGCAGGAACAGGAAGCAGCTGATGGCAGCACTGATGCTAATGATGATATTAAGAGTCACAAGAGGGCTGGAGGGATGGCTTAGTGATTAAAGCATTTGTCTAAGGACCCAGGGTCGATTCCCCAGGACCCACATAAGCCAGATGCACAAGTGGGCACATGCGAATGGAGTTCCTTTTGCAGTGGCTGGAGGCCCTGGCATGCCCATTCTCGCCCTCTCTCTCTCTCTGCTTCTTCTTTTTTTTTTTTTTTTTTTTGTTTGGTTTTTCGAGGTAGGGTCTCACACTAGTCCAGGCTGACCTGGAATTCACTCTGTCATCTCAGGGTAGCCTTGAACCCACAGTGATCCTCCTACCTCTGCCTCCCTGGCTATAAATAAATAAATAAAATATTTTTTAAAAGAACAGTCATAAGAGCTACTACTCCTTGAGGGTTTACCTCACGCAGGGACCATCTTCCCACTGAGGTGTCATGATTCTGCTATCTCTGTCTTACAGATAGAGAAACTGAGGCTCAAAAAAAATTATGTGGGGAGCCAGGCATGGTGACCCACGCCTTTAATCCCGGCACTTAGGAGGCAGAGGAAGGATTGCTGAGTTTGAGGCCAGCTTGAGACTACATAGTGTATTCCAGGTCAGCTTGGACTAAAGTGAGACTCTAACTCAAAAAAAAATTATGGGGGTGAGGGGCTGGGCATGGTGGTACATGCTTCTAATCCCATCACTTGGGAGTCAGAGGTAGGAGGTCACTGTGGGTTTGAGGCCAGGCTTGGACTACAGAGTGAATTCCAGGTCAGCTTGGGCTACAAGTGAGACCCTACCTTGAAAAATAAAACAAAATTATGTGGAGCTGGGGAGACGGCTCAGTAGTTAAAGACCCTTGCTTGCAAAGCCTGCTGGCCAGGTTCTATTCCCTATTATCCATGTAAAACCAGAGCACAAAGCGCTACATGCACGTGGAGCTCATTTGTGATGGCAAGAGACCCTGGCGTTCCCATTACCACTCAATTCTCTCTCTCCATGCTTGCAAAACAATGAATAAAAAGTCAAGTAACCTGCCAAGGTACCCCGAGTACCACAGACAGCAAGGACCCAGAGTTTAAAGCCCAAACTAGAACTGACTGAAGTCTAGGCAGAGGGCAGGTGTTGTGCAGACAAAAGGGCCAACGGGGCTCCGTGGTTTAGGGAATGAGGGCTCTGAGGTGCCTTCTCCTGACAGTGTGGGCCAGGCAGGCCAAAAGGACGAACTGACTTACTTGCCATCTGCTAGGCTGAGACCTCTGAAGACTGGCTGAGCCGGGGGTTGAGGCCGACCAGTCTGGTCCTCATACAGGAAGCGGACAGGTCGGCCAAGCTCCAGGCCCAGCTGTTGGACACCCTGGGCACTGTACAAAGTCAAGAGGGGAGCTTGGAGGCCTGGGCGCGTCCGGATAACAGTCAGCAGAGAGAAATCTTTGGGAAAACCTCCTGGTACAGAAGAGAGAGAGACAGAAGACGTGAGATCCCAAGCCCACCCCACCACTGCCCCCACCTTTCTATCTCATCACCTATACCTGGGAAGAGCTGGCGGGTGGGTGCACTGAGCTGGGCAGGTCTTGATACTCTATAGGCTGTATCTGCTGGACAGACACCTCGCGCCTTCCGGACGCCATCAGGGAGGCTGGGGAACCTCAGTGCCCTTAGCACATCCACAGAGGGTGCACCTGGGAGAGTCAGTGAGGGTCAGGGGACAGAACATGACCCCAGGAGCAAGATGATCTGCCCTGTGCATTCTCCTAAAAGGGTCTGTACGGATGGGAAGCACCAGAGCCTTGTCGGCGGGGCGGGGTGGGGGGAGCCTTGGCCTGACTTGCAACCCCATGCCCTGTCTCACCTGCCTCCCAGCACCTGTCGCTCCAGCTCACTCCATCATTCCGTCATTACAGCCAGGTGTTAAGGGCTCTCACTCCCACACATCTCTGCCCCTCTGTTCTCCTGTATGTACATGTCTGTCTTCCTCCATCTCCCTCCCACCCTGCCAGTCCTTTGCTTCCCCTGTCTGTCTCCCTCTACCCGCGCTCCCTTTCCACATCTCCCGGTCCCGGTTTTCTGGCATCTGTTCTGTCTCCAGCACAAACAACATCTGGGCAATAGATCACTGATCATCCTGGGCATGGGAGGGATGGGGCCACCGGGGAGAGCCGAGAGGCAGCTGCATGGAGGGGGCTTCAGCTCCTGCAGAGCCTGACTTGGGGAGGAGGGTGGGAACAAGTCTGTTTGAGCCGAGGAAGAAGATACAAGCACAAGCCAGCTAGGAGTGTTGTGTCCCCCAACCCTGGTTTGGAAAATGGGCTTGGGGATGGGGTGAGAGCTGAATCTGCCACGCAGAGCAGGAGCCGGCCCAGGGCCCAGAGCCACACATCTGTAGATCCCATCAGGGATCTTGCCCAAAATCTGGGCAAGCTCCCCACACCTGGGACTCCAGCCTTGCCTGCTTCCCCCACCACCTAGATCCAAGATTCAAGGCACAGGCCGGTAGGCAGGTCTCCCCAGACCTCAGCCTCTAGGGTACAAACTCCTGGAAAGCAAAGGTCTCCCTCCTCTCTTCTGGCTTGCTTCCCTGTGGACATGCTCCTCTCATCAGCTGCTCCACGCTGGGGAGCTCCCAAGGAGAGTTCCAGCAAACCACTTGTGGAAGTGTGGGGCAGGGCAGAGGCCAGGCCAGTGAGGAGAGCAGAGCTGGGTGGGGTGGGTGAGGTGGGGCGGGCAGGAGAGAAAAGGCCCTTTGAGTCCAGGAGCTGGGAAACCGCGGCCTTCCCCCGCCCCGGCCAAGCCTGGCCCCGAGTGTGACAGCTCCACAAACACTGACACACAAGGGCGGCTTTGAGAGCCCAAGGTGAGCAAAAGAGACACAGACACCCGGCCAAGGAGACCAAGCGGGCCCCCACCCTGACCCAAGCCCACGGAGGACAGTTCCATCCTGTACTCCACTGCCCACAGGCCCACCCACCTCCAGCCACATACTTGCCCCACTGTCTCAGGCCAATAGCACCCCATCACCCCTGCCCTCACCCTCAGGGCCCCCAAATGTCCCATCCTCCAATCTCCGGAATTCCACAGTAACCCATCTCCCTGGAGTCCCTCCTCCACTCAATCAGCACCCAAAATAATGGAGTCATTTTAGTCTCCCCTGCCGCCATGCAAGGGGTAGCTCTTCCCTAAGACTCCTAGACTCTGTACTGCCATCTTCTGCCAGTTTTCTGGTCTTTCTGTAATCTAATCTATACACTTTATGTTGCCACTCTGCCCATTTCTCTCCAGAGCAGAGAAATGAATAGCGATTGACCCTCTCTTCCCCTACACCATTTCCAGGAGTTAGGCTGGCTCCAGCCAGCAGAGGACCCAGTCTGCCCAAGATTCTGCTCCGACATCAGATTCCCTTTCCTAGGAACCTTTTCCTTCTGGGGTGGGGTGGGGGGCAAAAAGGGAAAGATCAGGGCTGTGGACACCGGGGTCCCAGGGGAGTTGGCTGGCCAGAGGGGGAGGAGGAGGGCAGGAATGCAAAGAGTTGGCTCTGGCCTCAGACACCTGATCCCGGCCTGTCCAGCAGCCGTCCTGTTGGCAGGCAGCCCCAATGCTCCCTAGAGCCAGCCGCGTGGCAGCATCCAGGGCACCGAGAGGGGGCGGGGGACCCAGACTGGACCCAGTGGACCAGATAGTGAGGCATCCCTTCTTCCCTGGCTTACTAGGCTCACCTCTGCCCCACGGATGTTCACCCCTCATCCATCACCCCTGGTACCTACTGCCCAGGTATTAGCAAAGCCTGGACCAGACTGACAGTGGTCACCCTCCCCTCGTTTCAAAGACCTAAACGAAGCATGCAGAGTACTCTGGGCTCTCTCTGGTGGTCTTCACCCTGTTGGCGTTGCCTGTGCTCTTCCAGTCATTGCAAAGAGGGAGAAAGCCCTCTAATGGCTCCAAGGAACCCAAATGTCTTGCCCTGCAACCTAAACCCAGGACGCTCCAAATCCCCTGCGGAGATTCAGCAGCTCCCGTCCCAGGCGGTCCCCTCCCCACGGATGCTTCCAGCTCCGCTGACTCCGACGCCCAGGCGGGACTCCTCTTACCTGCCCAGCCCGGGGCAGCGGTCAGCCCCAGCACCAGAGGTAGGAGCAGAAGGAGACGGTGGCAGCTGCTGCACCGCTCCATGGCTGGGCGATCAGAATGCCAGGTCCCGGGGACCCAGGCACGCCCTGGGGCTGCCAGGAGTCAACGGGCAGGCCGAGAGCCTCGGATCCAGGGATGCAGCAGAAGCTGTCCCGCGCCAGCGGCCTTCAGCAGCCCAGCTCCATGCAGCGAGGTGCCGTCGAGGCTCGGGCGCTGCTCCCTCCTCGGTGGCCGCCGCTCCTGTGTGTCCCCGGCCACCCCGGCAGCTCAGAGCCCCCACTTCGCCCCCGCCCCCTGGCCCGGCCCCCGCCTCCAGCCGCCCGCCCACCGCACCGAGGCGAAACCCCACCCCCTCCACCTGGGCAGGGGGGCATGGGGCGAGACCCCTCCCTCTCTCCTTCGCTGACCTCGACCAGCGCTCCTCAGCCCCGTCTGGGGCTGGGTGGCCAGTAGGCACCCTGAGTCTTTTTGGGGTACACGGGGCATCTTCTCTAGCCCTTTTCTAGGACTCATTGGCCCAATCCTGGGCACCCTGGTTCCCACCCCCTTCGGGGACCAGAGCCCCCCGGCAGACCTGGGAGGGAGTCCAGGCACCGAGGGACGAGAGAGGCGGGCCTCGGCTGCCGCCCCCACGCCCACCCGTAATCAGGTCTCCATAATTACCCCCGGCCCCGCCCCGTGTAATTACAGAGCGGCCCGGGGCGCGTATTTATAGACCGGCTATAGATAGTGACCGGCGGAGGGGGTGCGGGGGCGCCGTGCGGGGCGGAGGGAGGCCAGAGGCCGGGGCGCACCGGCCAATCGGGGCCGAGGAGTCAGAGATGGGGGGCTAGGGGAGAGCGCAGTGGAAAGGGACCCAGGGGGCGCGAGGAGGGGCGGTCGCGCCGCGGAAGGGGCTGGGAAGCCGGGTCACTCGGGGACGTGGCCGCGTCCAGGAGGGCAAGGCCGGGAGAGGCCGCAGCGTCCGCCGCCCGGCGAGCCCCATGGGCGGGCACGGCGCCGGGTCTGCTCGGAGCCCGGGGCGCGGCCGGGGACGAGGCCGGAGCATGCGAGGCGCCGCCGCCCGCTGGCGCTGCGAGCGCACCGGCGAACAAGGCGCCTTTGAGAAGCAGCCGCCCTCCCCTCCTCCTGGGGCGGCCCGGCCCAGCCTGGCACACCCGCTTCCCCCTCCCCGACAAAGCGAGCCTTGTGTCCCCCATCCTGCGCCGCCTCTGCAGCCCCAGGGAACCTCGGGTCCTGGCGACCCAGGGAACACGTCCGGGGCTCCCCAGCGGGTACCCCAATACCAGGAAGATGCCACAGTCCGCACGCGCCCATAGTCACCCCAGTCCAGAAAACAACTACTTTAACTGGAAAGCGATTTTATGTGCGAGTGAGAGGGGAAAGGCCCCAAGGAGATGCAGGGTAAAAACCATGCAGCCCGACACACCTCCAGTGAGCGGCCACCCCACCCACCAGTTCTCAGGCTCGGTCCCTGTCCCCAGCCTGTGTGTCCAGGGTTGGGGGAAAACTGTGGAAGGAAGAACCTGCATAAACTGTCATCACAGCCCAGGCCCCTTCCCCAAGTTAGACACGGGGTTAGGAAGGGCGGGAAGGCAGCAACTGGAGGAGCCCAGGGACAGGCCACCTGTGGTGCTCCATGCCCACATACCACCTCCACCACTGCATTTCTTAGTCAACCTGGGGACACACAGTACTTCTCTTGAGTCTGACTGCAATTCTCTGTCCTCACAGGAAATTAAAAATAGTAGACCCATTCCTCCATCTCCATCAGTCCCTTCACCACCAACCATCCCTTTTCTTTTTCAGTCTGACTGTGGGAGGTGATAGGTAAAAGGGGACTCTGAACAGGAGACTGTGATCGGTTCCCCTCTGCCAGATTTAGGAGGAAGGACTGTGAGAGCCCTACTTCCATGTCCCTCAGTTTGGGGGGCCTGCCCCCCGACACCCCTCTCTGGGGTGCTCAGTTCCCATTCTTCAGATGGGAGTGAAGCAAGACGAGGTGCAGCATCCTGGAGGCAGGGCCAGTGCTTTGTGCAGGGGAGGGCGAGGGGTAAGAAATCACCCCAATCAACAAGTTCTGAGACCCAAGGCCACTGGAGGTAGACATCTAATCCTCACAGGGATCTGGGGTCCTCTCTGACTTGGGAGATCAGAACCCTGCGCAGGTCTGGCAGATCCCCTTGGAGGCCATGGCTCTGCTCCACAGCTCTGGCTGGGCCCTCGGCCCCTCCACCGTGCCCCAGGTTCCAGGCACGCCTCAAGTGTGGGTGTGGGTTCAGGCCAGCTGGTGGGGAGCCTCAAGCATCTCCATGAGGAAGGTGTCGATGGGGGTGTCACCAATGAGCTTGAAGAAAAACAGGTGCTCCAGACACTTAAGGCCGATGGACCGGAGGGCAGGAAGCCGCAGCAGCAGCTTGGCAAACCTGAGGTGGGGGTAGGAGTGGGTGAGGGCCAGCAGCACCCAGGCCATGAACACTCCTCGGCCTCCCACCCCAGTCATGGGGGCCACAGCTCCGAAGCCCCTCTCACCGTCCTTGCTGCTCTGGGTACTTCTGCTTGCAGTAAGTCTCCAGTGATGCGTACACCTTCTCCCGTAAGACTTCCACCTCACCAGGATTGGACAGGCCCTTGGCATCTGGGACAAGGAAGAGGAAAGGGCAGGAAGGCACATCAAATCAGGTGAGTCCCTCAAGAGGCCCTGTAAGTCCACCCCAACCCGACTTGCCCTTCACCAGATGTCTGCCAAGGCAAGCAGAGGCCACTGGCGTTGTGCGACGAGGCCAGAAGGGAAACAGTCAGTGGGAAGGTTCTTAACAGGGAGATATCCAGGTAGAGGGTCTTATTGAGGGGACAGTTGGGTAAGGAGGAGTCTCCAGAGAAGTGGAGGGGTTGCCTTGATCATGCAGCTGGTAATCCTCTTACCTGGATTAAACAGAATGATTGCCCGCAGGCAGCCAAGCTCTGTCTTGTCCATCCTCATGTCTCGCATTTTGGACACTAGCTCTGTCAGCACCCTGGAGAGGGACCTGCAGGTCACTCAAAGGTCACAGCTCAGCCAGCCTTGGACACGGACCAGCCTATAGCCTCACCCCTTCTACCTACAGGCCAGCCCAGCCAAGGGCCACTGACCGATCAAAGATGGCTCCCACGCCTGCGGAATGGGCTGAGTTTCGATGCACATGAAGGCCTGTGGCTAAGAGGATGCCGTCTCGGACATCAATGGACCGGTGGGAGAAGGAGGCAATGAGCAGCTCATTCCAGCCTGGGGCGGATGGGGGGAGAGTCAGGGGCCAGAGACCCGGCCGAGGGGTCAGAGCACAAAGAGGAGGGGGTAAGGTCAGCAACCTTGGCTTCCTGAGCACATAGCAGAAAGCCACTGGGGTCACTGAAGGGCATCACATCACAAAGGGGTCAAAAGTTCAAAAGTCAAGAGGTCCAAGGGATTCAAGGTCACTGACCTGCCCGCAGCAATATGACCTGGTCATCCAGAGGTAAGGAGGAGAAGTGTGGGATCCGCTTTGCCCACTCAACAAGGGTAAACAGCTGCTTGTCAGCCGCCTGACAGATATTGGTCACGGGGTCATTTGGCTGCAGGGGACAGAGGACGGTATGGAGGTGTACTGTAAGAGGCATCCCACGCTCCCTCTTTATCCATAACCTGCCTCCAAGCCCCATCCAAAGGAACCCAGTGCTCAGCCTTCTTTCCCAGCATTCCAGCAACCAGCACTGATGTGGGACTCGCCAGTGGGGACGGTGGAGGAAGCTCACACACCCACCTCAGACCCTGAGGCTTTGTTTGGTGGTGCTTTCAGGGCAGGCAGTGTGAGGAGGGTTTTGGGGGGAAAGGTAGGAAGGAGACAGAGCAAACATGGACACCCCCACAGCCTCATTACAAGAGAAAGGGGTGACCCCATCACTCACACTGCTGCCGCTACCCCCGGTGCCCCCAGGACCGTCAACGCCCTGGTCACTCTTCTGCTCCACAGCAAGCTCCGCCTCCAGGATCCTGTCCACTGGCATCTCCTCGGGCGATCCCCCAGTCCCCTCCCCATCCCCATCCTTGTCCTTGCCCCGCTGCCGCTCTTCTTGCACCGCTGTGGAGAAAGAAAAAATGGAAAGTCAGCAAGCCAGTCATGAGGGGTTCTGAAGTATTCTGGTGCCTTCTCAGGTCTGTGTCTGTGAGATACAGCAACTGGGAAAATCACTAAAAACAGTAGACTGGGACAGTATGGAAGCAAGAGGTTCTAAAGGAGCAGGCGAGGGACAGCTCAGTGCAGAGCTCTTGCCTAGCATGCACAAGGCCCTAGGTTCTAACCCAGCACCACAAATAAACAAGTAAGTAAATGAACAGAAGCAGGTCAAGAAGGGAGTAAATAAGAGGAGAAAGGAATTAGGAAAGAAGTTAGATTTAAGGGAAGGGCCTATGTGCTAAGAAACATCCCAAACATGTTTTAACATGTACTCAACCCTGTAAGCTACTATTCATACATTTAAAGATGAGGAACTTGGAGCTAAGAGGTTAACTAGCAAAGCCAGGCATGATGGTACATGCCTTTAATCCCAGAACTCAGAAGGGTGAGGTATGAGGACTGCCATGAGTTTGAAGCCAGCCTAAGCTAGAGAGTGAGTTCTAAATCAGCCTGGGCTAGAGTGAGATACTGTCTCAAAAAAGAGGCTGGAGAGATGACTGAGCAATTAAGGCGCTTGCCCACAAAGCCTAATGACCCAGGTTCAATTCCCCAGTACCCACAGAAATCCAGATACACAAGGTGACACATGTGTCCAGAATTCATTTGCAATGGATGGAGGCCCTGGCATGCCCATTCCCTCTCTCTATCTGCCTCTTTCTCTGGAGAGATGGCTTAGGGGTTAAGACATTTGTCTGTAAAGCCAAAGAGACAGGTTTGATTACCCAGGACCCATGTAAGCCAGCTGCACAAGATTAAGTGTATGCATCTGGAGTTCCTCTGCTGGCTGGAGGCTCTAGCATACCCATTCTCCCTTCCTCCCTTCCTTCCTCTTTCTTTCTGTCAATCTGTCTGACTGACTGCCTGCCTGCTGGCCTCTTTCTCTCAATTAAATTCATAAAATTTAAAAATAAATAAATAAAACACAAGAGATTAACTAGCTTGCCTAGGTTCTCTGGGGACCAGAGAAGAAACATAGGGCCAGAGAAAAGAGGGCTGCCTGACTGGAAGAGAGGAGAGTGAGCCCATATGCACAAACCTACCCTGTCAGGACAGAAACTCAGGAGACCAGAGCAGGGTATGGGGAGGAAAGCGAAATCAAGCATTGCCCCCTGGAGGAGAAAGTCTGCATGGACATGGGCTGTGGGCTCCTAGAGTCCCCCCCCCCCCCCCCCCCCCCCCCCCCGACATACCTCCCCCCAGCTCTCCCAAGATGATAAAAAGGGTCTGTGGGCCTGACACGCCTTTAATCCCAGCACTCAGTCGGCAGAGGTAGGAGGATCGCGTGAGTTTGAGGCCACCCTGAGACTACATAGTGAATTCCAGGTCAGCCTGAGCTACAGTGAGACCCTACCTCGGGGGAAGAAGAAGAAGGGTCTGTGGACTGGCTGGGGCAGATCCTTACCCTCCCTCTTCATGCCAGTGGCCAGGCACTTCTGATAGCGACAGTACTGACAGCGGTTCCGTTGGCGCTTGTCCACTGTGCAGTCTTTGTTGTCCCGACATGAGTAGGTCAGGTCCTTCCTGATGGTGCGCTTGAAGAAGCCCTTGCAGCCCTCACAGCTGTACACCCCATAGTGTTTGCCTGCAAGGGGACGGAATGGCAGCAAGAAAGGTGCGTGGAGACCTCATCACCACTCAGTCTCTTGCCAACCTCATCCCATCATCAAATCAGTCAAAATCCTAGTGAGTCTCCTCACAGATCAGAAACTGAACTAGCCCCCTTCCTTCTCACCACCCCCACTGCACCTCGCAGAACCGCAGGCACCTAGGCTCCCACGGGCCTCCTGACCAACCCCAGGAGCCCATGGGAATCCCGCAGGTGTGGCACACAGCTCAAACTCTTCCTCCCCGCATGCCTGCACTGAGCCTCATACCTGAGCTTCGGTCCCCGCAGATGGCACAAAGCCGTTTGCCAGCCCCAGGGCCACCCGGAGGGGGTGGACAGTGCAGGCCCCGGACCCCTAAGACTGGTGGCTTCACATCTTCAGGGGGACCAGACCCACCTCCAGGGAGCGACACTGTTGAGTTAATCTGGGATGGGGGGGGAATGGAAGTCACAGGGAAAGTCACTGAGAAGTGAGAAGTCACAGCAGCCATTCCGACCACTAGGCAGGTCACCGCAATACCCATCCCAGGGGGCACTGGAGACACTACAGTCTGCATAAAGGCCTCTCTGGAGCACACGCCCAAACAGAACAGCTACCCACAGTTCTACAGTTGTGCAACACAGCAGCCTGAAGGGCATCTGTCTTCTCAAAGGACATATGGGACCAAAAGGGCAAAAAGTCACCAAGAGATGAAAAGAACATTGGGAATATTAGATTTTGGTGGTTTTTTTTTTTTAAATAGGATTAGGGAGGAAGCATGCACTAAAAGACCATTTGCCTCAGGAAGGACAAGGGGTCCTACAAGGACCAGGGAAGGACCCGAAGGTCAGTGGGCAGAGAAAGTTCACAAAAGGGTGGGGGATGCGGTGACAAGTAGAAAACAAGGAAATGGAAGCGCAGAGGTAACAAATAGGTCACAACCTCTCACCTGGGGGCTGCTGACAGGCCCGGAGAATCCTGGGGGAGCCGGAGGAGGCAGGCCAGGGGACCCCATGGAAGAACTGATGACTGGGAAGGGAGAGCCCAATGGAGGGGGTGGCATGGGGGGTGGAGGTGCTGAAGGAGGGAGAGGGGGACCAGGAGGAGATGGAGGAGGGACCCCCTGGGAAAGGGAACTTGGGGAAGAGCTGTCTGGGCTTCGGGAATCTTGAGGGAGAGGAACATACAGAGGCAGACAGACAGAGACAAAAAGAGAAGAAAATGAGCCTCTTGAGCTCCCTAATTTCCCCCCCACACACACTGTGCCTTGACCCACCACACCCTCGGCCAGCACCCCCAAGTTCAAAAATACAACTCCCGACAGCGGCGAGAGGAGGCAGTGGGAGAGAGGGGGAGAGGAGAATTCCCAAGCGAGGCGTGTGCATGAATACTAGGTCATCCCGAGCCGCCCGGCCTCGTGGGGTGGACCAGTCGGGTCAGTGCCCCCTGCACGGCCAGCGGAAACAGCCGGGCGGAAGGGACGCCCCCCCCACGAGCGCAAGCCCCGCAAAGACCCGCAGGGCGATCGTGTCCTTCCCACGCCCGAGACCTCGGCGGCGGGCGGCCCCCCGCGCCCCGGTCCGCCCCGCCCCGCCCCGGCCTGCCCGCCCGCCCGCCCCGGGGACGGCGCGTGTTTACAAACAAGGGGGCGGAGGCCGGGGCGGGGGTCCGGCACGCGGTCACTGGCTGCCCGGCGCTCCGCGGGGACACTCACCCCGCCCGCTGTCGCCCATCCCGTCCCGTCCAGCCTCCCCCGGCTCCGGCTCCGGGGTTTGATGCTCTCCGGCCGCCGCCGCCGCCGCCGCAGGGCCGAGCCAGGGCCGCCGCCGCCGCCACCGGGCCGCGAGCCCACAATGCATCTCTCCGCTCACCCCCACCGGCCCACACTGCCCCGCGGCGTGCGGCGGCGGGAGGAAGGGCGGGCGGGCGGCCCACGACATGACGCCGCGGCCCGGGCGTGCGGACGGCCACGGGCCGAGCGGGAGACGGCGTGAGCGCGAGGGCGCCCCCGAGGACCGGGGAGACGAGTGGAAAGCAATAAAAGCCGACAAGGCTCTGGCCCGGCTCGCGTCGCATTTAAGCGCTTCGGTCGGCTCCGTACCAGAATGACAGCGCCGCCGTGGCAGCCATGTTTGTACAGACGGGAAGTCTCGAAGCTCGTTCCCGCCCCCTCGCCCTCGCCCTCGCCCTCGCCCTCGCCCTCGCCGGGGTGCAAACGGAGGAGGCGGCGTCCCCGCGCCCGTCCGCCCGTCCGCCGGCGCGCCTCGCCCGCGCGCCCTCAGATGACCCCCGCGCCTGCGCCTGCGCGCCCGCGCCGGCCCCGGGGCGCCGCCATGTTGGTAAAGGGAGTGGAGGCGCAGGGCGACCGGAACTTCGTGATCTCGCGGGAACGAGAAGCGTGACTGCCACGTCCGAGCGCCCCGCGAGCGGAGAGGGTCCGGAGCCGGTGAGAATCTCCTGCTCTCCCTTTACTGTCTTTTCCAGGTGTTTCTTGTTTTTTCCCCCAGCTAATGGATCATAGAGACGAGGGCACCAGGGAGTCGGTAGAGTGACCGATCTAAGGCTAGAGCGGTGTCGGAGGGGGGGCAGCATCCGGGAAGGGGGTTCAAGACAAAGAGAACGAATCGGGGAACAACTTTGAGCGGTGCCAGACCGATGGTGGGGAGCAGCCCATAGAGGTGGACAAGGGGCACCAGTGAAGTACAGTGAACCCCTGTGGAGATAGAGCTAAGTGTCAAGTGGAGTCATTGTCTCTTTCCCTCTGGTCAGCGTGATGGCCAAGGGCCTGCGGGCCCCCCACTGGGTGGCTGTGGGGCTGCTGACCTGGGCGGCCTTGGGGCGACTGGTGGCCGGACACGAAAGTCATGGTGACCCGCACAAGGATGTGGAAGAGGACTTCCATGGCCACAGCCACAGGCACTCACACGAGGATTTCCACCATGGACACAGCCATGCCCATGGCCATGGGCACACTCACGAAAGCATCTGGCATGGGCACGGCCACGACCATGGCCATAGCCATGGCCACTCTCATGATAACCACCACAGAGGACACGGACATGACCGTGAACACAGCCACAAGGTCCCTAAGGAGATGGAGCCTCCAAGCATCAAGCATCACCTGGACACTGTCACCCTCTGGGCCTATGTGAGTCCCCAGGGGGTGGGGGAGAGAGGGACTGGTTGTAGAAAGACGCCTCACTTACTTCCCGCCTCTCCTTTACCAGGCATTGGGGGCCACAGTGCTGATTTCTGCAGCTCCATTCTTCGTTCTCTTCCTCATCCCAGTGGAGTCAAACTCCCCTAGACATCGCTCTCTGCTCCAGATTCTGCTCAGTTTTGCTTCTGGGGGTCTCCTGGGTGATGCCTTTCTGCACCTCATCCCCCATGCTCTGGGTAAAGAAGCTCTGAACGCTATTCTTGGCTTGGCCTGATTTATTATTTTTCAAAAAATATATATTTTTATTTAGTTGTTTATTTGAGAGACAGAGAGAGAAAGAGGCAGATATATAGAGTCTGGGTGCTCCCGAGCCTCTAGCCGCTGCAAACAAACTCCAGATGCATGAGCCTACCTTGTGCATCTGGCTTTGTGTGGGTCCTGGGGAATCAAACCTAGGTCCTTTTTGCTTTGCAGGCAAGCACCTTAACAGCTAAGCCATCTCCAGCCCCCTGTTTTATTCTTTAAGATACAAACGGGGATCATTCTTCTTTGTGATCTCTGACCTAACAGTGTTTCCCAAATATACATCCCTTGAGTCAGGCATTCCCTCACTTAACTTTCCCCTCCTTCCTGCAGAACCTCATTCTCATCACACAGTGGAGCAACCAGGACATGGACACTCCCACAGCGGTGAGGAAGAGGAGATGGGTTTAAAGGTTGGGATGTTGGGACACAGCTACCTCCTCCAGTTCACTTCCTCCACTTGAGGAGGAATCCGGGATCCGCATTTCCTCTAATGCCTCCATCCACAGGCCATGGCCCTATTCTGTCTGTGGGGCTGTGGGTTCTCAGTGGAATTGTCGCCTTCCTTGTGGTGGAGAAATTTGTGAGGCATGTGAAAGGAGGACATGGTCACAGTCACGGACCTGGAGATGGTCACGCACATGGACGACAAGGTGAGCCACATTGCTGGGGAAGCAGCCAACATTGCCTGCCTCAGACACGCTCCTGGCTTTCCAGTGGAGTAGGTTTTCCTTTGCGGATATGTCAGATCTCTGTTCTGCATGCTGACCAGCTCCTGTCATCTCTCAGAGCATCCTTCAAATGAGAAGCACAGCTCAGAAGAAGAAAAGGAAGCAGGAGGTTTGCGAAAGAGAAGAGGAGGGAGCACAGGGCCCAAGGATGGGCCAGTGAGACCTCAGAACACTGAAGAAGAAAAAACAGGTTCAGGTAAGGGACAAGTTTGGTGATAATTTGGGCAAGGGTTATCACGCAGACCGTGTGCAGTGAGTAATGCCAGAAATTGGGGAACCCTGGAGGGGACACGTGTAATGTGGTGCCTGCCAGTGGGGGCCAGGTGGGAGGTTAGCCAGGACCTGGGCTGGTAGTGATGGATGTCTCTGATCATCTTATCCTCCTGTCTGCCTAAGATCTGCGTGTGTCTGGGTACCTGAATCTGGCTGCTGACTTGGCACACAACTTCACAGATGGTCTAGCCATCGGTGCTTCCTTTCGAGGGGGCCGAGGGCTGGGGATCCTCACCACAATGACTGTCCTGCTGCATGAAGTGCCTCATGAGGTTGGGGACTTTGCCATCTTGGTCCAGTCTGGCTGCAGCAAAAAACAGGTTGGTGCTGGTGCTGACAACATGTCGCAGGTTCCAAACAAGGTGCGCAGCCATCCTTTAGATACGAGGGGAAGTGGGAGCTTCCTTTTTCCTGGAGCTCATGGTGTCTTGTACTGTGAAAGGATGGTGTAAGATTTTTCAAGAATTGTCTATTCGCTGGGCGTGGTGGTGCACGCCTTTAATCCCAGCACTCGGGAGACACTTAGGAGGATCATGGTGAGTTCAAGACCACCCTGAGACTCCCATAGTGAATTCCAGGTCAGCCTTAGCTAGAGTGAAACCCTACCTTGGAGAAAAAAAAAAAAAAGAATCATCTATTCTACAAATGCTACTGCCCCCCCTTTTTTCTGTTTGTTTGGTTTTGTTGTTGTTTGTTTGTTTGTTTTTTGTGGTTTTTTTTGTTGTTGTTGTTTTGTTTTTTTGAAGCAGGGTCTCACTCTAGCGTAGGCTCACCTGGAATTCACTGTGTAGTCTCAGGGTGGCCTCAAACTCACAGCCATCCTCCTACCTCTGCCTCCTGAGTGCTGGGATTAAAGGTGTGCACCACCATGCCTGGCTGCTCCCCGCCCCCCCTTTTTTTTTTTTTACCTGGCTTTTTAGTTTCCAAAAGACATGGACCTTAAGCTTGTACAGCTAAACCCCCAGCAGCAACATCCAAGCCACTGATTATCCTTATTTTCTTGGTTCGGTTTGGTTTTCTTTTTGTGTGTGTGTGTGGTTTTTCGAGGTAGGGTCTCACACTAGCCAAGGCTGACCTGTAATTCACTATGTATTCTCAGGGTGGCCTCAAACTCTCGACAATCCTCCTACCTCTGCCTCCTGAGAGCTGGGATTGAAGATGTGTGCCACCACCCCCAGCTTTGGTTTGGTTTTCTGAGGTTGGGTCTTGCTCTAGCTCAGGCTAACCTGGAATTCACTATATGGTCTCAGGCCGGCCTGGAACTCACAGCAATCCACCTGCCTTCACCTCCCAAGTGCTGAGATTAAAGGTGTGCGCCACCATGCCAGGCACCATCATCTTTAGCAGTTTGTCAGTGCCTCTCTCTTTTCTGCCCACCAGGCAATGCGTCTACAACTACTGACAGCAGTTGGAGCACTGGCAGGCACAGCCTGTGCCCTCCTCACTGAAGGCGGGGCAATGGGCAGTGAAGTTTCAGGCCCTGGCTGGGTTCTGCCCTTCACCGCAGGTGGTTTTATCTATGTAGCAACCGTGTCTGTGTTGCCAGAGCTGCTGAGGGAGGCGGCCCCGCTGCAGTCGCTCCTGGAGGTGCTGGGGCTGCTAGGGGGTGTCTTCATGATGGTGCTGATTGCCCACCTTGAGTGAGGGAGGGATAAGCTGCCCCAGAGCTCCACCCCTGACTCCAGGTAAGGAGTCTGTGGTGGTTGGGGACCTGGCCAGGGAAACCTGCCAGAGGCTGGAGTTTTAGCCTAGCACAATAATGACTTTGGCATTAGGGCCTTCAGGGTTTGGCAGTCATACAGAGAATGAGAGGCCAGAGGGACCAAAGTGTTGGACAGTGCCCAACCCTATTGTTGCTTTGGAGGGTTAAATGGGTCTATGAAGAAGGGCTGGGGTGACGCCTGGTGGCCCCTGCCCTACTTGTTCTTTGAGGACCAAGCTGCCATAAAAGGGTTCTCCAAGACCTATCACCCTCTCTCCTGGGAGAAGACCTGGACAGAGGGGGTGCCAGGAGGAGTTAGGGATCAACACCCATCAATCGTGTGTCCTGATTTGAGAATGGGGGTGGGAGAGGGTTAGTTGGTAAATCTCATGGCCTGATCTTGTACTCATTTTATATCACTGTTTGAATCGAGGAGGGAGCAATGACTGGGAATAAAGTCCTTAGATCTTCTGCCTCATACTCCGTCTTTGTCATTTTGGGGGGAATGGGGCCCCTTGCCTCCCCCAGACCCCAAGCAGTGGTGTGTGCGTGCCCCGCCCCCGTGGTGGGAGGTCGGCCCGCGCTGGTGGCCGCAGATGGCCTATGGCTGGTGGGGTCCATTGCCCGCGCCACGCCACGCCCCTTGGCGCGGATTGGCTCCGGGCTGCGCCCGCCTCTCCACCCGCCGCCATGGCGTCTCAGCTCCGGCTCCGCTCCGCGCTAGCCCTGGTCACAGGTTGGGGGTTCCTTTCCCAGGCGGGTTGGGACGCCGGGGCGATGTCAGCGGGGGCGCCCACGACCCGTGTGGTTTCTGGCCCTTTTGTCTGCGCTTGCCGGGACCTCTGACCCGCCCGCCCGTCCTCTCCCACCGCAGGTGCGGGCAGTGGCATCGGCCGCGCGGTCAGCGCGCGCCTGGCCAGAGAGGGCGCCGCCGTGGCCGCCTGCGACCTGGACGAGGCGGCGGCGCGGGACACGGTGCGGCTGCTGGGCGGGCCGGCGAGGGAGGAGGGGGCGCCCGGCGGGAAGCACGCGGCCTTCCAGGCGGACGTGTCGCAGGCCGCGGCGGCCCGGCGCCTGCTGGAGCAAGTGCAGGTGACCCGCAGGCGGCCGTGCCCACCGAAGCGCTAACATTGTCCCCACGACCCGGCCTTTTGTGGTGTCTGGTGTTAGCCTCCCCCTCCCTCCCATAGGCCTGCTTTTCTCGCCCGCCATCTGTCGTCGTGTCCTGTGCGGGCATCACGCGGGATGAGTTTCTACTTCAGATGTCTGAGAACGATTGGGACAAAGTCCTAGCTGTCAACCTCAAGGTGGTGACCTCTGACCTTGTGATTTCTGCCCTTCCCCCCTCAACTTGGGGAGACACTTGGAGGGGGGCTGCCACTCAGCTGATATTTCCGGCCTTGTTACCCACTCCCGCCAGGGCATCTTCCTAGTCACTCAGGCTGCAGCTCAGGCCTTGGTGTCCAGTGGCTGTCACGGCTCCATCATCAACATCAGTAGCATCGTTGGGAAGGTCAGGCCAGCCCAGCCCTCCACGTGGGTGTGGAGAAGAGGCCGTCTTTGACTCCTTACTCACCTTGGGTCTCTAACTCGCTGCAGGTGGGGAACATCGGGCAGACAAACTATGCGGCATCCAAGGCGGGAGTGATAGGCCTCACCCAAACTGCAGCTCGGGAGCTTGGCAGGTGCGTGCGAGCGACACCTGGGGATTCCGGGTGATCTCGCTGAAGCATGCTGCGTCCAAGGAAGAAGTCAGTGTCCTGTTCAGAAGCAGCAGCCACTCTCTTTTCCACAGACATGGGATCCGCTGTAACTCTGTTCTCCCAGGGTTCATTACAACACCCATGACCCAGAAAATGCCACAGAAAGTGCAGGACAAGGTAGGAGGCTGTGGGTGAAGGGCAGAATGGGTCGGAGACCCAGGCTGTAGCCTCAGAGATCGGTCACAGGGCAGCAGTGGCAAACAGTAAGTATTCCAGAAACTTGTGAAGGATGGAGACAAAGAATAAAGTCACGGGCTGCCTTCACAAGAGGTCCCCAAAGGAAACTTTCACCTACTTGAGTATTTCTTTTAGGTGACCGGAATTATTCCTATGGGACACATGGGGGACCCCGAGGGTGAGCGTGAGGGGGAGAAGGGTCTGAGGCAGGGGAATTTGAATGAAGCAATCCCATAATCTATGGCATTTTGAAAGGGTGTTGCCAGGATGGGGGGAATGTCATAGCCACTTTGGATCTGTGGAAGTCTCCCTACCACAGGATTGGGAGGGGGTGGCATAGCTGCTTTGGGTCTGTGAAAGTGAGTGGGGACTCTGCCCTCTCCCCACCGCTCCCATAGATGTAGCAGATGTAGTTGCATTCTTGGCATCTGGAGACAGTGGATACATTACCGGGACCTCAGTGGAAGTCACTGGTATGAGGCCTTCGCGGGAAGGAGGGGGAGCTACAGAAGTCTGTATGAGAAAGCTAGCGAGGGGAGCCTATCAGGGACACAAGTGGGAGTCTCTGCCGTCCACCTCGCCACCCATGCACCTGTCCAAATGTTTCTGCCCCTCCCAGGAGGTCTTTTCATGTAACTGCCTCAAGGACCCTGGACTCTGCTCACTCCCCCACCACTCTGCCTGGCCTCCTGCTGCCGCGGACTCTAAGTTCCCAGGCTACAAAAGGGGTGGCAGTGTGTGGGTCCGGAATGCTGAATATGGAAGGCAGGGGTGCTTGTGACCCTAATAAATTCCAAATCCTCTTCCCTGCCACCTCCGGTTCTTCTTGTGTCCAAGCCCTCAGACCCTTCCCCACCTCCCCCTCTCTCCCTTTCCCGAAGGATTCTTCCCTTTCACTGCCTGGTCTCCCAGGGCAACCCCCGCCGCCGGGTGTGAGAGGAAAGAGTGTATGTCACTGTGTATGCGTGACACTCTGGGTCTTTTCAGAGGGAGGGGGTTCTGCCCCACCCCCTTTCCCTGGTCCTGTAGCACCAGTTCCCTCCCCCCAACTCCCTGGATCCTTATTGCCCCCAAGGGTGATTTGTTCTTGGCCCCATCCTGGTGTCCAGTCTGGCCTTGGAAGGGGGTCTTGGAACAGGTGGCCCTCCCCCACCCCTCCTTTCTCTTGGTCCCCCCTCCCCTTTCTCTCCACCTTACAATAGCTGCAGCCGGCCTGGGGTCGGATGGGGGGGATTAGGGGAGGGGGCCAGGATTAGGGGAATGGACCAGCGGATGAAAGGGGCTGGAGAAGAGCAGAAGGGAGGGAGGGGGCTGGGAGAAGGAGGAGGAGGAAGGGGAGGGGGTCTGCGCTAATCGACTCTGGCGCCCACATAAGGACTGGCCGCGGACTGAAGAAGACAGGGAAGTAGGGGGCAACTGGGGTGGGGGTGAGGGGACCCACTGTGACTTGTCCCAGAGACAGGCCACCCCCTGGCAGCAGCAGCCCAAGTTCGGGAGCCCTCAGCTCAGGCTGGCGACGGGGGGGTGGGGGAAACAGAAGACTCATCAAGGCCTTTCCCGGCGCCCTTCTAACTCCTGGCCCTCGATGGGGATCGCTCGGCTCTGTCCTGCCCGTCTGCTTCCTTTACTCCAGAGTTTTCAGGAGACTCTGCCCTCTGGCCCGCTGCAGACACTGTGCTCGTGTGGCCCCCACTCACGCACACACCCACTCCGCGCTGGGGGCCCCCATCTCGCGTGCGCCCCAACTTCCTCGTGGCGTCTCCCGTCCGTCTCCCGTGCGCCTCCCTCCCTCCCTCCCTCCCTCCCCGGCCCGGGCCGCGGCTCCTGATTGTCCAAACGCAATTCTCGAGTCTCTGGCTCCGGCCGAGAGTTGAGTCTGGACGTCCCGAGCCGCCGCCCCCAAACCTCGAGGGGGAGACAAGGGGGTTCGGAGGGGTCTCGGGAGAGGCCGAGCCAGGGTGGGCCAGGTCCCCAGGGTGGCGAAGGGAGCCCCGGGCTCTCGGCCGTCCCGGGACCCGAGGGCGAAAAGCCAAGCACGGCAGGGACTCTGCATCGTGCTTTTCCCGGGGGTCCCGGGCCGGGGCTGACCGACAGGATGGGGTGCGATCCCCGGGCCCGCGGGGGCCGAGGCGTGGGAGCAGCTGCCCGGCCCGAGCGCACGCGGGCCGAGCCCGGAGCCGGCCGGTCACGGGAGCGCCGTCCCCACGTGGCGCGGGGCTCGGGGCACGCCGGCTCGCGCCGTGGGCGTGGGGAGCCCGGGCTCCCGCGTCGGGCGGGACCCACCCGCGCCGCGAGCCCAGTGACGTCTGCGCGCGGGGGAGGGGGCGCGGCGCGGCGGCCGGAAGTGACGTCGCCCGGCGCCCGGGCCATGGCGGCGTTGGCGGCGGCGGCCTCGGCGCGAGCGGCCGTGTGAAGCGAGCCGCGCGCGGAGCGAGCCGCGGAGCCCGGGCGCGGGGCCCGGCCGGCGGGGGAGCGCGGGCGGACGGCCGGAGCCGGTGAGGGGCGGCGGGAGGCGGGGCGGGCGGGCCGGCGGGGCGGGGTCTGCGGAGGGCGCCCGACACCGCCTCCCTTCCCCCTCGCAGACTCGGCGGCCGCCGGGCCCGGCCTGGTGGGGGGTCTGCGCCGGGTCACCATGACGACGCCGGCGAACGCCCAGAATGCCAGCAAAACGTGGGAACTGAGTCTGTACGAGCTGCACCGGACCCCGCAGGTGACAGGGATGCTCCGAGCCCGGCTGAGCCCCTCGGCCTCAGACCCCCGCCTCGCGTGCCCATTTCCAGCCGCCGTCGTCTGCTTAAAGCGCGTTTGCGTTTATTCCCATTTAACCTTCAAGACAGCCAGGCCAGAGAGGTGGAGCGAACAATGCCGTCCTTATTTGAAACATAGTAAACATACGCTGAAACTACCTTCCCCTTTTCTCAGTCCGGTGTCAGAGGTCTCATCTTGTCACCCCTTGCCGCCCCCCTCACGCCTATATTCTGAATCAGCAGTGGGACCTCAGGTTTGGCGGCGGGGGGTGCTGTTTGTTTATGGTTTGATTTTAGTTTTTTTCGAGATAGGGTCTCACTATAGCCCAGGCTCACGTCCTAATTCCCTGCCATCCTCCTGCCTCAGCCTTGTGAGTGCCCTGGGATTAAAGGTGTGGTACACTGTGCCCAACTTAGAAAGTGTTTAACAGGCATCCTGAAGTTCTGGTACCGAAACAGTTTTCAAAGTCTTAAAAAAAAAATAAATAAAAAGGCCGGGCGTGGTGGCGCACGCCTTTAATCCCAGCACCTGGGAAGCCGAGGTAGGAGGATCGCCCTGAGTTCGAGGCCACCCTGAGACAACATAGTGAATTCCAGGTCAGCCTGAACTAGAGTGAGACCCTACCTTGGAAAACCAAATTAAATAAATAAAAGTCTTCATGGAACCACAGATCTGTGCAGCCCCCACCTCTAGGCCTGTCGCCAAACCTCAGGTCGTCCTGTTCCCAAATGCTCTTCTGCTCTCCAGTCTCTCCAAGTTAGCGGCCCTCCCTGTCTCTGAAGTTCAACTTCCTCACTTGGTCCGCAGGGGTACCTGGGTTCTGCCATCTCAGTATTGTTTTCTCAAAACTTCTCGTGCCTTGCTGTATTCTAACACGACCTCCCTCCACCCCACCTCCACCTCGCGTTCACCGATGCTTCCAGGAAGCCATCATGGACGGCACCGAGATCGCGGTCTCCCCTCGGTCGCTGCATTCAGAGCTCATGTGCCCCATCTGCCTGGACATGCTGAAGAACACTATGACCACCAAGGAGTGCCTCCACCGCTTCTGCTCCGACTGCATTGTCACAGCCCTGCGGAGCGGGTAACCAGAGGGCGTTTGAGATGAAGGGGGTCTTCATGCAGTGGAGGGAGCTGACCTGTAGTGGCTTCCTTTCTCTCACCCCAGGAATAAGGAGTGTCCTACCTGCCGGAAAAAGCTGGTATCCAAACGGTCCTTACGGCCAGACCCCAACTTTGACGCCCTGATCTCTAAGATCTATCCCAGTCGGGAGGAATACGAGGCCCATCAAGACCGAGTGCTCATCCGCCTGAGCCGCCTCCACAATCAGCAGGCTCTGAGCTCCAGCATCGAGGAGGGGCTGCGCATGCAGGCCATGCACAGGTGTGAGGGTCCCGGGAGATGCCACACAGCAGAGCTGGGGGCTGGGTGCCTCTGTCACACTCGCTGGTACTGCCTTTGCTCCCTGCCAGCTTCCAAGCCTTGGCAGTCCAAGAGCTGACCACAGCTCAGATGGTTAGGTCTGGTATAAATGGACACAGGAATTAAGAAGGAAGAAAGTGCTGGGCGCAGTGGTGCACACCTTTAATCACAGCACCTGGGAGGGTCACTGTGAGTTCCAGGCCAGCCTGAGACCAAGTAGTGAATTCTAGATCAGCCTTGGCTAGAGTGAGATCCTACCTCGAAAACCCAACCCCTTCCCCCCCCCCAAAGAAGGGAGAAAGTTGTTTCCCTGTTGACTGTCTAGAACTTAGAACAGTAATTTGATTTGTGAGTTCTGGATTCACGCTGTTGAGGTTTATATCACCTCCCATAACACGCATCCACATTTCCTATGGTCCTGTTTCAAATGCAAACAAATGCATTCTGCAAGCTCTCTGAAGATGGGTGCCTGTGGTATCCAACTTTAACTTCTCTAAGCCCGTTTCTTTGGCCATAAAATAGAGACGGACCCTTGGGGCGCTTGACCCACCCTTGATGGTTAAGTGTTCAGCATTGTCCTTAGGGTTTCCCTGTCCTCCGAATTCTTGGGAGTATTTAGGTCAAAACCCCAATTCTTGACGCTTTGTAACCTGTGCCACTTGCTTCCCCAGGGCCCAGCGTGTGAGGCGGCCGATGCCAGGGTCGGATCAGACCACGACGATGAGTGGGGGGGAAGGAGAGCCGGGAGAGGGGGAGGGGGAGGGAGAGGATGTGAGCTCCGACTCGGCCCCGGACTCGGCCCCCGGTCCTGCTCCCAAACGACCCCGCGGAGGCGGCGCCGGCGGCAGTAGTGTAGGGACAGGGGGAGGAGGTGCTGGTGGCGTAGGTGGGGGTGCCGGATCTGAAGACTCTGGTGACCGGGGAGGCACCCTGGGAGGGGGCACCCTGGGCCCCCCAAGCCCTCCTGGGGCCCCTAGCCCTCCGGAGCCCGGTGGAGAGATCGAGCTGGTGTTCCGGCCCCATCCCCTGCTGGTGGAGAAGGGAGAATACTGCCAGACTAGGTGAGGAGCCCCGTCTTTACCTAGGAGACCCCCAAGGCACCAAAGGTCACAGAGGGGGTGGTCATCCAAACCTCAAAAGGACGCCATAACCTACCCGCCCTAGAAAGCCCCCTTCCTGAAGCCTCCCCTCTCCGGTCCTCCAGGTACGTAAAGACGACAGGGAATGCCACAGTGGACCACCTCTCCAAGTACCTGGCCCTGCGCATCGCCCTCGAGCGAAGGCAGCAGCAGGAGGCGGGCGAGCCCGGAGGCCCTGGCGGGGGTGCCTCTGACCCTGGAGGACCTGATGGGGGTGGCGGGGAGGGTGGGGGTTCCAGCGGAGGCGATGGTCCGGAGGAGCCCGCCCTGCCCAGCCTGGAGGGTGTCAGCGAAAAGCAGTACACCATCTACATCGCGCCTGGGGGTGGAGCGTTCACGGTGAGCCCAACCGGGGAACCCAAACTACCCTCTCCTCCCTGTTCCCATCCTCCTCCCTGGCCTGACTTTTACCTCTTGTTCATTTCCTTTTCTTCTCCCCTGCCTCTCCCTAGACGCTGAACGGCTCCCTGACCTTGGAGCTGGTGAATGAGAAGTTCTGGAAAGTGTCCCGGCCTCTAGAGCTCTGCTATGCCCCCACCAAGGATCCAAAGTGACCCCACCATGGGTCAGCCAGAGAGGGTGGGGACCTTGGTGTGCCCGCGTGGTGGCTTACTCTGCCAGCTTCATCTCCCAGTGCGCTCTTGCCCCCAGCTCAGCCAGCCAGCAAGGACACAGAGAAGGACACGTGGCTTTTATACAGAGTATCTAATCAGATTCTATATTGTACAGAACGGGGTGTGCGCCCGTCAACTGCCTTTTCTATCACCCTTTAACCGCCCATCTATTCCAGAGGATGGAGGCGAAAACTTGCCTTCGTGCCCTCCCACCAACAAATTTGCTTTTTTCGTCTTTGAAACGTGCCATTCTCTGTGTGTTTATCAGGGGTTATACAAGAAAAATGACTGGGGAGGGAGTCTTAGAAACTAATCCTTCTAAATGGGGTGGCAATATCAGAGGATAATTCCATGAACCCCACCAGCTTGGAAAATACGAATAAAACAAAATGAAAATAGGGAGGAGTCAGGTGTGGTGGGCCACACCTGTAACCCAGCGCTCACTGATAAAACCAACGGGGTTGCACGAGGCCAGCGCGCCCTAGAGTAGGAGCCTGCCTCTAATGAGACGAGAAAAGGTGGGGCTTGCTTTGGGAACCCCCAAACCACACAGACAATACCAGAGTAAAGCATGCTCGTAGATGCGCAAAGAACAGGGCTATGGTTTTTGTAGCTAAAAAGGAAGATGGGTGAGGGCTCTACTAGAGTCCCCGCCGGGCCACCTGTCCGCAGGGCTGCAGCCTACGGTTCCCGGGAGCGGGGAAAGCCTCTCTGCACCGGGGCTTGTCTTTCCCGGGTCTCGGCTGGGGGTTCAAGCTCCGGAGCTGCAGGGCTGCACACCCGCCAAGCCGCGGCCCTCGGCGGACCCAGCCCACTTTGGACAGGGCTGTCCGGGTGCGCGCTTGGCACGGGTGCTGCGGCCTGGGAGCTCTGGGGATCCCCGAGGTGCGCAGCCTGCATCCTCCCCCGCCCCGTGGCCCCGCAGACCGGCCCGAGTCTCCAGTGCAAGGGCTGTCGCGGTGTTCGGCGGCGGAGGCGGGCGGTCCTTGCTCCCCCAGCCGAGGTGCAGGAAAGCCCGAGCGCCGGGAATGAATCCAGTTCCCAAGCCGGTAGAGGCGTCCTCCCCTCCCGAGGGCTTCATCTTCCGCAGGCCGCCCCCTGTTCCACCCCCATACCACCCACGCCACTCTCCCCTCCCCCGCTCGGCCCTCACTCTCTGCCCCCGGGACTGTGAACTCTGTAGACACGGCTCATTATCAGGTGATTATGTGGGGTACGGGAGGCGACCCTGGGTCTTCCTACCTCTGCCCAACCAGGCACGCTTCCCTAGTGCTGGGAGGTGGAGACCTTTCAGTGGTGGTGGTGGGGGAACCTGATTCAGCTCCTCAAGTCCTTCAGCCCCTCCGTGAAGTTTGCAATACTGAGTTAAAGCACGATGAGACACGTGTACGTCAGGACAGGCTCCTGGAGAATGCTAACAGCCAAGGGATCCGGCATTGTGGTACGCGCCGTCCTCCCAGGAAAAAAAAAAATTGCCATCCTTATGAGAAGCCGCTGTGTCTGCTCACTACAGACTCCAGACTATTGACGTTCCCTCATAGGAGGGAGTCAGACCCCCTGAAAGATGTGCCAGCTGTATGCAAGGGTACACGAGGTGTCATGGCCTCTGGAGAAATAAAGGGTGGGAAGTCAAGGGACAGGGAGCTCCATATACTCACGGGGAGGCCTTTGTCATCCATGCTAGGATGAGACTTCCCCCCTCCCCCACAATATTGTATTTATCTGAGAGACAGGCAGAGAGAATGGGCGCGTCAAAACCTGCAGCCATTGCAAAGGAACTCCAGACGCTTGTGCCAGCTTCTGCATCTGGTTTACCTGGACACTGGGGAATCAAACCTGTGTCTTTGGGCTTCATAGGCAAGCGCCTTCACCACGCATCCATCTCCATCAGACTATGGCTGCTTTGAGGTTTCTATGCTTCTGTCAAGTAACTCTTCGCCCACACTCTGTAAGGAAGACCAATAAACTGGTGGGTTCACCAGGCAGAACGTCAGTGGAGTGGGACTTCAATCTGCCAGTGGCCCAAGTGGAGGGAGCAGGCACCCACTGGCATCTCCCCAGGAGAGTTCACTCAAAAGGACAGAGTGGGACAGCCTGGGCTGATTTCTCACTCCGCCTTGCACAAGCGCTGGATCCAGTGGTGATGCCCTGGCCTGCAAGATGGGGAAAATAGTCAGGGGAGGGGTGCACAGCTGTTAACCCAGCATTCCCTCCCTCCCGTGGTCTTGGGAAGTGTGCTTATATCAGAAGAGCTGTATGGGGGTTAAGTGCACTTCCTTTGAAAACTTGAGGGGGATCTAAGAGCTGGAAAGGTGGCTCAGCAGTTAAAGGTACTTGCTTGCAAAGCCTGACAACCCAGGTTAGATTCCCCATGTAAACGAGATGTACAAAGTGGGGCATGCATCCGGAGCTCATCTGCAAGTGGCGGAAGTCCCTGGCATGCCCCTACTCTCTCTCTCTGTCTGCCTCTTTGTTTCTCTCCCTAACAAAATATCTGGGGCTGGATAAATGGCTCAGCAGTTAAAGGTCATTTCTAGAAGGGGCCTAAGACCACCCAAGTTCAAGTTTTTAGAACTCACATAAGTAGCCGGGTGTGGACACATGTACGTGCCTGTACCTCCAGTCCTGTTGGGGCCAGTGGCCAGAGAATCACTGGAGCTACGGACAGCAAGCTCCGGCATTAGTAAGTGACTGTCCCAAGAAAAAAAGTGGGTGAGGACTGGAAAGACGGCGTAGCAGTTAAGGCACTTGCCTGCAAAGCTAAAAGACCCAAGTTCGCAGTGGCTTTGCAGCCCAAGTATGGGGAGTCTTCAGCAATAGGATCTTAGCATCTATTCCTGGTGGGAAACCAAAGGCCTCAGCAATGGCCTGTAATGTTTGGGGGGTATCAGGGACTTCCCTGACCAACAACTCACTGGAAGGTATCCCATCCCTGGAACTGAAAATTTTCTAGTAACATCTATGGCTCCTGAGTGTTCCATTGTCCAAAAAAGTAGGTTTCCATATGATTTATTTATATCCTCTTAGGTTCTGATTAGCCCTCCCTCCTCCTTTCCTTTACTCAATCTCTTCCCCTGACCTCACTTAGGTCTTTTCACCCCCATTAATCTATTCTATTCTTCTACTTACATGTATACAATACCATCCTATTAAGTCCCTCCCCCCTTCCTTTCTATTCCCTTTATATCTCCTTTCTAGCTTACTGGCCTCTGCTACTGAGATTTCTTCATACTAGGGCCTCCAGCAACTGCCAACGAACTACAGACTCATGCACCACCTTGTGTACCTGGCTTGCTTGGGACCTGGAGAATCAAGCCTGGGTCCTTAGGCTTTGCAGGCAAGCGCCTTAACCACTAAGCCATCTCTCCAGCCCACGTTTTTCTTCCTGATTATGGAAGTGTTTCATCTCTGGCTGTCAACTTGCCAGGATTTAGAATTACCACAGCACAAAAACACATATCTTGGCATGTCTTTTAGGGATTTTTGAGATTAGATTAAGGTGAAGCTGCTGGCGATGTTACTCCATGGGCTGGAGGTCCTGTACTATTAAAAAGTATTACAAAGAAAAACCCACCTCAACACCGCCATTCGTCCCAGTCTGCTATCCCTGCGGACTGACCATGAGCGGCTGCACCGGACTCCTGCAGCCGTGCCTGCCTTGCCTTGGACTGCAAACCCAAATATACCCTTCCTTCCTTAAGTTGTTTCCTGTCAGGGATTTGGTCACAGCAACAACAAACTAATATAAATGTGAAAAAAAAATAATATAAAAAAACTCAAAGCCGGGTATGGTGGCACACTCAGGAGGCAGAGTTGGAGGATTGTCGTAAATTCAAGGCCACCCTGAGACTCCAGAGTGAATTCTAGGTCAGCCTAGGCTAGAGTGAGACCCTACCTTCAAAAAAAAAAGCTAAAAAAAAACCTCAAAAGTGGACTGTTGTGGTGATGCATGCCTCCCACTTGGGGCTGAGGTAAGAGTATCACTTTGTGTTTGAGTCCAGCCTGGAACTACAGAGTAAGTTCCAGGTCTGCCTGGGTTAGAATGAGACCCTGCCTCAGGGAGAAAAAAAAATCGGTTTATTTTTACCCCCACTTCATAGAGAGAATGTATCATGAAAGACACTGGTATAGATTTTTAAGGATTTTATTTTCTGAATTATATAGTCAGATATTTGGTTTTTTTTCTTTTACTTAATAAATTTTTAAAATTTTATTTATTTGTAAGAGAGAGATAGAAAGAGGTAGATAGAATGGGCACACCAGCCTCTAGTCACTGCAAATGAAGTCCAAATGCATGTGCCACCTAGTGCATCTGACTTTACATGGGTACTGGGGATTTGAACCTGGGTCCTTAGACTTTGTAGGCAGTGCCTTAACTGTTAAGCCATCTCTCCAGCCCAGAATATTTGTATTTTTTTTAATATTTGTATTTATTTATTTGAGAGAGAAAGTAGGGTGCATCAGGGCCACTTTGTGTTGCAAATGAACTCCTGATACATGTGTCCATTGTGCATCTGGCTTTACATGGGTGCTGGGGAATCGAACCTGGGCTGACAGGTTTTGCAAGCAAGTGCCTTTAACTACTGAGCCATCTTCTCAGCCCCCAACAGTCAGATATTTGTATGTGAAGTAATTTTATATATTCTGTTCTATCACCTATGTGTATGTGTATCTGTCTGATTGTCACTTTAACTTGTCTCTTTGATGGCCAAGGTGTATTCTTTTTTTCTTTCTTTCTTTCTTTTTTTTTTTTTTTTCTGGTTTTTTGAGGTAGGGTCTTACTCCAGCCCAGGTTGACCTGGAATTCACTATGGAGTCTCAGGGTGGCCTCGAACTCTCAGCCATCCTCCTATCTCTGCCTCCGAGTGGGATTAACGGCGTGCGCCACCATGCCTGATAGAAGTGACAATTTTTAATTTGCACTTTTGTAAAATTCATTTATACCTGGTCAACCAGGAACCAAATGCAGAGAGGTTAGAGGACAGACCTGGCAGCTGACAGGAACCAGAAGCTTGTGACAGGTATGGTCCCCTGGAGGGAGCCCAGGGCTAAAGGGACTCCACTGGGGCAGACAGCAGAGGAGGGAAAGGGTAGCAAGAGGGCGAGGAGGCAACCCGGAGCAGTGCCGCCTCCTGCAGGCAAAGCAATAGTGCCCAAGCCAGAAACAGTACAAGAAAGAAACCAAAGTCTTTAATCCAGAGCAAGGGAGGCACAGGTAGGAGGATCGCTGTGAGTTCAAGGCCACCCTGAAACTACATAGTGAATGCAGGTCAGCCTGGCCACAGTGAGACCCTACCTCAGAAAGAGAGAGAGAGAAGGAAACTAAGGAGCTAGGCATGTCAGCACTCTCTTTGACCAACATCCATCTGGTAGTGCTTGGAAAAACGTGACATAAAACATGCAAAATATGACTTAAAGGAGGGTTGGGGGATGCCCTGGATTGCTCCTTGAACTGACTGCATTTGCAGGTTTTATTCAGTTTCAGACAGTCAAAGCTATGGGGAGTCTGAGCACAAGACAGGTCACAAGCTTGCATCAGAGGAGACGGCCAGTTCATGTTTCCGACATCAGCTGTGAGCTCCTGCCTTCAAGAAGCTACAGCCAGCGCACAGCATCCACGTCCTCAGGCGGAGCTTGAACAGAGACTGCCCGGCTGTGAATGAGCTTGATGTCCCCAGCCTGCCTTGAATCCCAGCACCTCACTGGGGAGGCTGAGGTAGGAGGAGTGCTGTGATTACATGTATGCCACCATTACCAGCTTGGCTCACTTTAATTTTTTTTTTTTTGATATTTCATTTATTTCCTTGGGAGAGAATAAGTGCATCAGGGCCTCCAGCCATTGCAAGGGAACTCCAGACGCATGCATCACCTTGTGCACCTGGTTTATATGGGTACTGGGGAATCAAACCAGGGTCCTTAGGCTTCTCAGGCAAATGCCTTAACTGCTGACCCATCTCTTCAGCCCTTGGCTCACTTTTTATATAAAAAATTGTAGTCAGGCATGGTAGTGCACGCCTTTAATCCCATCACTGGGGAAACAGAGGTAGGAGGATTGCCACGAGTTCAAGGCCAGCCTGAGACTATGTAGTGAATTCCAAGTCAGCCTGAGGTAGAGTGAGACCCTACCTCAAAAAAAAAAAAAAAAAAATGAAGGGAGCTGGGGATGCAGCTCAGTGCTCAGTGGGTAGAGTGCTTGCCTAGCTTGATTGGAACCCAGCACCTCATCCCTCGTTTCATATAAACCTTTAATCCTAGCATTTTGAGGCCAAGGCAAGAGGATTGCTATGAGTTCTGGGACAGCTTGGGCTACAGTGAGACCCTGACTCAAGAAGAAATAAATACAGAAACAATAAAAAATGATCATAGAGCCGGGTGTGGTGGCGCACGCCTTTAATTCCAGCATTTGGGAGGCAGAGGTAGGAGGATTGCCAAGAGTTCGAGGCCACCCTGAGACTACATAGTAAATTCCAGGTCAGCCTGAGCCAGAGTGAGACTCTACCTCGAAAAACCAAAAAATAAAAAATAAAAAAATAAAAAAAGATCATAGCTGGGCGAAGTGGCGCATGCCTTTAATCCCAGCACTAGGGAGGCAGAGGTAGGAGGGTCACCATGAGTTCCAGGCCACCCTAAGACTACATAGTGAATTCCAGGTCAGCCTGGGCCAGAGTGAAACCCTACCTCAAAAAAAAAAAAAAAATCATGGAAGCCTTTAATCCCAGCACTCAGGAGGCAGAGAGGTAGGAGGATCACCATGAATTTGAGGCCATCCTAAGACTACACACTGAATTCCAGGTCAGTCTGAGCTAGAGTGAGACCCTGTTGTGGGGTTTGAGAGATGTGGACCCAGCGTAAAGGCCTTTGCTCACAAAGCCTGATCGCTTGGGTTCGATTCCCCAGTGCCCATATAAAGCAGATGTACAAAGTGGACGATGCATCTGGAATTTGTTTGCAAAGGCAGGAGGGCCTGGTGCACCCAAGCATATTCATATTCGTTCTCTTTGTTAATAAATAAATACATTTTTTAAATGGTCGTAGAGCTGAGCATGGTGGCACACGCCTTTAATCCCACCACTCAGGAGGCAGAGGTCAGAGGATCGCTGCGAGCTTGTCAGCCTGGGCTAGAGGGAGACCATAAGGGGGGAGGGCGAAGGGACCGAAAACAAAAACAAAACTGGTGGGGGGAAGGTCAGGAGATTGGGGCTGAGGGCAAGCTGCTGGAATGGGTCTCAAGGCCCTTTCTGGTGACAAGGTCAGCAATGTGAACAGAGAATGGGCGGCTGCAAGTCCTCAGGGAGAAAGTTGTCAAGAGGTCGGGTGGGGCTGCATCCTCCATTCAGGTGCCCGGAGGGAGGACCCCATGGGAAGACACGCCAGCCAGCCCGGGGCCTGCGCAGCCCATCAAGGAGACCGCAGCTGGCAGGTGGAGGCGAGAAGGGAAGGTGCGGGGCTGGGGGGCGTGCTGCTATCCGTGCCCGGGAGAAGGCTGTGTAAAGATGGGATTTGGGATGTGGAGAGGAAAGGGCTGGAGGCAGCAAGGAAAGCGCTCCCCTCTCTTACGAAAACAAACAGCTCCGGTTTCAGAAGCTTGCGGGGGTGGGGGGAGGTACCCCCAGGGAGAATTCAATTTCAGTGGAAAGCAGGCGGTGGGGGTAGAAGGCTCCTGGAGTGTTCGGCTGAGAGAGGGCTGTAGCTCCTTGGAGGGTGGGAGGCAGGTTAGGGAGGGACAGGGCCAGGGCGGGGCTGGGGCCGAGAACAAGGGGTGCAGTGGGTCTGCAGGGTAGGAGGAGCGGGCGCACACCTTCCCCGTGCCTGATGAAGCCTGGGGTGAGGCTGTGACTCGCGATCAGCGCTCTGCCTCCGCCTCTCCGGAGGTGTGAGGAGTCCCGGCCAAAAAAAGGGTTCCGCTACCACCCCGTTCCTACCTGGAGCCAAAATAAACACTCCCTCCCTTTAAAAGAGGAGGCCGTAGCCGGTCAAGGTGGTGCACGCCTTTAATCCCAGCACTTGGGAGGCGGAGGTAGGAGGATCGCAATGAGTTCGAGGCCGGCCTGAGGCTACATAGTGAATTCCATGTCAGCCTGAGCTAGAGTGAGACCCTACCTCGAAAAACAAACAAACAAACAAAGAGAAGAGGCCGGCATGGTGCTGGCGCGTGCCTTTAATCCCCAGGACCCGCTTGAACCAGGCGTTACAAGGTGGCCCTTGCATCTAGTGTTCCTTTGCAGCGGCTGGAGACCCTGGCACATCCTTTCTCTTTCTCTCCCTGCCTCTTTCTCTCTCAAAGAAATAAATTAAAAATATTTGGCGAGGCGTGGTGGTACACGCCTTTAATCCCAGCACTCGGGAGGCAGAGGTAGGAGGATCACCATGACTTCGAGGCCACCCTGAGACTAAATAGTGAATTCCAGTTCAGCCTGGGCCAGAGTGAAATCCTGCCTTGAGAAACATCATCAACAACTATATGTATATAGCCAGGCTTGGAGGCGCGCGCCTTTAATCCCAGCGCTCAGGAGGCAGAGGTAAGAGGATCACCATGAGTTTGAGGCCAGCCTGGTGAGTGACCCCACCTTGAAAAAGAAAAAATACATACACTTATTTGAAATGGCATAAGAGTATAGGCATACCAGGGCCAGTTAACTCCAGACGTATGTGTATGTGCCGCTTTATGTATCTGGCATTGTGTGGGTGCTGGGGGCTTAAACTCAGGGGGCTCTGCTAATGAGTGCCTTCACCACTGAGCCATTTTCCCCAGCCTCTGATCTGCGTAAAACTTTTAGATGAAGATGAAATTAAAAGCTACAAGTTGTAAGTCAAGGTGGCAACCTTTTAGAAAATATTTTATTTATTTATTATTTGAGAGGAAGAGGCAGATAGAGAGAATGGGTACACCAGGGCCTCTATCCACTGCAAATGAACTGCAGATGCATGCGCCCCCTTCTGTGCATGTGCGACCTTGCTTGCTTGCATCACTTTGTCTGGCTTATGTAGGAGAGTTGAACATGAGTCCTTAGGCTTCACAAACAAGCGCCTTAACCCCCAAGCCATCTCTCCAGCCTTTCCTGAGGTACTGAGTGAGAGGACCCTGCCTCCCTCAGCGGTGAGGGTGCCAGCTGGCTAAACCAGTCATAGATCTCGCTTTGGAAGAAGCACTGACCCTTGCTACCTGGAGGCCACACTGTCAGGATGGCAGTCCTTCCCAAAGATCCCTGTTCATGCCAGGTGACCTGGCACATGCTTGTAAACCCAGGAGTTGAGAGGCTGAGACAGGGGCATTGCAGGATTGTAGTTTCAGGCCTGGCTTTTTTGTAGATTTAAAAAATATTTTTAGGGTTGGGTGTGGTGGCACACGCCTTTAATCCCAGCACTCAGGAGGCAGAGGTAGGAGGATTGCTGTGAGTTCGAGGCCACCTTGAGACTCCATAGTGAATTCCAGGTCAGCCTGGGCTAGAGTGAGACCCTACCTTGAAAAATTAAAATAAATAAACAAAGTATATAAACAAGGGTCTGGGGAAATGACTCAGTGGTTAAAGATGCAAAGCCTGCTGACCAAGGTTGGATTCCCCAATACACAGGTAAAATCAGATGCAAAAAGCGGTGCATACATCTACTGTGTGTTTGCAACAGCAAGAGACCCTGATATACCCATACACACACAAGCAAATAGATAAATATATTAAATATATTTCTAAATATTATAAATATTTTAAATATAAATAATGCAACAAAAGATGGTGCTGAAGAGATGGCTTAGTGGTTAAGGTGCCTGCCTCCAAAGCCCAAGGAACCATGTTCAACTCTCCAGATCCTACATGTAAGTGCAAGGTTGCACATGCCCACTAGGTGGCACAAGTGTCTGGAGTTTGAGTACAGTAGCTGAGGCCCTGAAGTGCCAATTCTCTCTCTCTCTAAAATAAATCAACAAACAAGCAGACAAAAGCTGGCCATCCAGCTTTCCCTTCATTCTGTAAGGTTCTTCTAGGAACTTGCTCTTTCATTAAGTCGTCCATTCTCTATAAGGAGCTGCCGCCACAGCTCCATGACTGCAGCCCTGCGAAAGGGAAGGCCCAAGTCACCAAGCAGCTGTATGGTCCTTATTCCCAATGTGATCTCTTCACTAGAAGCAAAATTCAGAGGACATCAGTAAACACATATTAGGGGGCTAGGGGTTAACAGTACTTGCTTGCAAAGCCTGCTGGCCCAGGTTCAATTCCCTAGTACCCATGCAGGATGCAAAATGGCAATGTGTCTGTGATCCCAGAGTACTTAGGACAAGGGGAGGCAAAGCCAGGAGAGCCTGAGGCTCCTGAGCTAGTCTGAAATTCTTCAGCAGCAGCAAAGAAGGTGGAACCCAGACACCTCAAAGTCGTCCTCTGACCTCCTCACACATGCTGTGGCACACACACTCATACAAACACACAAATAAGTAATAAATTAAAACATAAGTAAGGAGACTGGAGAGGTGGCTTAAAAGTTAAGGCGCTTGCCTGTGAAGCCAAAAGCCCCAGGTTTGATTTCTGAGGACCCACTTAAGCCAGATGCACAAGGTGGCATATGCCTCTGGAGTTCCTTTGCAGAGGCAAGAGTCCCTGGCACACCTATTCTATTCTTTCTGTCTGTCTCTTCCTCTCCAATAAATTAGTGAAATATTAAAGCCGGGTGTGGTGGCACATGCCTTTAATCCCAGCTCTCTGGAGGCAGAGGTAGGAGGATTGCCATGAGTTCGAGGCCATCCTGAGAATACAGAGTGAAGTCCAGGTGAGTTGGGCTAGAGTGAGACCCTACCTCGAAAAACCAAAAAAGTAAAATAAATAAGGAAGGTTCTGGAAAAATGGTTCAGTAATCAAATGTACTTTCTGTGCAAAGCATGCTGGTCTGAGACCACCCAGGTTCGAATCTTCAGACCCCGCACAAGCAGCTGGTCGTGGCCATGCACATCTGCAACCCTAGTCTGTGGGCAGGGTAGACCAGAAAATCAACCGCAGGGCTCTCAAAGCTCAGGTTGGATAAAATTGTGTTGAAAACAAAAGCTGGAGGGAGATTAAATGAAAGTAGCTTCAACCTCTGAGCCATGCTGTCCCCTGGCGGTGCTTATGGGCATCGCGGCTCTCTTTCGAGAAATGATCACTTGATCCAGTCAGGTGTGACACTTCGAATAGATGTCCCCCAACAGATCAATCGATTCAAGAGTTTCTTTCTTTCTTTTTAGGGTGTCGCTCTAGCCTAGGCTGACATGGAATTCACTAGGTAGTCTCAGGGTGGCCTTGAACTCACAGAAATCCCCCACTTCTGCCTCCTGAGTGCTGGGATTAAAGGAATACACCACCACACCCGGCTGATTCAGGAGTTTTACTCAAGCTTGTAACTTGGATTTCCAACCATCTCGTCTCGGTGTCTCGGTGGGCAGTACCTAGGGCTCAGCCCTAAGGTGTTACGGGGGGCGAATCTGAATTCCAGCCCAAGGCATGCCAGTTCCTGGAGTGGGCTTGCTTATGCTGCTGCTGGTCTGTCTGCGTGGATTTGGCCAAGCGGGGCACTTTCTTCAGCCATTGCGGAACCTCCCCTGGATCTGTAAGCTTCAAATAAATCCCGTTCCTCCCATAAACTGCGTCTGGTTTGTAGGTTCATCCCAGCGGACAACGACAGCCGCATGGATGAGTGGGTAGGTGGATGGATGGATGAACGGGTACATGGTGTGTGTCTCATACTCCAGCGCTGCCCTTCTTAGGTGCGCAAAACCCTTTGCTTCTGGGGAAAGTCTGAATACTTGGAGTTGAGGATGTAGAGGGAAAGATGAAAATCTGTAAAGATTTACAGCGACGTGCCGAATCTCTTGTGACCCCAGGCTTTTTGCATGCTGCGCATGCGCTCCACCAGCTGCATCCCTAATCCCCCTCGTTGAGCTTGATTTGCTTTTGGTCTTTGTTTCATTTTTACTTATTCAAGGGAGAGATAAACAGACTATGGACATGGACGGACCTCCTGCCGCTGCAAACGAACTCCACGCACAAGCCCCACTCTATGCATCTGGCTTTACGTGGGAACCAGAGAATTGAACCCTGGCCAGCAGGCTTTGCAAGCAAGTCTTTAACCACTCAGTCCTGAGTCTCCCTAGACCCTCGATTTTAGTTTTTTTTTTTTTTTTTCTTTCCTTCGAGGTAGGGTCTGACTTTAGCTCAGGTTGACCTGGAATTCACCAGTCTCAGGATGGCCTCGAACTCACGGCGATCCTTCTACCCCTGCCTCCCGAGTGCCTGGATTATAGGCGTGCGTACCACGCCCGGCTTTCCACCAGATGAGTTTGAGGTCACAGTCTTCAATGGGCCGTGGGGTCACAAGACCCCAGGCTGGAGTCTGTGTTGCCCTAGCGGCCGCCCAGCACCCGGGAAAGCGCAGTGGGCGGTGCCCGCATCCACATAAGCCAATCAAAAGTCGCAGTCAAGCCCGCGCGGTGGGGCACGCCTTGAATCCCGGAACGCGGGAGGCAGAGGTAGAAGGATCGACGTGAGTTCAAGGCCACCAAGAGACTACATAGTGACTTCCAGGTCAGGCTGGACCAGAGTGAGACCCTTCCTCGAAAAAAACAACAAACGTCGCCGTCAGATCCCTCTCCCCGTCCCGCCCTCCTCGGTTCAGGGAGCTGAGAGGCGGGTTTCAGAGCCAATCAGAGCGCGACTCCCGGAGGCGGGCGGAGCCCCAGAAGGTGAGCGGAGCTGGCCTGGACGTGGGAAGGGAATGGTCAGCTTTGAGGCTTGAGGATGTGGTGACGTCCTTACAGCTGACCAACCCTTTTTTTTTTTTTCGAGGTAGGGTCTCACTCTGGCTCAGGCTGACCCGGAATTAACTATGTAATCTCAGGGTGGCCGCGAACTCACGGCGATCCTCCTGCCTCTGCCTCCCGAGCGCTGGGATATTAAAGGCGTGTGCCACCACGCCCGACTGTTCTACAACAGGAGGATCGAGAAGAACCGAAGCAAGGATGTGGGTCGGGGAAAACAGGATAGGGGCAAGGCCGTTTCCCTTGTGGACGAGACAGTTACAATTTTGAAGATTAAAGCGCTCTGTCCTCAGGACATGAGTATCGCGTTGTGTAGAACAGTGACTTTGCACTGAACAGGCGTTTCTTTCTTTTTCAGGTCCAAGCTCGGGGAAGCGTTATCACCAAGGAATTTGGCCTTCATTCCCAGGCCTCTGTTTTAGGGCCAGCTTCTCTAAGCAACTTTACAGCTTCATTAGCCCTTCGTTCTGACAGTGTCTCCCCCAACCCCCGATTTTCCTTTTTTTTTTTTTTTTTTTGGTGGGGAGCAGGGGATTGAACCCAAGGCCTTGATCGTGCTAGCCAAGCACTGTCTCTGAGCTGTAGTCCCAGCATCTTAAAAAATCGCCCAGGGTGGCTCTGAACTCGCTCTATTTAGCTCAAGCTTCGGCTGGATTGACTACAGGTGGGCAAGAGTTAGATGTGCGATTACAGATTTAAACTGCAGGGGCTGGGTCTCCTGACGAGCGACCCTTTATGGCTAAACATCCATAAAGCCCCAGTTATGTTGTCCCTAGGATATGAGAAACTAAGGCGGCAGGGCATTTTCCTCCCACAAGCACTACCGATGGGTCTGCAGCCTTGAGACTGAATGTCACTTTAATATCACTTGTATTGTGGTTTTAATCCCTCCCCCGTTTGTGGGTTTCGCTAGTGGATCACAGGAATAGCTTAAAGGGAGATCCCTTCCACCATGACTTAAGAACAGATTACCTTACTCCATTGCATATACCACTTCATGAATATTTATGAAACATTTTTTGAATCCACAATGGAAAACCCACTGGGCTTCTCCCTACCTTGGAGAAGCCCAATCCACTGGTTCTTTGGAGTGCTTGTTTTGGTTAGTTGTGCTAAATAAACTGCTTTAACAGTCCACAACTCTTGACCAAACTCTTTCCTCCAAGAAAACAAGATTAGAGAACAGTGTAGGCCCAGCTTTCCCTGAAGACTCAGTCGCCTGCTTCTGCAGTCTTGTCTCAGTTCGAATGCAGTGTCCAGCGGGCGGGTGGACTTGAAGTCAAACAGATGTGGATGAGACACATGTCTGGAGGAACCAGGTCTACCCCTGCCCCAAGCGTTCATGCAGGGATTTGAACTAAGGAGCTGTGACAGCTGCAAGTACGGGCTGAGGGACAGGAGACGGTTCAACTTAGGCTTTTCCCAAGGCAGCCTTTGGGACAGTGCCTGAAGCAGCCCTACCATACTCCCAGGCCTGTGAGTGGCCTTTCCTCTCCCCACCCAGGTAGGGTCTCCCTCTGTCCTAGGCCAACCTGGAACTAGTTCTATTGTCCTGGGCTTGCCTGAAACACGCAGCAGTCATTGGCCTTTTTAACCAGAGGCCAACCTCCTTCCCCTCCCTAAGCAACTTGTCCACTGCTTGGGTCTGAAGCAATTACAGGATATCTCTATCACTATTCCTGCCCCTTCCAGATGCCCACTAGGATGTGAGCCCAAGTAGTGTGAGGGAATGAGAGCCTGGAGAAAGGAGAGAGGAAAGGAGGGAAGATTGTTACATCATATCAAATATGGATCATTTCCTACAGACTGACTTTGGAGTAATTCTCAAGCTGGGAGGTGACAGGTTAGTGTTCAAGTTGTTGAGATCATAGGTCAAAAAAGTACAGAAAAAGAATCACAATGGTGGCCTCTTCTGCCACCAAACCTAAGGGTTGAGGCTTCCTGCTTCAGGATATGGTAACAAAAGCTGAATGAGTCAGAGACTGGGGAGGGGGAGATCCTTGGGGGCAGAGGAACAGAGGAGGGGGCCAAAGAAATTGGGACAGTGACAAAGGTCACTTTGAAAGTTCACTCTGGCTGGCTGGAGAGTCAGGAGGCTTGTATCGTTGAGGCAGGGTCCTGCCCACGTGGGGAGGCTAGGTGAGGCATGCTAAGGGCCTGAGAGGCAAGAGGAGCCAGGGTGGGCCCTCGGCTGCAGGTCAGAGGGCGTGGGTGGCGCAGTGTCCTCAGGAGGCGGCTGTGGGGCCGTCAGAAGTTGGGCTTGTGCTTCTTGAGCTCCACCATGAGGTGGTGAATGTTGATGAGCTCGGCGCGGGCCGGCAGGGCCCGCAGCTGCGGCTGCGCCAGCACGCGGTGGAAGCGGTGGTAGATCTGGATGAGCTGTGTCAGTGCTCCCTGGGGGAAGTCAGGGCTCACACTGAGTGACGGGGACTCCCGGGGAGCCAGGGATGCCAGGGCCAAGAGCAGGGAGGTGGATGGGCGCAGGGCTGGGAGCGGCAGGTCACCTGGATGATGCTGGTTCCATTCCTGAAGTTGGTGAAACTCCGCATTACATCCTGACTCAGAGACTCCACGGAAGATTTCCAGGAACTGCCGAAGCCACGGATCAGCTGTGTAACCCGCGCTGACAGCAGGAGGAAAGAGGGGTCAGAGAGAAACCAGGCTGGGCAAACTCCCACCCTTCCAGCACCTCCAGATCTCCCCCGCACAGCCGTCCTCAAGCCCTTCGTTCCTGGTGTTCGCCCACCAAGTTTTCCCTGCTGCCGCCTCCCCAGTCGCCTGCGTTCTATCGTCGCTCTTTCACCACCATGACCGCACTCATACCTTCTTCCCCTCGAAGTTGCTCGGCCTGTCCACGCTCAATCGAAGCCTCAGCCTCCTTCACAAATGCCACCAGACCCCCAAAGGGGGGCGAGAGCAACTCTTCAATAAATTCCTAGAGACTCACAAACACACACAGGGTCAGTGCCCTTAAGGACGGGACACTAAACCCTCTAAACACCATATATTTTTAGATGTTCATAGCCTCAAAAGGTAGAGAAACTCTAAGGATTTCCTCTTCAAAACAACCAAACCAAATACAAAATAAAAACAAACAGGCTAGATAGATGGCTCAGAGGTTAAGGCATTTGCCAGCAAAGCCCAAGGACCCAGGTTCAACTCCCCAGTACCCACAAAAAGTAGGATGCAGAAAGTGGCACAATTGTCTGGATTTAAAAAAAAAACAAACATTCTCCCTGTCTATTTCTGTATCTCTCTTTCAAATAAATAAATAAAAATAAAATATTGGTTTTTTTTTAATAACAGGCTGGAGAGATGGTTTAGCACTTAAGGCGCTTGCCTGCAAAGCCAAAGGACCCAGGTTCGATTCCCCAGGACCCTCGTTAGCCAGATGCACAAGGAGGTACATGCATCTGGAATTCGTCTGCAGTGGCTGGAGGCTCTGGTGTGCCCATTCTTTCTCTCTCTTTCCCTGCCTATTTCTGTATCTCTCTTTCAAATAAATAAAAATATTAAACACACACACACACAAAACAGCCTAGCTGGGCATGGTGGCACATACCTATATCCCAGCACCCAGAAGGCAGAAGTAGGAAGATCAGTGTGAATTAAAGGCCACCCTGAGACTACAGAGTGAAGTTCAGGTAAGCCTGGACAAGAGTGAAACCCTAGCTCGAAAAACCAAAACCAAAACTAAACAAAGAAAAAAAAAAAAAAAACAAACAGCCTAGACTTGAGCTGGGAGCTTCCAGGAAATAACCATATACAGGAATACTTTATTTTTATTTATGTACTGTTTTATTTATTTTTAATTATTTTTATTTTTATTTACTTATTTGAGAGCAACAGACAGAGAAAGAGGCAGAGAGAAAGAGAATGGGCACACCAGGGCCTCCAGCCACTGCAAAGGAACTCCAGATGTGTGCGTCCCCTTGTGCATCTGGCTAATGTGGGTCCTGGGGAATTGAGCCTCAAACCGAGGTCCTTAGGTTTCACAGGCAAGCACTTAACTGCTAAGCCATCTCTCCAGCCCTATTTATTTATTTTTTGTTTGTGTTTTTTTAAGGTAGGGTCTTGCTCTAGCCTAAGTTGGCCTGGAATTCACTATGTAGTCTGAGGGTGGCCTCGAACTCACAGTGATCCTCCTACCTCTCCCTCTGAGTGCTGGGATTAAAAGCATGAGCTATCATGGCCAGCTAACCACCTGGCTGTTTTTTTGTTTATTTTTATTATTATTTGAGAGTAACAGAGAGAGAAAGAGGCAGAGAGAGAGAGAGAGAGAGAGAGAATGGGCATGCCAGGGCCTCCAGCCACTGCAAACGAATTCCAGATGCTTGCGTGCCCTTGTGTAGCTGGCTAACGTGGGTCCTGGGAAATCGAGCCTTGAACTGGGGTCATTAGGCTGCACAGGCAAGCGCTTAACCGCTAAGCCATCTCTCCATTCCCGGATGGTTTTTTTTGTGGTCCTGGAGAATCAAACCAGGATCCTTTGGCTTTGCAGGCAAACATCTTAACCGCTAAACTATCTCTCCAGCCCCTTAAAAAATATTTTTATTGCCAGGTGTGGTGGCACACGCCTTTAATCCCAGCACTCGGGAGGCAGAAGCAGGAGGACTGCTGTGAGTTCAAGGCCAGCCTGAGACTACATAGTGAATTCCTGGTCAGCCTGAACCAGAGTGAGACCCTCCCTCAAAAAACCAAAAAAAAAAAAAAAAAAAAAGACAAAAAACAACGACGCAAGACGACAGCCACAAAGCAACGTGCTGTGAACCAGAGCTATGGTGGTTGTGCACAGCGGAGGTCCATCGTGTCCCCCAGCTGACCGCACACAGAGCACGTGGCTCTGCCCCTTCCCAGCCTCTACCTGTGTCCTGGCGTTGAGCAGCTGCTGGAAACCCTCCACCTCTTTGCTGTCATCTGCAGCCCGCTCCTAAGAGAAGACAAGGTAAGTTCTGAGTCTGGGGACATCGCCCCTCATGCCAGAATGTCCCTTCCACCCCACGTAGCACACAAAGCCAGATTCCAAAGGTAAAACACAGAAGACATGCACCATCTCTGCCCTCGCAGGGCTAAGGAGCCACGGGGATGCCACCCCGGGCAGGGGACAAAATGTTACCATGAGCACCCCCAGCATCATGTCATAGTTGTTGATCAGAAACACAAGCTGCTCCTTCCTGGAGGAGAACTCAGCAGCCACTCGGAGGACGAAGTTCTCCACCTCCACCTGGAAGTGCCAAGAGGTGGAGTCAGTCGTGAGGAAGCCGGGTGCGCAGGGCTGGGCGCCCTGCTGCTGGGCAGTGGGTCTGCCGCCCTCACCTGGAGCTGCCCCAGCAGCTGCATGGTGCGCTCGTTGGGAATGGTCTGGTTGATGCTGACAAGCGCAGAGGAGAACTCAGCATATCTGCGTGTGATCTAGGAGCAAGGCCAGAAGAAGAATCACACACCCCCGGGCCTAAGTGACACCTCCTGGCTCCCCCCTACCTACTGGAGGCACCCAGCCCTCCACAAGTGTAGCCTCACTGCCACTCTGCCCACAGTAAAGCCTGGAGCCCAGACCTTCAAGACCCCCGCGTTGCCCTCTCACTGACTTACGTAGTGGGGCCGAGTATCCAGGCCCCCAAGGCGCTGGGGGTCAGTGCTGCGGACACTTTGGACATTCATCTCCAGGATCAGCTCAAACCGTGGCCACAGCAAGGCCAGCACCTGCTCCCAGTACCTGTGGGCTCGAGCAGAGTCAGAGGTCAGCTGGCAAGCAATACTCCCACTGGTGAATGGGCAGCTGGAGGGGGGCGGGGTCAAGGACCAGAGCTCAGTGACCTGTCCAGGGCAGGAACATCCCTCTTGGCTGCAATGCTGCGGAATCGGAGAACGATGTGGATGCAGAGAAAGACAGCGATGGCATCGTAGCAGTCAGCCAGATAGGACTCCAGGTGCTTCTGTGGTTGAGGAAAAGGCAGAGGACTGGAAAAGAATGTTTGTCAGTTTGCTGTCCCAGTGGCACTGGGCAGGGAAGTGCCCACTCCTTCCCTGTGCACCTTCCTATCAGGTGGCTCACTACACTCTGCAATCACAGGCCCAACACAGCAGAACCCAGAGCTGATTTTGAGACAGGGGTTAGAGCGGCAATGTTTAGAGCCCCTCTCTGTCCTCTCTGTGCCCCATGTTCAGACGCTATTGCCAGGTTGTGGATCAACAGCAGGACAGTCCCAGGAACCCCAAGTTCTGAGGTTTTTGTGGGGAGTGAAGTAACAGGTTCATTACAGAATGAAGAACATCTAGCTTTCAGCTGCACCAGTCATGACTGGTAGGCCCACCGAGCACAGATGAGCCCAGAGGGTTAAGGACACAGGAATGGGGGACTTACCAGTGTCATGGCAAGTGTACGGCCCATGACAGCATGGAACAGGTCATGTGCAGCTGGGCCAGACACAACAAAAAATTCACAGATGAAAAGATACTCGCGGCAGGAATTGTCTAGGAGGGCGTAGTGCTGGCTGCGGAAGAGAGCTTCAAATGGATACTGGAGGAGGCAGAGAGACAGAAGATGTGAAATCCAGCACAGGGGCCCATGGCCAAGGCCGCAAGCTCAGGGACCTGAGTAATGGGAGCTCAGCAGACCCTCCCCACGCACGCTCCAGATGGGAAAGAGGTGGGGTCACAGGACACAAGAAGAGCCCACCCACCAGCAGCTGCTACTCCTGCACCCACCTCTACAGCTGCCTCAGTCTCCCCTCAGCCAGCTGCTTGCTGGGCACACCCTTGCGTCCACAGTTCCTGCCCATCTTGCCACCGCAACAGGCCAGAGGCCTGGAGGAGGCTGCTGCCCTACCTAAGAGGGCTGATCCAGGCCGCAGGGGGAGCCTTGCTGAGCTCTGGCCTCCCTCATCCCCTCCCCACACTCAGAGTCCTCTTCAGCACCAAACTTTGTGTCTGTCATACCCTCTGCTCTCCCCGCTGGGCAGTGTGGGGCACTAGGATGGGGGCTTCCAGTTCAGCAGGGGAAATGACAGCCCCCCGGGTGCCCAGAGTGAAGACGGTGTTCCTGCTGCGGAGGGAAGGCTTCGAGAAGAATCGTGACTGTCAGAGTCAAGGAGAACAATGGAACCACACTGAGCGCACGGACCCAAGACCTCTGGGAACCCCAGATAGCTGGGAATGGCCTAGACATCCCTCTTCTCAAAAAACCAGGGCCTTCCCTCAGCTGACATCTGACATCATGTGCAAAGCTGCTAAAATGATGCATGGGGCCAGGTGTGGTGGTGCACACCTTTTAATTACAGCGCTTGGGAGGCTGAGGCAGGATGATTGCTGAGTTCGAGGCCAGCCTGGGACTATATAGTGAATTCCAGGTCAGCCTGGGCTAGAGTGAGACCCCACCTCAAAAAAAACAAAACAAAAAATTAGATGTGTAGGGCTGGGAAGATGGTCAGTGGGAAGAGCACCTGCCATGCAGTCAGGTCAAGTCCCAGCACTCGCGGGACAGCTGGGCATGGCTGCGCATGCTCCTGACCCCAGTGCTGAGGAAGGCGGGGACAGGAGGCTGGCGGGGCTCCCTGGTCAACCAGCCTAACTCAAAGGCATGCCAGCTACATGCTTGGTGAGCAATTTTGTCTTAGGGAGACAAGGCAGAAGAGTGACAGGGGAAAGACACCCAACACCCTGCCCTTCCCTGTGCACACACCATGCATTACATGAGGGGACACATATCTGCACACACACTACACACATGTGCGCACACACGTGTACACCATGTGTTACACATGCTCTTTTTCTGGAGGGGAGGCAGCAGCTGTCACCACATCCTCCAGGGTTTCGTCCTATAGAAAAGGTACGAAGGGCCTTGGTGGTGAGCCACCCGTTTCCCGCTCCCAAAGCCTGGCTGGCATGCAGGCCCCCAGCTCCAGGATATCTTTCTTGGCTGTGTCTTCCACACCCATCAGATCATCTTTCTCTGCAACTTCCTCGTACTGAAGAAAATAACAAAGAGAGCTGAGTGGCATCCTCTCACAGTGTGTGTTGGGGGGCGGGGGGGTCTCCTTGCCCAGGAAGGCCACTCCCTCCTGGCCTCACCTGCACTTTCATGAGCCGCCCCAGGTAGGAGCGGTAGTAGGACAGGTAGATCTTGCTCAGCGTCTCCACGTACTCGTCCCGGATCTCCTTCGCTGTGGCCCGCTCATTGCCCAGCAGAAATTGATAGAAGAACCTGGATGGGCCGGGGCAGGTCAGTCTGTGTCTTCCCCACCCTGGGCCACTCTGAGTTCAGAGGCCGCCCTGCACCCATGGGCAGTGACCTGTACTTCAGCAGGGCCGTCTGGGGGATCTGGTAGTTGGTCATGGGCTTTCTGAATGAGTAGATCTTCTGGAGGATGAACTCCCGGATCTTCGTGACCGCCTAGACAGGAGGACCAGACAGGGCGTGAGGCTGAGGCTGGCACCAGAGGAAGCGACAACTGCTAAGCAGGGAAGGAAGGGAGAGAACACTTCTTTGGTGTGTCTTGAGATTTTTAGGAAAACTCACAAGGACAAGGATAGGCTGTGATGGGATGAAGTCCTTGAGCAGTGTCTTTATTTTATTTATTTTACAAATGAATGCCAGAGACTTGTGCCATGTTTTTTGTCTGGCTCACCTGGGTGGCTTGGGAAATAAATGCTGGACAACAGGTCTTGAAGAGCCTTTTCCTCTGAGCCATCTCCCCAACTCATCTTGAGGAGTTCTAGTAGCTTCCTATCTCATACCTTAACCCTGAGCCGGTCAAGCACGCCTCGGACATCCGCACAGGCAGCCGTGCCTCTCGTCTCCTGCTCTCTAACTGCGGCTGCCTTGGCATCCAGCTCTTGCAGCTGCTCCAGGAACCTGGGATCTGTCACTGGAGCTTCTAGAATTGCCCTGAGGAGCAGGGAGGGGTGACAGGTTAGAATGGAGACCCAGACTCAGACTACATACTTTACATCAAGCCTATCACTTCTACATTCTTTTTTTATTTTAAAGTCTCCTCAGATTAAGTTGCTTTCTTTTTTTTTTCACTTGTTTTATTTATTTATTTATTTATTTTTAATTTTTAAATTTTTATTAACATTTTCCATGATTATAAAAAAATATCCCATGGTAATTCCCTCCCTCCCCACCCTACACTTTCCCCTTTGAAATTCCACTCTCCATCATATTACCTTCCCATACTTCTACATTCTTACATGGTCTCATGCAAGAGGACATATACATTCATTTCAATTTTTTTTTTTTATGCTAGAGAGCAAGAGGAAGACAGAGAGAGAGAATTGGTGCACCAGGGCTTCCAGCCACTTCAATTGACTCCAGACACATGTAACCCCTTGTGAACATGTGTAAATTTTCACGCTTGTGTCACTTTGTTCATCTGGTTTACACGGGACCTGGAGAGTTGAATGCAAGTCCTTAGGCTTTGCATGAAAGTGCCTTAACCGCTAAGCCATCTCCCCAGCTCTCTTTTGTTTTAATAGAAAATTAGAATTTCTTATTCTATGTGATATAAAAGAATATCCGTAGATTTGGTACATAATTACTTAAATTTACTTCAGGAAAAAAAAATAATGAAAACAGGGTTATGAATCTCAGTTCTTTGTATGAAACACACTGAACCAGTCATCACCTGCATGAACAATTACCACCTCTAAGCGTGTATTTCATACCTAGGAATCAGACCAGCTAGACTAACTCTGGTTGCTTCCTTAAAACTGCACCCTGAGATCACAAGACACTAAGAGACAACTCTGAAAAGAAACCATGGCCTCCACAATGCAAGGAAAACAAGAAGACTCTGTCCATAATCGTCACACAATAAAAAACCTTCATTCTGACTGGACATGGTGGTGCATGCCTTTAATTCCAACACTTGGGAGGCAGAGGTAAGAGGATTGCTGTGAGTTCAAAGCCACCCTGAAACTTCATAGTGAATTCCGGGTCAGCCTGGGCTAGAGTGAGACCCTACCTCAACAACAACAACAAAAAAACCCCTTCATTTTGAGGCAACCTTTATCAAAGGTAACATGATGCTCAGCTACCTCCACAAAGATCTTCATCTCCAGTGGTTCTTTTCTTTAAAATTTTTAGTTATTTACTTTATTTATTTTGAGAGGGAGAGAAGGAGACAGAAGGAGGAGGGGGGAGAGAGAATGGATGTGCCAAGACCTTCAGCCACTACAAATGAACTCCAGACACATGCGCCATCTTATGCATCTGGCTTAGGTGGGTACTGGGGAATCGAACCTGGGTACTTTGGCTTTGCAGGCAAACATCTTAACCGCTAAGCCATCTCTCCAGCCCTCCAGCAGTTCTTAAACACAGATACAATTTTTTTCTTTTGAGGCAAGCCCAACAGGCTGGCCCCTCCCCCACCCTTAAAAAAAATTTTTTTTTAAAGATTTTCGAGGTAGGGTCTCTCTCTGGTCCAGGCTGACCTGGAATTCACTATGGAGTCTCAGGGTGGCCTTGAACTCTCTCTCCCAAGTGCTGGGATTAAAGGCATGCGCCACCATACCCAGCTCCCCTCCCTTTTTTAAAATGAGACAGAGACACAGAGAGAGAGCAGACAGATCTGACACATCAGGGCCTCTAGCCACAGAAACAGAACTCCAGACGCATGCACCACCTTGTGTGCATGTGCAACCTTGAACATGGGTCACCTTGTGCATCTGGCTTATGTGGGATCTGGGGAGTTAAGCATGGGTCCTTAGGCTTTGTAGATAAGCACCTTAACCACTCCAGCCCATTGTTTTATTTTTTAAAATATTATATTAGGGGGTAGTGAGATGGCTTAGTGGTTTAGGTGCTTGCCTGCGAGGCCTACGGACCCAGGTTCAATTCTTCAGGTCCCACGTAAGCCAGATGCACATGGTGGTGCGTGCATCTGGAGTTCATTTGCAGTGGCTAGAGGCCCTGGTATGTCCATATACTTTCTCTCTCTCTTTCTCTAATAAATGAAGCAAAATAAAAAAAATAAATTAAGAAAATATTATAACGTTAAGCCAGGCATGGTGGTGCACACCTTTAATCCCAGCACTCAGGAGGTAGGAGGATCGCCATGAGTTTGAGGCCACCCTGAGACTACATAGCAAATTCCAGGTCAGGCTGGGCTAGAGCGAGACCCTACCTCAAACAAACAAACAAAAAAAACCCCAAAAAACAAAAAATAATTGATCTGTAAGAGAGAGACAAAGAGAAAAAGTGTGCATGGGTACACCAGGTCCTCTAGCCACTGCAAATGAATCCTAGGTACATGCACTACTTTGTGTATCTGGCTTTACATGAGTACTGGAGAATCAAACCCAAGCCAGCAGGCTGTGCAGGCGAGTGCCTTTAACTACTAAGTCATCTCCCTGCCCTTTTAAAAACATATATATTTATTTATTAGAGACAGAGGGAGGGAGGGAGGGAGAGATAGGGAGTGAGAATGGGTGCACCAAGGTTCCCAGCTACTGCAAACGAACTCCAGATGCAGGTGCCACCATGTGCATCTGGCTTACGTGGGACCTGAACCTGGATCCTTAGGCTTCGTAGGCATGCACCTTAACTGCTAAGCCATCTCTCCAGCCCTTTTTTTTTTTTTGAGGTAGAGTCTCACTCTGGTCCAGGGTAACCTGGATTCACAATGTAGTCTCATGGTGGCCTCGAACTCAATGACCTTCCTATCTCTTCCTTCCAAGTACTGGGATTAAAGGCACACATCACCATACCTGGCATTTTTATTTATTTATTTTTTAGACAAGGTCTTACTTTGTAGCCCAGGCTGGCCTCAAACTTGCAGCAGCCCTCCTACCTCAGTTTCCTAAGTGATAGAATTACAGGCATGAGTCACCATGCCCAGCTTCTAGAAGGAAGGCACTTGATGACTTGTGCCAGGAGACCCACAGTAGAAACAGGGAGGATCACTTCAGCCTGTCCACCTGCTACAGGCACTACAAACCTCAAACCAATGACTCACGTGACCAGAGCAGAAGGTACAACCAGACCATCCACAAGCTCTCCGAGTTTGCCCCGAACTGCTTGGCGGTTGCGAAGTCGGATATTCATGGCTCCTGACTGCTCCTGCAGGGTCCGGATCTCGGAACTGATGGAGCTGAGGTCACTCTGAAAAGCTCCCAGCATCTGTTCCATGCGCTGGGGGGAGGGAAGAAGGCACTGCTAGCATGTCAAATAGTTAACAGTGGACAAGTGGACCACTTATCCGCTGAGTGAGTACCCAAGTATCCATTGGCCTATGAGGTGGCAAATGATGGGTCTGCACAAAGCTTACAGGGAATAGCAGTAATTACAGCCATTGAACAAAAAAATGGGCTGGGTGTGACAATGCACACCTTTCATCGAGGCAGAAGTAGAAGGGTTGCTGTGAGTTCAAGGCCACCTTGAGAATATGTAGTGAATTCCAGGTCAGTCTGGGCTAGAGCAGACCCTACTTTAGAAAAAACAAAATAAAGGATGGAGAGATGCCTTGGCAGTTAAAGTGCTTGCCTGCAGAGCCTAATGACCTGAGTTCAATTCCCCAGGACCCACATAAAATCAGATGCACAATGTGGCACATGCATCTGGAGCAGGCTTGCAGTGGCTGGAGGCTCTGGCATGCTCATATTCTTTGTAAGTCTCTCTTCTATTTCTCTCTGCTTGCAAATAAATAAGACAAAAACTGCTGCTTGATGCCATTTTAAAAGTGATCCTTAACAGCTGGGCATGGTGGCACACGCCTTTAATCCCAGCACTGGGGGGCAGAGATAGGAGGATTGCCATGTCAAGGCCACCCTGAGATGACAGAGTTAATTCCAGGTCAGCCTGGACCAGAGTGAGACCCTCGGGGGGAAAAAAATAAAAAAAAAGTGATCCTTAGCCAGGTGTGGTGGTGCACGCCTTTAATCCTAGCACTTGGGAGGCAGAGGTAGGAGGGATCACCATGAGTTTGAGGCCATCCTGAAATTACATAGTGAATTTCATCCTGGGCTAGAATGAGACCCTACCTCAAAAAACAAACAAACAAAAATAATACAATGTGATCATTGCTGGGCCATGGTGGCACACACCTTTAATCCCAGAATTCAAGAGGTAGGAGGATTGCCCAGAGTTTGAGGCTAGCCTGAGAATTCATAGTGAATTCCAGGTTAGCCTGGGCTAGAGTGAGACCCTATCTTCAAAATCAAAAAAAAAAAAAAAAAAAAAAAAAAGCCGGGTATGGTGGTTCATGCATTTAATTCCAGCACTCTGGAGGCAGAGGTGGGAGGATCTCTGTGAATTCAAGGCCACCCTAAGACTATCACTTGTTCCCACCTAAAGCTCAGTTAATCAAGGCTTTAGGTGACGGTTACTCACCTCCAGGACAGCATCACAGGCTGTGATCTGGTTGTGCAGAGATGCTATGTTTTCACTCTCTTGGATATCTGACCCACAAGAGTCAAGGGCTTCATTCTCACATATTCTCAGACCTAAGGTACCTGTCCAATCCCTCCCTGAGAGAAAAATGTCAGCCCCAGCTGAGCTGTCTGCACCATTCCACAAAGTCCCTGTGTCAGGGACACCCTCTTTCCCTGTCACAGGATACAATCCCGGATGGATTTCTGCTCGATCTGCTGTAGCTCCAGCTCCACCTGCTTTGAATAGTGCCGCAGGTCCACACCCTGGGAGACAGACACAGAGGTCAGAGGTCAGAAGTCACAGTGAAGGGCCGCGAAGACAGACTTTGTAAAGGGATAAAAGGTATGATGCCAGAGTGACACTGCAGGACTAGCTGACGGGCGAGGGTGGGGATTCATAGTGAAGGGCCTCACCGTTTTGAGAGCTTCCTTTACTAACTCGTCCTCCAGGTTGGCCTGGATGTGAACTGGAAACAGAAGTGTGTCATAAAGGCTCCGTTCTGCCCTCTGCCCAGTGAGCAGCTGCACTCATGCCGTCTCTCTCCTGACCCCAGACTACAGGTACGCTCTCCATAGACATAGATTCTCTTCCTGCCATTTCTTTTCTTTTCTTTCAAGGTAGGGTCTTACACTAGCCTAGGCTGACCTAGAATTCACTATGTAGTCTCAAGGTGGTCTCGAACTCACAACGATCCTCTTACCACTGCCTCCTGAGTGCTGGGATTAAAGGCATGTGCCACCACACCATGGCTTGTTTTGTTTTTTGAGGTAGCTTCTTGATCTAGATCAAGCTGACCTGGAATTCACGATGTAGTCTCAGGGAGGCCTTGAACTCACAGCAATCCCCCTGCCTCTGCCTCTGAGTGCTGGGATTAAAGGCGTGCGCCACCACACCTGGGTTTTTTACTCATCTTTTACTGTGCTTAATTTGTAAATTAAACCCTATCAATTCGTAAATTAAACTTTAAATACATGTAGATATAAGAAAAAAAATGCATATGCAGGGCTTGGTACTGTGGATCATCTACTAGAGTTTTTGTAACATATTCCTCAAGAATAGAGGGGGCTCTTGTGACCCCACCCCATGCCTTTACTTACCATCTACTTCATCCAGGATGAATTCATCAGAGGTGATATCCAACTCTCCAAGTGGCAGGGGCTCTTGGAGCCCAGGACCGCCCCCCTAAGAGGGATAAGTTAATGGAAGTGGGATACAGGAATCGAGGGAGAAAACAAATATAATTGGATATCCCGTCTCCTTCAGGTGACAGGAGTGCCAATTTTATTGGGAAGCCATAGGTAGTGATAAAAAAAAAAAATCAAATTCTCAGGCTGGAGGGATGGCTTAGCAGTTAAGGCACTTGTCTGCAAAGCCAAAAGTCCTGGGTTCAATTCCCCAGAACCCATGTAAGCCAAATGCACAAGGGGGCACATGCATCTGGAGTTCGTATGCAGAGGCTGGAGGCTCTGGCGCGCCTATTCCCTCTCTCTTTTCTCTCAAGTAAGTAAATAAAATTTTTTTAAAAACCCTAATCCTCACAATGTACTCAATCTACTACTTTGGGCTAACAGGTAGGGCTGTCTCAAGTCAGGCAGTTTGTGAAGATACGGGAGGTGTCCAAACGAGAACTGGAATTAGCAGGAGACCCCGCAGCACTCGCCTTTTCACTTCGTGCCCCCGACCCCACTCTCTCAGGGGTGCTCTCACCCCACTCTTGCAAACCCCAGACTTTTTAGAATTGCCAGCCAACACGGTGTTGAACGTGTGCCACCTTACACGTGCTCGTTGAATATTAATGACGATCTGTATGGCAGGTCCTAATGTCACCTCCACTTTACGTGTGGGCGGTGGTGGCACGGGACACACAGCTTGCAAGGGGCAGAGCTGGATTTTAGAACCCAGGCAATCTCACTATAGACACCATGTTCTTAACAATCACGCTATATTCTCCATTTTACAAAAAAAAGAAAAGAAAAACTGGGAATAGCAAATAGAAACTGCGCCCCCGGAACCTGCGTTTCAGTGACTCCGGGCCCCGCTGAGGCTCGGGTCCTACCCCATGGCAAGTCGCATCGCCGGTAGCAGACAGGCTCCGACTCTTGTGCCTCACCCCAGCCTAAACCTTTCTGAGGCGAGGACCACGGGACGACACTATGGAGGACAAGCAGCGCCACGCTCTCACCAGCACACCCTCCTCTTCCTCCATATCTGAGGCCCCAGCCCGTAACACCAGCTCGCGGGCGGCGGCCGCCATGGTAGCCGCGGCGGCCATTCCCCGCAGCCTCGCTTCCGTCAGCTGTCAAGTCTCCGCTTCCCAAGGAGAACTGCAAGTCCCAGAGAGCCTTGCACAGAGCAGAGTTCTAGCAGCCTTGAGCTAAGCCGCTTGGCGCCAGCCTTCCACCTCTGACCGCTTCACCCCAGCGCAAATGGGAAGGTGGACGCCTCGAGCACGCCCTCGCACCGGAACCATCGATGCCCATCCGCACGACAAGCGTACGACTCCAAAATGAACGGACCGGAAGTCGCACCGTCCAATCCAGACTCTCGAAAGTCAGCTCTCAGGGGAACGGTATCCGGAAGTGCATTTCCTAGATAACTCCGCCTCTTCCTCACGGAAGCTATATAAGAGCTGTACGTCACTTCCGCTCTCTCTTCCACTGGAGGCCTACACGCCGCCGCTGGTGCCGCCGCCATGGTAAGAGCGGGATCGGTGCCGGGATCCGGCGACATCGGAGCCCGAGCAGGGGAGGTTTGCTGTCGGGACATCAAGGATGGCCTGCTTTGGGGACCTGGGTCTTTCTGCGGAACCCTGGAGCGCTCCTGGGGGAGAGGACGACCAAAAACTTGGGGTTCTGGGGAGCGGGGCCCGAGGAAGGGTCACCGCTTGGACACACGGAAGTCGCCCGAGGCTTGGCTGCGTGCGCGGACCTCGGCTGTCTGCCGCTTGCGCTGCTCTGGGCCCCGGGCAGCGCGCGCCCTCTGGCCGGGGCTTGCGTTTTCCCGCGCTGAGGCGTTCTGGGTATTTCTGCTGAGGACCGAGCAACTGTAAGGACTCCAAGGAGGGCCCTTGCTCTCCGTGCGTCGTGCTCGGCGGTTCTGGTGGAGGTGCATGCTGTGCTGAGCCGCCCTGTGTTTTGAAGGTAGGGAGTGGTGTGTGATTTTCTTCCCTGTAACTCTGTTTCAGTCTCTAGTGATCCCTGAGAAGTTCCAGCACATTCTGCGAGTACTCAACACGAACATCGATGGGCGGCGGAAAATAGCCTTTGCCATCACTGCCATTAAGGTAAAAGCAGAATGAGGGGCAGAGAATAGAAAGCTTATGTTAAACCTTGAGTCAAGGCTGAGTACTCAGTCCCATCCAGGTCACCTCTGGTGCTGGGTTAAGAAAAGATGGACGAAGGAGGGGGCTGATTCCCCTAGCCCATTTGCCATCAAAAGTAGTAGAAGCCACAAAGTACTGGGCACAGTGATACACGCCTTTAATCCCTGCACTCGGGAGGCAGAGGTAGGAGGATCGCTGTGAGTTCGAGGCCACCTTGAGACTATAGAGTGAATTCCAGGTCAGCTTGGGCTAGAGAGCAGGACCCTACTTTAACACCCCATACCCATGAGTTCGAAAGTGGCCTAAGGTCACGTCAAGCCGACTGCTGGTACGGTGGAAAGTATATGTATGCCTGCCTACCCGACATTGCTAAGTTGGTTCTGGAATATCTAGGAGCTTTTCTAGATTGTTTTTTTTCCTTCCTCCCTCAGCAGCAGCCCTTCTGTGAAATCTGTATGTCCTGAAAGTGGGGGCATTTCTGAACCTCTTGAAAGGCCAGTTAGAAGTTTCCCCGGGTGTTAGGTGAGGTGGGACTGAACACAGCACGTGCTCAGGCGCCACGGGTGAAAGGCAGTGCCAATACAAACTAATCAAAGTATGATGTGGCTTTGGAAATAGCCGAGTGTCTTTCTTGCCAGAGAGTACAGGTGTGCTCCATTTCTGCAGGATTGGACTTGTCGGTTATAATTCCAGCTCCTACTGTATGACAGATTTGATATTACGGGTGTTCTTTGGCCGGATTTTTTGTATTGTTTTGTGGTAGGGTCTCACTCAAGCCCAGGCTGACCCAGAATTCACTCTATACTCCCAGCTCAGCCTGGATCTCCTACCTCTGCCTCCCGAGTGCTGGGATTAAAGACGTCTGCCACCACACCCGGCTTCTTGGGGGCAGTCCTAAAGAATTTAAAGGATCTGGAGGATTTTATAAAGGGGATAAAATTAAGGGATCAAGGACAGTTTGTGGAGGAAGTTGTCTTCACTTTGGTTTGTAAGGGTAGTGAGATAATCTTGATTGTGGGTTCTGTCCCGCTGGACACTGTATTGGGAAGATTGCTTCCTTCTGCTAGACATGTGAAACTGCTGGGCAGTGTAAAAACGGTACGAGTTTGGGAGATTGTGGGCCTGAGAATGATGGTGAAGAAAAGGACTGGTTAAGGGGTGCTTGTGCTGCTCTTGGGGCCATGTTTACAGTCAGCTTAGAGCTCATTGAGAATCCTCTAACGGGGTGGATCCTGATGCCTTGCATGCCGAGAGAGGACTATATATAGTTTACTTGTAAAGGATGGGAGACTGATCATTGGAAGGAGATTAAACAAGAAAGATGAAGTTTCCTCCAAAGGTATGATTTAAATGTGCCAAACGAAGAAGCTAGGAAAGAGTGAAGAACAGAATGGAAGTCTGCACCAGGGGAGATAATGGACTCGGAAAATCTTTGTTTTGTTTTCTGCCCTCAAAATTTGGGTAATTGAGATTGGTTATGCCTGAGAAAATGCCCCTTGTCCTGCCAAAATCCTAGTGCCCCTCAAACTGCTCTAAATACTGAGTTAAATACTAAGTTGGTGTCAGTGCTATAAGGTAGCTAGGCTCTTGGAGTGCAAAAATCAGAAAGTTGGGCTCACAAGGCAGCAGGTAGCCAGGTGAGACCCTGTCTCAGAAAAAAGGAGGGGGACTCTGTAAAGCAGGGCTGGAGAGATGGCTTAGCAATTAAGGCCTTTGCCTGCAAAGCCAAAGGATCCCAGTTTGACTCTCCAGGACCCACGTAAGCCAGATGCACAAGGTGGCACACACCTCTGGAGTTTGTTGGCAGTGGCTGGAGGCCCTGGTCTGCCCATTCTTCTCTTTCTGTCTCGTTCTCTAATAAAAGTAAAAATATGTATATTATTTATAAACATTGTGAAACCTTATGTGTGCCTTAGATAAAAATTGAACCAGGCATGGTAGCATGTGCCTGCTGCCAATCTCACCTACTCTAAAAGTTTAGACAGGATCGTAACATTTGCAAGCTGAGATAGAGACAGAATGGGTGTGCCAGGGATTCCATCCACTGCAAACCAATTCCAGACACTTGCGACTTGTACATCTAGATGTTTGGGTACTGGGGGATCGAACCTGGGTCCTTGGGCTAAGCCACCTCTCCAGCGCCTATAACTTTGTGTTTTGAGGTAGCTTTGCTGTAGCCTAGGGTGGCCTTGAACTCACAGCAATCCTACCTCTGCCTTCCAAGAGCTAGGATTAAAGCTGTACGCCACCACGCCCAGATTCTTTGTCAATTTTATCCATACAAATAACATGTTGATCATGTTCACACCATTACCAGTCTGGGTTACCTCTTTTTAATATTTGACATAAAGAGGGAGAGAGAGAATGGGTACACCAGGGCTTCCAGCCACTACAATGAATTCCAGACCCTTGCATCCTCTTGTGCATCTGCCTAACATGGGTCCTGGGGAATTGAACTGGGTCTTTTGGCTTTGAGACAAAGGCCTTAACCGCTAAGACATCCATCCAGCCCTGTTTTTGGTTTTTCAAGGTAGGGTTTCACTCTGGTTCAGGCTGACCTGGAATCCACCATGTAGTCTCAGGGTGGCCTCAATCATGGTGATCCTCCTGCCTCTGCCTCCCAAGTGCTAGGATTAAAGGTGTGTGTGACCACACCTGGCTCTGAATTTAAATTCAGTTAAATTTAAACAAAATTAAGTGTTGCTTGCATGAGCATAGGTGTGTGGGGGGGGTTGAAGGGCATGATACAGATATCCAATTTAGGACTCAGCAGCATTTGGGCCAGGTCTGAGTCTGCAGTAACCCCCACCCACTACAACAAGAAGCTTCTCTGACCAAAGCCGCTCTTCTGGGGTTTTAACACCTGCCTTTCCTTGTATGTAGCTGCATGTGGGCTGTCATGTAAGTTCACCAGTCACTGTAGGGCCTTCCTTGGTCCAGTGCAACCTCGATTTTGAAACATTTTATTTGAGAGAGAATGGTTGTGCTGGGGCCTCCAGCCAGCCACTGCAGACGAATTCCATACGTATGTGCCCCCCTCCCCCCCATACACATGGTGTATGTGGGTCCTCCTGGGAAATCAAACCTGAGTCCTTCACTTTGCAGACATGCTACTTAACTGCTATGCCCTCTCCAGTCTGCAACCTCATTTTATCTAATCACGTGAACAGACATGTGCGAGCTCATATTCTGAGGGGCTTGGGGCATGTGGATGGAGTGGCGGGCACACCAAATCACTATAGTTTGTGAAGTCTGGGTGAGAGTTGCTGGTGTCCACATTGGTCTCTAAGTCTGATTTGCAGTGGGGTCAGCTCCCCAGGAACTGGGCCCTGGTAAATCCCTGTATGTGCTCAAAGAACTGGATCTTAGAGGACCTGAGGTTTTGCCCCACTGCAGCCCAGGACCTCCTATATGATTGATCAACTGGTGTATCCTGAGCTATATCCCTTGTCTACAGTCATTGTCAGCCCAGAAAAGCAATTTTGATGAATCAGCTTGAAGAAATGGGCCCTTCATTTTTCCCAGTGAAGAAACTTGAGTGCACATAGGACTATGTATGTTGGGCAGTGAAGGAATGCTCCTTTCCAGGGTGGTTGTTGATAATGGTTCAGCTGTTAACTCTGAACAAACTTTCCACAGCCAGGTTCTGTCTTAAGTGTAGAGGAAAGGAGAGCTGGAAAAGAAGGCATTAGGCGATTGCACGGTCTGTGTGCCGAGGGTTGAGAAAGGGACTCAGCTATGCAGCTCAAGCTCGTCTCCAGCCAACAATCCTGTCCCGTCCTTCTGGCTAGTAGCATAAACAGGCATGGGGTCACCACAGCTAGTGCACATGAACTTTTGAATAATGGAGCTTTCAAGGGATTCAGATTCAGGTCTGGAGAGGCATCTTAGTGGTTAAGGTACTTGCCTGTGAAGCCTAAGGACCTGGGTTTGATTCCCCAGTACCCACATAAGCCAGAGGCATAAGGTGGTGCATGCTTCTGGAGTTTGTTTGCAGTGGCTGGAGGCCCCGGTGTGCCCACTCCCATAAATAAAATAACAGACTCAAGCCGGGCATGGTGGCACATGCCTGGAATCCCAGCAGAGGTAGGATCACTGAGTTTGAGGCCACAATGAGACTGCATGCATAGTGAATTCCAGGTCAACCTGGGCAAGACTGAGACCCACCCTACCTTGGGAAAAAAAATAATCAGGCTCAAACCTAATTCCAAAACCTTTCATCTTAGGGCGTGGGACGAAGGTATGCTCATGTGGTGTTGAGGAAAGCAGACATTGACCTCACCAAGAGGGCTGGAGAACTCACTGAAGATGAGGTGAGGATGAGAATGAGGGGCTGCTTGGGCCTGTCTCAGAAAAGACCATGTGGACCTGACCTTGTCTTGCCTGCCAGGTGGAACGTGTGATCACCATTATGCAGAATCCACGCCAATACAAGATCCCAGACTGGTTCTTGAATAGACAGAAGGATGTGAAGGATGGGAAGTACAGCCAGGTGTGTTCATGAGGTGGGCTGGTTCTGAGGGTCCTGTGGGAATAGGGAGTAGGATGTCAGGGTGTAAACAAACCTTCCACCCGCTGCCTGCAACCAGGTTCTGGCCAATGGTCTGGACAACAAGCTCCGGGAAGATCTGGAGCGGCTGAAGAAGATTCGGGCCCACCGAGGGCTGCGCCACTTCTGGGGGTGAGCGGAGGGTGCTCCTCTACGGTTCCTAAGCTGTCCTGGGATGACTGGTGGTGCATTACTTTCCTTTGCTGTTGTATGACCTGTGACTTTTTCCACCCGCAGCCTTCGTGTCCGAGGCCAGCACACCAAGACCACTGGCCGCCGGGGCCGCACTGTGGGTGTGTCCAAGAAGAAATGAGTCTGTAGGCCTTTTCTGTTAATAAATATTTCTATACCATGACTTCCTTTGTGCTTCTTTCTGGTGACAGTCACAGACGGGAGGGTGTGCTGTGAATTGGCTGGAGGGGCCCCATTCCCACACGTGTCAGTTGGTCCTGTGGTTTGCATGTAAAACATGTCAGCACCCCTCCCGTGTTTAATAAGAACTTGGTTCTCCACTGGTGGCCCTGTTGGAAGGGTGGGTGGAGTGCCGGAGACGCTCACCGTGAAACGGAAGTTGGAGGTGAAACAACCTGCTTCCTGACGACCTGGGCGCCGCCATATGCCATGTCCTGCCCGCTCACAGGGTTTGTCCCCTGGAGCTCTGGGTCACCACTGCAAGGAGAGTGATAGTTGGTCCCGGTGCCACTATCTGGCGCTCCCCGGAGCAGCGAGCCACAGCTGGCTGCGATAAGCGGGTGCAGGTGTGAGCGGAGGGGCGGGGCTGGGCACGGTCTCCCGGGGCGGCGGGGCAGAGCGGCTGCGCACCGGGCGAGAGCGGTGGTGAGCGGTGGGTGGGCTGGGGGCGCCCGGGCGGGGCCGGCGGCTGCGCGCAGCTTCCTGCCGGAGGGGACGATGGGAGCCCGCCGCGGAAGAAGGCGGGCGGCGCGGCCATGGAGCCCGGCGCGGCGGGCAGGCCGCGGTGCCGGCGCCGTCCGCCCTCGCCGGGCGGTGCGCAGGGGCCCCGCCGCCGCCGCGGCCGGTTAGGGCCGGCCTCCCGCCCTCCAACCGCCCTCCTTCCCCGCCAGGCTGGTGCCCGCGCCTCGCCATGAGCCTCAGCCTCTTCCGGCGCCTGCTGCTGGCCGCCCTGCTGCTGGTCGTCCTCTGGACGCTCTTCGGGCCCTCGGGGCTGGGGGAGGAGCTCCTGAGCACCTCGCTGGCCAGCCTGCTGCCCGCGCCCGCCTCGCCGGGGCCGCCCCTGGCCCTGCCCCGCCTCCTCATCCCCAACCCGGCGGCCTGCGGGGCTCGCGACGCCCCGTTCCTGCTCATCCTGGTGTGCTCGGCCCCGGAGCACCTGCACCAGAGGGACGCGATCCGGGCCTCGTGGGGCGGCCTCCGCGAGGTCCACGGGCTCCGGGTGCGGACGCTCTTCCTGCTGGGAGAGGCGGGCGGGCCGCACGCTGCCCACCTGGCCGCTGAGTCCGCGGCGCAGGGGGACATCGTCCAGGCTGCCTTCCAGGACACCTACCGCAACCTCACCCTCAAGACCCTCAGCGGGCTGAACTGGGCCCACAGGCACTGCCCCGGGGCGCGCTACGTCCTCAAGACTGACGACGACGTGTTCGTCAACGTGCTGGAGCTGGTGCCGGAGCTGATGCGGCGAGGGGGCCCGAGGGCGCGCTGGCCGAGGGACAACCAGCTCCACAGAGGGGCCACCACTGTAAGTGGACTTCAGGCTTCGGGACACGAGGACGTGCCACTTCTGTACTTAGGCCGAGTGCACTGGAGGGTGAGCCCATCTCGGATACCGGGCAAGCACCACATACCCGAAGAACTGTGGCCTGATGCCTGGGGCCCCTTTCCCCCCTATGCCTCGGGCACGGGGTACGTGCTCTCCGCGTCTGCCGTGCGGCTCATTCTGAAGGTGGCTAGCCGGTCACCCCCTCTGCCAATAGAGGATGTCTTTGTGGGGGTAAGTGCTCGGAGAGGCGGCCTTGCCCCCACCCACTGTGTCAAACTGGCTGGCGCCACCCACTACCCTCTGGACCGATGCTGCTATGGGAAATTCCTGCTGACATCTCACAAAGTGGATCCCTGGAAAATGCAGGAAGCCTGGAAGCTGGTGGGCAGACTGGATGGGGAAAAGACTGCACCCTTTTGCTCCTGGCTCCAGGGGGTGCTGGGTATCCTGCGGTGCCGAATTTTAGCCTGGCTGCACAGCTGAGACCTCAGCAGCCAGGAGCAGTAGGCCCAGGCAGCACAGAAACCTCACTCCCAGGCCCAGCGTCTGTCGCCAGACAACGGTATAGGAAACCCTGGAGCCCCGGCTTCCAGCACCAAAGATGGTCACCAGGAAAGGAGGGAAAAAAATTTAAAAACAGGCTTATACTATTTTCACAAACCAGGACAATACAGTGGCATGAACCCTTCAATAAACTTGTCTCCCCTTTGTCAAATACAGTGTCTTAGAAGCCCCCAGAATACACCTGCCCAGTGGTTTCCTCACTGCTGATGGAAGGACGTCTTAGGGCCATGGCAGAGAGGACCACCTCTTTAGTTGGGGAGGAAGGCCCCCACAGGCAAGGGAAGCCACAGCAAGCATGGGTAAGGGGTGGAGGCGGTGGCTGCAGTTCCCCCGCGCTGTGCTAGGGGTCCGGGAACAGGCCACAGGCTAGTCCGGACACTTCTCTAAAAAGCTCACTTTCTTTAATAGCAATCCATTCAAGGACCCAGCAGTGGGGCCCCAGTTAGGAAAGCAAGCAGAGGCACCAATTAATTCCCCATGGGTCTCCCTGGGGACTGTTGTCTTGGCCTCAGTGCACAAATCTGTCCAGCGCAGATGGCCGGGTCCCTGGGGGCTTGGTCTTCTCTTGCTGCTGCTGCTGCTGCTCCTGCTCCTCGAGGCTCTGGCGGACTTTGTCCTAGGCACAGGAAGAGACACTCAGACAAGGTGAGCTGGTGCAGGTGGGGACTGCACCTATGGGAGGCCTGCCCTCCCTGGTGCCCACATACCCTGTGCTCCTTGTCCAGGACCTTCCTCCTCCTCTTCACCAGGCTGGCTGTAGAGCTTCGGCCCTTCTGCTTCAGCTTTGGCTGGAAAGTAGCCTTGGCGTCGGGGTCGTAGCCCTGAAGGAGGGACGGGAGTGAGGCGACAGCGCAGCTGCCAGCGCCCACCCACTGAGCTGCACTGGGAATGACAAGCCTGGAGTGTGGGGGGCAGTAGGGAAGAGAGGGCGAGGCACTCAGCCGCTGCGACATACCAGCCTCTCTATCCGCTCCTTCTTTCGCTGCTCCAAAGAGATGACGTCTACCTCCGCCAGGGCTCTGGGGTCCAGACAGATGAGTTCTGCGGGTATCTGGGGTGTCACAGGGCAGGGTGAGGAGACCCAGAAGGGTGACACCAAGAACAAACAGCCAGGAAGACTGCTGAACCCCACCGTGACCAAGGGTTCTGGGGAGCACTTCCTGCCTGAGGCTCAGGCCCACAGGGCCTAATGCTACACAGGGCGCTCACCTTCTCCAGCAGGGCCTTCACCTCCCACTCCTGGCGCTGCTTCCGGCTCCTGTAAGGGTTATTCTCCAGGCCATCAAAGTTGGGTTCAGCAGCCCCTGGAGGGAGGGACATGGAGGCGTGGTCCAGCAGCTCCCCTCCAGCCCAACCAGGCTCACTGCTCCTCCCCGCCTCTCACAGGTCCACTCAAACTTCCACTCACCAGGGACCAACATGCTGGTGATGCCCCCACTGTGCCCAACTCCCAACACATCTTCAAAGGGGCAGAACTGGAGTCCGTGTACATGACCCGAGAGCCGGTGAGTGAGGTAGGGCTGCTCCAGGGAAGGTGGGCTGGCTTTGCCAGGCCCTTTCCAAATACTGACAACATCACCCATTCCTGCAACCAACAGTCCTCGCTGGGAAAAGGCGAGGTGTCCTGCTCCCTGGGGCAGAGTCCGAGCACTCAGAGGCTGGTAAGTCCCCCGCAAGTCAAAGATCTTCAGCTGGTGGTCCAGGCCAGAGGTGGCCATGTACCTGAGGGACAGTCAGTGGCCAATCAGTCTTCAGTTGGTATTCACTACAGCCTGTGGCCAAGTGCAAGGGTCAACTCTGTACATGGAGGAGGACAGTAAGAACCTTACAGCTCCACTCACTTTCCCTTCTGTAGTGAAGAGATGCAGGCTAGAGGGGAGAAAGTCTGGCCTAACGATTGGTCAAGATAAGTCAGGGCAGGCTTGTTGCTTCTGGGGTTGGCTTGTGCTGGAGGTGGAAGCCAGGGCCTCAGCCCTAGCTGGGCATCCAGTCACACCCCAGGCCTGATGTTCAGTGTCTCCTTGTCACCTCCAAACACTATACGGCCCTCCCAAGACATGTGAGCTAAGGAGAAACAAGTGCCGGTCTGCGCCTAAGTGGAGGAATGAGTGTCCTGCCGCGGATGGGCAGCAGGGTGGCTGGGCAAAGGGAACAGACTACAGCCGTCAGGGAGACTTCCTTGGTCAGCAGGTCTTGGGCTGTGACAGAGGGCCCACTGTACCACCACCACACACAGACGCCGACAGCTGAAAAGCAGCAGCGTGTCTTCGGGGCTGGCAAACATGGTTACGAGTGGTAATAGGGAAGAGATACCTAGGGCTCCTTCAAGTCACACAGCACCCTAACTCATCTGACTATCACTGCTCTCTGGCGGTGACAAGGTGAGGACCATATGGATGGAGAAAAACCACACAGGAAGTAGTAATGTGCTGGACATCCTGTCTTTTCCCTGCAAGGCTGGTGGCCTCTTCCTCCAGGGCTCACATACAGTGCAAACTGTTTACTCTCAGAAGGTAAGAGTCCCTGTTTGTATGCAAGTTGTTCCTCAGAGAGGGAAGCTAAGGGGGACCAGCCAGACTAGGGACATGTGTTTGCCAAGGGGACAAAGATTCTTAGCTGTAAATCCAGGACAGGACTGGAAAGTTCTGTGAATGGAGATTCACCCTGTGATGGAACCATGGAGGCTCAGCTGTGTGCTCCAAGGAGATCACTGTAATGCCAACCAGGCATGACTGAGGGTTTCCAGGACACAGCCTCACATCCTTGTGAGAACCACATGCAGACTTCACACACACAGCTCTGGGACTCCGCAGGTAAATAACAGCCCAGTGGCCAGACAGGAGTCCAGGCCACGCTGCTGTACCGTTAACTCAGTGCAAGAAGCAGTTCAGTTACTGCTCAAGCATGAGGACCTGAGTTCGGATCTCTAGTACCCATGTAAAACACTGGGTGATGTGGTGTGTCCCTGTAATCTCTGCTGGGAGATAGACACACAGCCCCTTGGCTCACAGGCTAGCTAGTTTGGCCAAATTGGTAATCTCTAGGTTCAGGAAGAGAGACAGTCTCAAAGAGCAAGGGGGCAAAGGACTGAGGATGACACCCAAAAGCCTCCACACGTACACACAAACACACTGTTATCACACATACACACACAGCACAGCATCAACAAGTGGTGGCACACACCTTTAATCCCAGCACTCAGGAGGCAGAGGCAAGAGGATCTCTGTGCGTTCAAGGCCAGCCTGGGACTAAAGTAAGGTCCAGGTCAGCCTGGGCTTGAGTGAGTCCCTGCCTTGAGAAAGTAACAAAAGAGCAGCCAAGCCAACCCAACAAAAGCCTCCTGAGGAAGAGGCCAGCTTCACCTGAAGCCTGTGACCTGAGGGGACCAAAGGGAAGGGCGGAGACCAAGGGTCAGAGCACTCCACACTAAAGGGCTGAACCAAAGGCCTCAAGGAACCAAGTGACCAAGTCCTGGCACAGGAGCAGCTGGCTCAGCACAAAAACTACAGCTTAGGCACAAAGCTTCACACAGCCTGCAGCCTCCAGAGTGAAGCCTACATAGGCAGGGACTAGGAAGGGTAGAACACATCCCTGTCCACAACATAAATATGCAGGCCAAAGGTCTGAGCATCTGGAAAGCTTTTGTAAGTTGGTGGCTGCTGGACTTTTCCTTGCCTATTATACGCATGTGCCTCCTTGTGCATCTAGCTTATGTGGGTTCTGGGAAGTCGAACCTGGGTCCTTATGGTTCACAGGCAAGTGCCATGACTGCTAAGCCCTGTCTTCTGCCATTATTTCTTAAAATATTTATTTGCAAATAGAAAGAGGAAATGGAATGGATGTGCCAGGGCCTCTAGCCACTGCAAACAAACTCCAGATGCAAGAATCACTGTGCAACTGACTTTATGTGGGTACTTGGGAATTGAACCCTGGCAGTCAGGCCTTCCAAGCAAGCAGCCTTAGTCACTGAGCCATCTCTCCAGCCCTGTTCTATTTCTTTGAGGTATGGTCTCATTCTAGCCCAGGCTGATTCGAAACTCACTGTTGCCTCAGGCTGGCATCAAACTCCCAGTGGTCTTCCTACTATGGCCCTGCCCCCACCTCCTGAGTGCTAGGGTGTGAGACGTGCAACACCAGGCACTGCTCCAGAGGTGCTACGGGTTCTGGCTGTTACAGAAGGCTGAGGAACTTGGGAGCTGTGGGGCTTAAAAAATATAAAAAGAAAGCCAAGCATGGTGGCGCACGCCTTTAATTCCAACACTCAGGAGGCAGAGGTAGGAGGATCACTGAGTTTGAAGCCACCCTGAGATTACATAGTGAATTCCAGATCAGCCTGAGCAAGAGTGAGATTCTAATATCGAAAAACCAAACAAAAAATAAAAATAAAGGCAGGAGAGATGGCTAAGCAATTAAGATGCTTGCCTATAAAGCCTAAGGATCAGAGGTCCTTTTCTTTTCTTTTTTTCTGAGGTAAGGTCTCACTCTGAGACCAAGCTGACCTGGAATTCACTCTGTAGTCTCGGTCTCAGGGTGGCCTCAAATTCATAGTGATCCTCCTACCTCTGCTTCCCAAGTGCTGGGATTAAAGGCATGTACCACCACACCCAGCTTAGGATCAAGTTCAATTCCCCAGCACCCACATAATGCCACATATATAAGATGCCACATGTGTCTGGAGTTCCTTTGCAGTGGCTGGAGGCACTAGTGTGCCCATTTTCTATCTCTTTCTTTCTCTTTCTCAAATAATATTTTTTTAATTAAAAATAAGCTGGGTATGGTAACGCATGCTTTTAATCCCAGCACTCAGAAAGCCAAGGAAGGATGATTGCTGTGAGTTTGAAGCCAGCCTGAGACTACATAGTGAATCCCAGGTTAGCCTGGGTTAAAGGGAGAGTACCTCCAAAAAACAAACAACAAGAAAAGCAAGCAGGGTGTGGGGGCATACACCTTTAATCCCAGCATGCGAGATGCAGAGGCAGGAGGACCAATGTGATGTACTTTCCAGCCCAGTGGGACCAACACCTCACCTCATCCCAAACAGGTGACTTACGTGCCTGTAGAATCCACTGCCACAGCACGGATCCCACCTCGGTGACAAAGAATCTTTGCCAGTGGCTCCTTCACTGCTGGGCTCCATAAAGACACTGTGCCTAGAAGAGCAGAAGTGGTCACAAATACACAGGGAAGCCCGAGCTTCTTAACTGGGAAAAGATGGACCTCAAGATCAAAAAGTAACGAGGGAAGGAAAAGGATGACTTTGTTATTCTTTGTTTGTGGAGGAGCACAACAGGGTCTCTTGCCACTGCACACATATAAATGTCCATCTGGTTTTATGTGGGTGGCTGGGGAATTGAACCCTGGCCAGTAAGCTTTGCAAGCAATTGCCTTTAGCCACTGAGCCATCTACGTAGTTCTGAAAAGGGCTCTTCAGGCTGGGGATGAATCAATGGAAGAGCACTTGTCTAGCATGCCCAAGGCCCTGGATTCAATCCCCAGCACCACATAAAGTAAAATTCAAATAAAATGAAGTAAGTAAAATACATAAAGCAGGCTGGGCATGGTGGTGCACGTCTTTAATCCCAGCACTTGTAAGGCAGAGGGAGCAGGATCACCATGAGTTCCAGACCACCTAAGACTAAATAATGAATTCCAGGTCAGCCTGAGCTACAGTATGACCCATCTTGGAAACACACACACACACACACACACACACACACACACACACACACACACATATATATATCTATATCTATATATATATAGATATAGATATAGATATATATATATATATAAAATAAAAGGAGCCAGTCTTTAATCCTAGCACTTGGGAAGCAGAGGTAGGAGGATCCCTGTAAGTTCAGGAATAGCCTGAAACTGCACAGTGAGATCCAGAGATCCAGGTCAGCGTGGACTACAGTGAGGGCTACATAGAAAAAAACAAAAAAAGGGACAAGAATGAAGTCAGGACTGACCATTGCTGTGTCCAAGATGGATGACTGCGTTGTAAGGGTTCTGAGCCATGACACTGAGCCGTCCAGCCCGAGCATTCAGAGCGGCCACAATCTTCCCCACTGACACGTCCAGGTAGGTCAGAAACCCCGTCTCTGACTGAGAGAGAACATCAAGTTCAGTTACTCGGTCTTCCCTCTACTGGGGCCCAGAGGAAAAAGCTCCTCCCGATGGCTGCCACTACGCCCTGTGCACTGCAGCCACTCACAGCCGTAGCCAGGAGGAAATGGAAGGGGAGGAACTCAAGCCGAGTTACTCGGTCACACCGGCGAACGCAATGGAGTTCAATGCCCTGGTTGTCATAGATGTAAAGCCAGCGGTTTTGAGCGACAGCAAGTAGCGCCTCGGAATGGAGAAACCTAGACAGAAAGAGTGGTTCGGTGGAAAATGCAGAGGTTGTCATCCAATTAGGAACGGACTTTCTTACTCCCACCGACTGTCACCAGAGAAAACACTGACTGGATGTCTCGCACTGCTTCCATGACATTGATCTCACACATGAGCTGCTTCGTCACCCAATCAAGGGCAGCCACGTGACCCCGACGACCTCCTAAAGCCAGGTGTCTGTTGGACATGAAGGAAAGGCAGGTGTTAACTCAGGGGAACACTCAGACTGAAATAAGTCAAAATCTTCCTGATCTCCAGATGCGAACATGCTGCAATAGACGTCAGTGACACAGACACCAGCATGGCAGGGCTGAGGAACACCCCACATCGTGGCTTAGGCACTGCTCACTAGGTTGGGGGCTGTGGTGCAATGGTGCAGTGTATGCTTGTCATGCATGCACAAGGGCATGGGTTCCATACCCAGAACCACCCACGCAGGAATTTCACCTTACCTTCCGGTTCGAGAGTAGTTCAGCCTGTAGGGTCCAAACTGCCTCAGATTCAAGTCAAAGTGCTGGGAAAAGGAAGAGTGGAAAAACAAGAGAGATGGGTTTCCAGGAATGGTGGCAAATGCCTTTAATCCCAGCACTCACTCGGGAGGCAGAGGTAGAAGGATCGCCATGAGTTCGAGGCTACCCTGAGCTAGAGCAAAACCTTACCAGAAAACACACACACAAAGAGACGGTCTCTGGCAAGTAACCCCCTCTGGTAGTCTCTGTTACTCTTGCCCTGCCGCCTATCAACACTCAAGATCCCTCTCCCTCCTCAAGCTCACCTTGGCAGCGCTTGCGATGTCCACTGCCTCCACGATGTCAGCCTGGAGGATCTTTGCTGTGTCTTCCCCATCTTCCCCTTCCAGAAACCTGAAAGCCAGTCAGAACTGCAGTAAAGCTTCCCAGTTATGATGGGGGCATGCACACCAACATCAAATGAGAAATGAAGCCGGAGGCGGCAGCGCACACCTTTAATCCAAGCTCGGCAGCATGGAGTAGAAGGATGGCTGTGAGTTTGAGGTCAGCCTGAGACCCTGACCCGAAAGGAAAAAACAAGAAGGGAGGGGCAAGCTGAGATTAGTGTCCACTCACCCGGGTTGTTCGGCGAGCAGCAGCTCAGAGCGAGCAGCCCTGACACTTGCCTCCTCTTCCTCAGCTTCTGCCGCCTCCAGTCGGCTTCGGGTTTTCGACTTAGGAGACGGGAGCTATGACATCGTGAGTGAGGGAAAGGGCCGGAGGCTTGGTAAAATCACGGGAAAGCTACTGGGACCAGGCTCCCAGCAGCACCTCTCCCGAACACCCCCTACCTCGGAAGCCCTTCCCCACGGTCAGCTGACGACTCACCGGTTTGGATTTGTCAATCCGACGGAACTTCCGAGACACCTCCAGGGGGGCGGGGGCGGGTCCTGGGAACGGGTCCTGGGCCTGGCAAGGGGCGGGGAGGCTAGAGGAGGCCTCGGCTTGAGCCCACCCATCCCGTCCTCCCGGCCGTCCTGCGAGGTCCCAGGCTCACCCCGGACAAGGTCTGCTCGGGCTTCCTCCGCTCGGGCTTCGGGACCTGGGCCTTTCTGGAGATGCGGGACCTCCTCAAGACCTGCGAGCTCCTGGGGCGCGCCGGGCGAGAGCTCCTCTTCTTAGGCGGAGGCCCCGGAGAAGCGCCGCTCTCCTGCTCCCAGTACCGCCGCGGCTTCTGCGGGCACATCAGAAGCCCTCGCACCCCGTCGCCCGAGCCCCGACCCCGCAGCCGACATCTTCCCAGGAGGCGCCTCTAACCTTCCTCTTGGCCCGAAGCCTGTCTTTCTTAGCGGGGGCATGGCTGCGAGGCTTGGGGACCATCTCCATCTCGCCCACCAGAACCACCATCCACGTGTGAAAACTCCTTCCAGCTGCGGCCCCAGGGCCCTTTTGGGAGCTCCCGGAAGTGCCCTGGCCTTCATCCAATCAGCGCCGTGCCAGGACTGAAGCTGCGGCGCCATCTTGCGTGCGGGCACGCCGGCCGTGTGGAGCGGGGGTAGGTGCTCCCGAGCTGCGGCTGGCGGCTTACGTCAAGAACAGAGGGCAAGTCGGAGCCCGGGACCCAAGAAAAAACGCATCTAGCGTTTCCAGATTACCTTCCTTCTCTTGCTCAGAAACTCTGGAGGATTTTTAGTGTCAGAACTGCACTTCCCGGCAGGCGTCCGAAGGCAGCTTCCGGCGCCGTCTTCTCCCAGCACCCCTTCTTTCCTTCCGGGTTCGTCCCTACGGACGGGGACGCGTGAGCCGGGTAGGGCTCGGGGTCCGCTTTGGCTCTCGTCCTCCCAGGGTCCGGAGGAGCGCAGGCTGCGGGTCCCCGGGGCGGCAGGGCTGTCATCTCTAAAGAGCGGTCGCCCCCGCAGGCCGGGCCAGCAAGGGAGACCCAGCGCCCTCGGCTCCCCGCGGGCGCTCGCCCTCACCATGGCTGAGCTGATCCAGAAGAAGCTGCAGGGAGAAGTGGAGAAGTATCAGCAGCTGCAGAAGGGTAAGGGGCTGGGTCGGCGTGGCTCCGCGCCGGCTGCGCCCCAGCCCGGTGTGCTTCCCTCGACCGCCGGCCTGACTGGGAAGAGGGTTGATGGAGTTGTGGCACACTTGACGTTTCTAGTCACCTCCTTCTTCCCACCTCCAGATCTGAGTAAATCCATGTCGGGGAGGCAGAAGCTCGAGGCTCAACTAACAGAAAACAATATCGTCAAGGAGGTGAGGAACCGGGGCTTTGGGGGAGAGAAGGGACTTTATGCTGCGTGCACTTCTGTCATCTAAGTCCCATCCACTCATCAGGAACTGGCGTTGCTAGATGGATCCAACGTAGTCTTTAAACTTCTGGGCCCCGTGCTCGTCAGACAGGAGCTGGGGGAAGCTCGGGCCACAGTGGGGAAGAGGCTGGACTATATCACGGCTGAAATGTAAGTCTGTCCCACCACCCTGGGCTCTGTCTGTGATGAGGCCTTCCCTGGCAGGCCTGGGAACCTGTATAGTGTAGGCCCAAGTTGTCTACTTCCCAACCTTCTCCTTTCCTTTAAACCCCCTCTTCTCCTCTGTCCCTTAGATTCCAAGGTTTTTGTTTATGGTTTTTCGAGGTAGGGTCTTGCTCTATCTCAGGCTGACCTGGAATTCAATATGTAGTCTCAGGGTGCCCTTAAACTCATGGTGATACTCCTACCTCTGCCTTCCAAGTGCTGAAATTAAAAGCGTGCACAACCACACCGGCCCAAGTTTTTGTTTTTATTTGAGAGAGAGAATGGGTGCATCAAGGCCTTCAACCACTGCAAACAAATTCCAGACGCATGTGCCAACCTGCGCATCTGGCTTACGTGGGTCCTTTGGCTTTGCAGGCAAGCACTAAACCATCTCTCCAGCCCTCAAGTGTTTTTTTTTTTTTTTTTTTTTGGTAGGGTCTCACTCTAGCCCAGGCTGTCCTGGAATTCACTGTGTAGTCTCAGAGTGGCCTTGAACTCAGTGATCATCCTACCTCTGCCTCCCAAGTGCTGGGATTAAAGGCGTGCCCCACCACACCCTGCCCTTAAAAAAAGTATGTGTGTGTATATATATATATATATATATATTATTTGAGAGGTAGAGAAAGGAGGAGATAGAAGGAGATAATGGGTTTACCAGCGCCTTTAGCCACTGCAGAGGAACTCCAGACGCATGCACCACTTAGTGCATCTAGCATTACATGGGTCCTGGGGAATAGAACCCCAGGCTTTGCAGGCAAGTGCCTTAACCACTGTGCCAGCTCTCCAACCCAAATCTCAAGTTTTCCATCAAGCTCTTCTCTTTCCCTCACTAATTTCTTGTGTGTTTGTCTTCCTCTTCTCTCAGTAAACGATATGAATCCCAGCTTCGGGACCTTGAACAGCAGTCAGAGCAACAGAGAGAGACCCTTGCTCAGCTGCAGCAGGAGTTCCAGCGGGCCCAGGCGGCAAAGACAGGGGCTCCTGGAAAAGCCTGACCCCATGGTAGGAGGAGGAAAGACAAGGCAAGGCATGAGCTCTAGGGTCTATGTTATAGCAGTTAATAAAATGCAAAAGAACCTGGCTGCTTTCTGCTCTGCCCTGCCCTGCCGTCCTAACTCTCCATCGGCCCTCCTTTGCTGTCCTCATAGACAGGCTGCCCACATGCCTTGCAAGTTCACAGTCTTGCAGTGCTGAGGAGTCAGCCCAGGGTCTTCCCAGTGCTTTTTAGAAGAATAGATTCATTTGCAAGCAGGGGCGTGGAGAGAGAGAATGGGCACGCCAGGGCATCTTGCCACTGCTAACAAACTCCAGATGCATGCATGATGCACCACTTTGTGCATCTTGCTTTATGTGGGTTCTGGGGGTTTGACTGGCCTCCCAGGCTTTGTAAGCAAGCACCTTCAATTGATGGGCCTTCTCTCCACCCCTCCATACTTTTTTTTTCTAAGATTAAAAAAAAAAAAATTTACTTATTTGAAAGGGGGGGTATGGGTGCACCAGGGCCTCCAGTTGCTGTCAGCAAACTCCAGATTACATGTACTACCTTGTGCATCTGGCTTTATGTGGGTCCTGGGAAATTGAACCTGAGTCCTTTGGCTTTACAGGCAAGTCCCTTAACTGCTAAAGCCATTTCTCCGGCCCTTTTAAACATATTTGAGAGAGAGAAAGGGCATGCCAGGGCCTCCTGCCACTACAAATCAACTTCAGACACATGCACCACCTTGTGCATCTGGCTTTACATGGATACTGGGGAATTGAACTGAGGTCCTCACGCTTTGTGGGCAAATGTCTTGAGTGCTGAACCCAAATGCCTTTCTTGAAACTACAGCTGGAAACATATCGAATGTGCTGCTTCTGTGTGTGCAACGCTTCAGCTCCCCTTGTCTTGGTTATGTGGCCCTCTGAGAAGTGAGAGAAGGGCACCTGCAATAGTTTACATTCTGTGAGAGTCCAGATCTCTAAGTGGCCCTAGAATGTTAGGTCTTTTTCTTTAAAAAATTTTTTTTACTTGTTTTTAAGATAGAGTTTTACCTTAGCTCAGGCTGACCTGGAATTCTCTATGTAGTCTCAGGGTGACCTTGAACTCAGTGATCTTCCTGCCTCTGCCTCCTGAATGCTGGGATTAAAAGAGTGCATGGCCATGCCTGCCTGGAATCTTAGTTCTTTTTAGCTTGTCTTGGATTTGTTTGAAAGTAGTTTAAACTGACCTGGCTTACTCTCCAAAATAAGGTGTTATCCATAAAGTTTTTATTTCATTGGCCTAAAATTCTTTCTTAAAAATTTGCCCCAGGAGAGGCCTTGATAGTGACCACCATACGTGGTGGCTGGCCATAGTTCATGAGGGCCTGAGACAAGCTAGTGAAGAGGCCACTGGAGGGGATTAACTGTTCTAGATAACTTTGCACCAGCGCCTGCTCTCGGCTCTGGGGACTGATCCCAAGGTCTTGCGCATGCTGGGTGAGGTCTCCACCACTGAGTGCCCCCAGCCCAGCGCTTCCTCTTAGCAGACACTGCTGTTGCTGTAGGGCTTCTGCTTTCAGCCAGCTCCCCACCTCCACTCCCAGCAGCCAGTTCCAGTGCACCGCAAAGATGGGAGCACAGTCCAGGTAGTGTTTTGGTTTATTGTCTTAGTGTTGTCACAGTGACAGGCACTCCCACAGCGAGGAAAGAAACCCCCAGCAGGACCTACTTCTCAGTCCCCTCTGCCCGGGGCTCGGAGCCTCTAGGCCTTTCCTTCCCTGACACCTACTCTAGGCCTTTCCTTGGCCCTTCACATGCTAGGATGTGGCAGGAACCAGAAACTGGTACGTTTTTCTGGCACTTGCTGTGTGCCATGTTCACCAGAGGTGAGATGCAATACACGGGCAGCCAGGTGGGATAACCTGCTGATCTGATTGTCGGCTCCCACACAGCTGGATTCCTCAGTGCTCTGGTAAACAAGTGGCAAGTCACTGCCGCAGGGTAGCTGGCCGTGTTGCAGTGAAATGTAATGGCCACCATTGACGGCCAGCCACGTTCAGAATGTGAACAACACAACTTCATTTCTGCAAGCCAACATGCTTCCTCCTCAGAACAATGCCCGTGCAATCTTTCTCCCGGTGGCCTTGATTCTGGGAAAGGAGCCCCCTCCTCCCTCACTAGGGGGAGTTCCTGAGGCAGAGGGGCCGCTGGCGGCAGCTGGTGTGGCAGCAGAGGACCTCCTCCGCTGTCGCAGGAGGAAATCGTGGGATGCACCATCCATGGCGTAGAAAACATTAGCAGAGGGAGGGATGGTCAACTCTAAGGGTTCAGAGGCAAGTGTCAAGCAGTTGTTCCCCTCAAAAGTGCCCAGCTATGGGAGCATGCTGATGGGCCCTCTCCCAGGTTGACCTTCCCTAACAGGTCCTCCCTCCCTCACAGCCCACCTCCCTCACAGCCTCACCTCGCTCTCCTGGTAGCAGCTGCACCAGCTCAAACTCAGAAGCCACTGCAGAATCACGATTGTTTTTCTTAAGGACACGACTGATAACACTTGGAGCCTTGTCCTGGCTTGTCACCTGGCAGGACAAGAGACCAGACGCGCAATAAATCCACTATGATGACCACTGCTTCCCGTCCTTCCGACCTCAGCCACCTGCCCGACCAAAAGAGGTTACCTGTGTCCAACACTAAAATGTACAGGAAACCCAATCTGGTGGCTCCCTGTACCCCATAAGCCAGCCCATATGGTGCCCAGTGCAGGGCTGGTTCCCTGTGGGAAAATTACTGTTGGTTCTTAAAGTCTAATCAGTCCCCAAAAGAAGGGGTTGCTTGCTAATGCAAAGTAGCCATCAGAAACACTCGTTCCAAGTCAGGACCAGGCCTCCTTACCAAGATGCTCTTGTAGACACTGCCATCTTCCCCCAGTTCCATCTGGACTCGGATGATTCGGCAGTCTGAGGCCCCTGGCCCAGGACCTCCGCTCCCAGTCCCCCTGGAGGTCCCATCTGTGGCCCCACTCAGTGGGGAGCCACAGGAGGCTGAGCGGCGGTGACCTCGAGAAAACCGAGGAGAGGAGGCTGGGGGAGACAGATGGCTGGAGTCAACAGGACTGTGCAGAGAGGGGCTGCCTTCCAGGGCGGAGTCCAGAGATGAGACGGATGGCCACTTCATGTGCTAGGAAAACGACAGGGTCATGAAGTAGACCAAAGGAGACAGGGCCGGGGCAGTGTGAAGGACAGCTCACCTGGGCCAGCTGGGTCAGCAGAGGAGCAGGGCTTCCAGATGCCTCGTCCCCCCCACTGGGCCTGTCCCAGGACACAAGGGGGGTGGGGCCCCCAACAGAGCCCAAAACCCTGGAGGTAGGAAATGAGAGAATCAGGGAAAGGCACATCTTCCATGAAACCAGCCCCCAGCTGTTCACTTCCTCACTCTGTCCACTGCGAGATGACCAGTGTTGGCCGAAGCATCCTTGGGGCAGGAGAGTCACTTGAACCAGGTGGCTCCACCTCACAGGACACACGATGACTGGGCAAAGAGGGAAGGGCAAAGATCAGAATATGCCTCCAGCCCCCGACACAAGGCCAGCCCAATGACACCCAGCCAGTCACCTCTGAGCCTCAGTCAGCGGCCGGAGCCCCTGAAGCCATTGCTGGATATCGGGGTCTGGTCGGAGGTCATAGCCACGACATTCACTCTGGAGCCGCAGCAACTCAGAAAGGACAGCAAATTCCTGGGAAGGAGACAAAACTCAGAGACGCCCAACACTGCCCCCTTCTCCCCTTCCCGGGACATGGGCAGGGAGGCCAGGCGACCAGCCCATTAAGCTTACCTTCCTCCGCTTATCAAAGTTGATGTAGCCATTCTGCAAGGTAGAGGAGCGAAGTCTCAGGCACACAGCCATGCCCCGCTCAATGGGCAGACCTCTGGGACTCCAGCCCTCCCTTCCACACATGGTTCAGACCTAAGCTCCCCACTTGGCCCTTTAAAGAAGTACTCAGAGAAAGTATCCCATTCATGTTCAGGTCTTCTGCTGTGCTGTCTGGTGGCAATGCCAAGATGGAACCCAGGACCTTCTGTACTCGTCAGGCACTCACCACTGAACTACATACCCAGCACTTCAGCTTTTCTAACTTTTTTGTTTGATTGTGTTTTTTTCGAGGTAGGGTCTTGATCTAGCCCAGGCTGACCTGGAATTCACTATGTAACATCAGATTGGCGTCGAACTCACAGCAATCCAACCTCTGCCGCCTGAGTGCTGGGATTAAAGGTGTGTGCCGCCACGCCCAGCTTGCTATAGTTTCCTATTTACTTATGTGCATGTATGTACACGGTGCTCTTGCTGCAGCAATGGAATGCCTGTTCAGCTTTATGCACATACTGGCCAGCAGACTTTGCGAGCAAGCTGCCTTTCACCATGCAGCCATGTCCACAAACAAACTACACAAGAACAGTTCCTCAGGTCTCCCTCAGTAGGTGTGTTCTCAGCGAACTACACAAGAACAGTTCCTCAGGTCTCCCTCAGTAGGTGTGTGCTCAACGAACTATACAAGAACATTTCACATTTCAGCCTTTTGTTTGTTTTTTGTTTTGTTTTGTTTTGCTGAGGCAGGGTTTCATTTTAGCCCAGGTTGAACTGGAACCACTGTAGTTTCAGGCTGGCATTAAACTCTCACTGATCCTCCTACCTCTGCCTCCTGTGTGCTGGGATTAAAGGTATGTGCCACCTCCCTAAGCCCTTTCTTTTTCTTTTTCTCTTTTTCTTTCTTTTTTTGTGGAGAGGGGGCCCACCAGGGTCTCAATCACTGCAATCGCATGGCAGATGCTTTCACCACCTAGTGGGCATGTGTGACTTTGTGCTTGCCTCACCTTTGCATCTGGCTTATGTGGAATCTGGAGAGTCAAACATATGCCCTTAGGTTTCTCAGGCAAGCACCTCAACCATTAAGTCATCTCTCCAGCCCTCCCCTTTTTAAAATATTTTTTTATTCTTTATATTTATTTATTTATTTATTTGAGAGAGAAAAAGGCAGAGAGAGGAACAGAGAGAATGGGCACACAAGGGCCTCCAGCCAAATGTGCCCCCTTGTGCATCTGGCTTACGTGGTTCCTTGGAAAATTGAACTGAGGTCCTTTGGCTTTGCATGCAAACGCCTTAACCACTAAGCCATCTCTCCAGCCCTAAAATTTTATTTTTTTTTTAATGAGAGAAGAGAATTGGTGCACCAGGGGCCTCAGCCACTATAATTGCACTCCAGGCCTTTGCAACACCTAGTGGGCATGTATGACCTTGCACTTGCCTCACCTTTGTGCATCTGGCTTATGTGGGATCTGGAGAATCAAACATGGGTCCTTAGGATTCGCAGGCAAGCGTCTTAATGGCTAAGCCATCTCTCCAGCCCTTTTTTTTCCCACCATGTTCTGATCATTAGATAACTATGAATTAATTGACCCTTCCTAACACTGATGTGGTCATCATCACCTGTGCTGACAGTACAGGTGAAACTATAGATCACCTGTGGCAAAATTCTTTTTTCACTGACCACTGAGACATGAAGAGGTTAAGCAACTTGCCACAGTGAGAACATGGCCTGACCCTGAGGTGCACTTCTCATGCCATCACATTCCCACACATCTCTGACCTCCAGCTCGTCTTTGGAAGCTGCATCCAGCATCACCAGGTCCTTCAGGAAGGTTCCGAGGTACGGAACCACACCCTGCAAGCAGAGGTTAGTGTTAGACCCCTTGAGCCCACCAACCCTCCACACTTCTCCTTAGGGTGGTCCCTGAGAACAGATTTCATGCCTCAACCACTTCCATGCCCAGCCCAAGTCACTCACCCCACCCCGAAAGCCAGATCTTGGGGCCTTTTTGGAGTGCAGATCCACAGGGGGCTGCACCTTCACTTCCTGTGGGTTACAGAACCAGTCAATGGAGGAGCAGCTAAGGGGAGGGTTGGGAGAGCAGAGACTGAACTCACCTGCATGAGAAGCTCTCGGCTCTGGGAATAGTTATCCTCCTCTGAGAAAATCTGGCATAGGCTGGCAAAGACTCTAAGGCTATCCCTGGGAGAGAGAGAGAACAGTGGCCCTGAGGACAGGCCTGGCTCAACTGCTCCCAGAACTTCAGTCAGTGCACGGTCCTACCTGGCTGCTTCTGCCCAGGCGGCCCGGAGCCTGTGGATGGGGCTGGACTGCAGGGCTGACACCACAGCATAGACGGAAGAAAAGTTCCGCAGCAGGCGACACTCCTGTGCGGCCCCAAGAATAAAGTCAAGGCTGTGAGCAGGGAGATGGCTCAGCAATTAAAGGTACCTGCTTGCAAAGGCTGCCAACCTGGGTTTGATTCCCCAGATCCCACATAAAGCTGGGTGAACAAAATGGCATCTGCATCTACAGTTCATCTGCAGTGGCAAGAACTCTGGCGTACCCATACTCACTCTCTTACTAAGTAAAAATGAGAGCCAAGGGAGCCCTCTCCACATTATGGTCCCAACAGGGCAATTCTTGCTTACCTCTGCCACACGTATCCATTTCTCCAGGAGCCGGGCCCTCTGTGGGGGTCGGAGTGGCCGGATAGTTACTTCCCCAGGCCCTTCTCCAGTTGGGATGGCCCCCAAGACAGAGCTGACCACTGCCCCGGCCACCTTGTTGAACTGTGTGACAGTAGCTCGGACAGATGGGCAGAGGTGGGAATGTCCTGGCCGGTCTCTGTGACCCCACAGGCCTCCCAAGCACTGGGAGGGGACCAGATTGAGAAACAGCTCCTGCAGGGCAGAGGTCACAGATTAAAGTTCAGAGTCAAGTTAGGTGAGCCTTCCACTATCAGGAATCTGAGACTCAGGTGGCCAGGGAACCAGAGGGACACAGGGACTAAAGGGGAGCAGGGGAGGGCCAAAACATAGGCACAGTATGGACAGAGGTGAGGAACTGGACCAGGAAGGGCTGGAAGCAAGGAAAGGATGTAAAGTCAAGAGGCTAGTAAGGGGTCAGAGGGCACAGGGTCAAAGGTCAGGGTCTCACCGCATCTAGCAGGGTCAGCTGTTCGGCCAAGTGGTCAGCGAGGAACACCAGGACATCCGTGGGGTCAGCAGGGGGGTCGCCGGGGAGGGCCAGGGGCTTAGGAAGGTCGGGGGCCTGGGGGTCTAGGCGGGCCCGGAGGTTGCGGATGAGGTCAGCGCTGCCCTCCCCAACACCCACCCTTGCTGCATACCCTGTCCGAAGAAAGAAGCTCTCAAGCCGGTCAAGCTGACCCTTGACCTCAGAGCCAAAATCCTCAGGGTGAGAGGTCAGCCAGGTTGACAGCACAGAGATGGCTACCCTGGGAGAAGGGGACCTGTTAAGGGACAGAGGTCCAGCTGACACCTTGGGCACGGAGGACTGAAGTTGAGTCAGGTCACTCACCCTGTTGTCCTCTCTAGCTCGGCAGGAGGTTGACGTTCCAGAGCTTCCAGCCTAGGGAGGGAAAAGATTTGCCTCCAAGCCTTTCACAAACCCCAGTCGCTCTCGCTGCTGCCCAACAGTCCCCTTTTGACCCTGACCTGTCAGTCACAAGCCCAAGCAGGGCAGGTGTGGAGGTGAAGGCCCGGTGGGTGGCCAGGAACGCTGAAGTGAAGGTCAGGTCAGCCCCTGATGTCCGGGCATCCAGCAGGTATCTGACCAGGGCCTCCAGCGTGCCAGCGCGGAGCCGTCGGGAGGACCGTGGGGGAGGTGTGGGAGCCTGGAGGACATGGAAAGGAGGGCGCTGACCTCCTGAGCCCTGTTGCTAGATATCTGGGGTAACCCTCGACCTAGGCGCTGGTGCAGCTCGTTCTGCCACGGTTCAGAGCGGGAAGGGCACTTGGCCTAAGTCGCATGCGTCCTGGACTCCAACGCAGCACTCTGACCAAAACAACCAGCCAGAGGAAGAGCTGGGAGGCAAGGGGTCGGAGGGAGGAGGGAGAAGCCCAGCCTCACCAAGGGATCGAGAGGCCGGTACTGGCGGCTTGTGACAGTAAAGGTGGCGCCATCCTCCTCCTCATCCCAGACAGACACGGGTGCCTGGAGAAGCAAGGAAGGGGAAGTGAGAGGTCCATACCACCCCGTGTCCCCAGCCTTCTCATCCCAGGCCCCACTTCTTGCTCTGTACCCCTCACCTGTGATGGCGGGGGACAGTACCAGCGAGTGCGAGGGGCCAGGGGTGCTGGTGACCCCAGCTCTCCCCCACTGGGGCCCAGGCAGCCCCCCCCTAGCCGCCTCAGAGCCCGGTGGAGCCGCCGGGGTTGAAGCGGGGGCTTCGATTGAATGCAAGAACCCTTCTCCTGGAGACCCCCAAATCCCTTTCCGCCCAGAGCTGAACCCCAACACCGCCGAGAAGCGGAATGCAAAGGGCAGAAGCGCGAGGCCAAAAAAGCGGAGAGCCCAAGGGAGAGAGCTTGAGACGCAGAAGCCCTGGGCGGTCACGCGGCCCGCCCTCCCCGCCAGAACCTGGACCGGCCCAAGGTGGTTCCCTCCCCTCGGCCCCCTTTCCACGGCTCTCCAGGGTGGGGCTTCCACTTTCTCAGCCCCGGGGACCCCCCTGAAGAGGTAGCGGCTCCAATCCCACCCAGTACAGGAAAGAAAAGGGGAAGTGGGGACGATGGGGCGTGTGGGGGGGAATAGACTCAGAGTCACGTGGCCCTTGCCCCTCCCTCCGACCGATCCCGAAAAACCAGCCCTGCTAGTCACCCTAACTTCACCCAATGTCTGGACTCAGGAGTCCAGGACCTCTGCGCTCCGAATCTAATTTCTGGCCCTTTTAGAATCAGCCCCACATCTTGCCCGTGGCCACCACCATTGATTGGTCCCTAAGGAAGATGATCACTCCCTAGCAAGACTGGGATTCAGTTTCTACAGGTGCGCCAGTCTCCGCCGCTGGGGCACTGCCCAGCCCCAGGGGAGGAGGGAGGGGCCACAAAACTGAGGGTTCCCTCCCCAATCCCAGAGTCATGACTAGGTGGTTACTGTGGAAACAAACCCCTCCCTGCCAAACAAAAACGAGGAGGGAGACCGCGACCCAGAAACCACGGCTCCTGGGCAGGCACTGGAGGCGGGCGCGGGCGGAGAGGACCAGAGCCCCCTGCAGGCCAGCCGGGAGTCCCGGGCAGGAGCTGGACTGGCTCCTGCGGGCAGCTCCGGAGTCACCCACAACTGCGGAGACGCCAGGACCCCGCGGCAGGGAGTCGGGCAGACAGATAGCCAGTGACAGACGCGGATGTGAGCGAGGCGGGCAGAAAGACATCCCGAGAAAAGGAGGGGGAGTCTCCGAAGTGTTGATGCACCCCTCCCCCGGCCGCACACCACCCGCGTCTCACCTCTTCTTCTTCTTCCTCCTCCTCTTCCTCCTGCCCCCCGCCCACGGCCCGGCCACCGGGATCCCCACCCTCTTCGGGGTCTCGGCTCCGGAAGCTGCTCAGCACTACTCCCCCGGGGGGGCTCGTGTCCAGAAGCAGCCGCAGGGGCCTCGGGAGCATGGCCGAGGGCAAGTCAGTGGGGTCGGGCCATGGGGGCGCCTGGGAAGAGACGGGGTGGGTGGGGAGTCAGGCGGGCGCGGGGGAGCCGGGGGCGTGGGGCAGGGGAGGGACTCGGGCGGGCGAGCGGGTGTCCAGCGGGGAGGCGACGCCGGAATGGGAAACCGAGGCCCCTGGTACGTGTGAGGGGCGAGGGGGGGGGTCACGAGTCGAGGACGGGCAGGGGACACCCAGTGTTGTGGCTCTGACCTGCTCGGGCGGGGCGGGGGTCGCGCGCACGGGTCCCGGGCCTCCGATCCCGTCGGTCTCCGGCCCCCAACCGAGTCCCCTCCCCGGCTTTTCCGCACCCCTGCACCCCCCGCCGGGCTCCCGGGCCCTCCCGCCCTTTCCGCTCCCCCCCGCGTCCGCCCGCTCCGACGGCAGGAGCCAAAAAGGGAAGGAAGTGAGGACAGGAGCCAGGGCCGCGGACTAGGGGAGCGCCGGACACTCGGGGCCCGGGCACCGGCCGCCCGCCTTCCCGCCGGCCCCGGCCCCGCGCGGGGAAGCGGAGGCCCACGTCATCCAGCACCGGCTGGGCACAGTCCCGCGCCCGGCTTCGGAGCAGGGGCCGCGGGCCCTTCCCCAGCGAGGACGGGGGACAGGGCGACAGCTCGCGCGGGGAGCGGGCGACCAGGGACCCGCCACTGCACGCCGCGAGGGGACACTGCCCACGCCAGCCCGCGAGCGCGTCCACGCCGGGTTTTCCGAGGAGCCCTGGCCCCGCCCGCGGGCTGGGGCGGAACCGGAAGCCTCCGCGTCCCGACGCCCGGGCGTTTCCGGCGCTCGGGCTGGGGAATCCCGCTGCGCCCCGTTCCCACGGGGGTCGTGGGGATGTCTCCGTAGCCCAGGGAATCGCAGAGGCCCCCTCGGGGCTGGGAGGCTCGTCGTGCGTGGACAGGAGGGACAGAGCCGCTGGAAGCGCTGGAACTCAGCTTTATTCCCGCCCGGACCCGCAGCCCAGCGTCCTGCGGAGCCGCGCGGCCCTGGGCGGGAGACCGACGTGCCCCCCGGACGCGCAGTCACTCGAACACGAGGGTGGAACCTCACGATAGGGACACGGGGGAGAGGCCCAGGGAAGGACGAGGCTGAGCTGGTCTAGGCCCCAGGGAAGGCGGGCCTGGCAGAGGGCACAGGGCCTCGGGATCCGAGAGGCGTTTGGCTCGCCGGAGGACAGGAGTAGCTGTCCTTGAGAGGACGGCCACGAGAACAGCGGGGCTCGCCCTAGACCACTGGTTGTCCAGGTGAGGGCTGTCCCAGAGGTCCCGGGACATGGATGTTACTTATATCGTTTTCCTTTCAGTTCTCTAAGAATTTGCAGTGGGGTTTCCAGGGCTACTTAGTGTGTAGCGACCAGCAGCAGCTATAACCTACAGCGCACTGGAGTTTTGAAATAATCTTAAGAGCTCCTGAAATAGAACGTTTTGGGAACTACTGCTCTAGGCCTTTTAAGAACGCCGTAAGGGTTGTCTTTGAGAGAGAGAACGTCCCATCCACTCAGTGGACATAGAAGATGGGGTACTGTTTCGGGGAGCTACTATAGTAGTTTGGGCCAGAGAAGATGGTGGCTTCCACAGGATAGCGAGTGCCTTCATTGCGTTTTCTGGAAAAGAAGCGAGGAATTGGAAGTTTTAGGAGCGAAATGAATTGATCATGTTCCATCTAGAAACACGATCATAGTTGCAGAGGGTGAGAGGTTGGGGCACACATTTTCCCCCTGCCGGATACTGTGCTGTGTGCTGTACCTCGAGCACTTGCTAGAAAATATGTGGTCTCTTTTAAGCCTCCAGTCACCCAAGGTTCCACTAATGTGATAACCACCATACTGGCAGCCAATGTTACCACTAATGTAGGAGCTGCATGTGGCTCCTAAGCTCCTCAAATATGGCTAGTCCAATTGAGATGTGCTGGGGTCTCCAAAGAAAGACCTGCTTGTAAATTCAAAAGACATTTTAGGGGAGATGCTGGGGATCTAACCAAGGGCCTTATGCATGCTAGGAAAGCACTCTAAACTGAGCCATACCTCTTTTTTGTGTGTTCATCTGAGGTAGGGTCTCACTCTAGCCCAAACTGACCTGCAACTCACTGTAGGCCAGGCTGGCCTCAAACTCCCAGATCTTCCTGTCTCAGCCTCCCAAGCGCTGGGGTTATAGATGTGAGACACCATGCAAGACTACCTTCCCCCCCATACACTAGTTTTTCTAGGCAGGGTCTTGCTCTAGCCCAGGCTGAGGTGGAATTCACTGTGTATTCCCAGGCTGGCTCTGAACTCACAGCAATCCTCCTACCTCTGCCTCCCAAGTGCTGGGATTAAAGCTGAGTGCCACACACCTAGCTAGGTTTAAAATCATTTTTTGTTGTTGTTTTGTTTTTTTGAGGTAGGGTCTCCTAGCCCAGGTTGATCTGGAATTCACTATGTAGTCTCAGGGTGGTCTCAAACTCATGGCGATCCTCCTACCTCTGCCTCCTGAGTGCTGGAATTAAAGGTGTGTGCCACCACGCCTGACCTTGAATATTATATATCCAAAAACATTCCAGAATGTAAATAATGTAAGAAATTAGAAAGGTAAGCCGCTTGTGACTAAAAGCATGCGCCACGACGCCCAGCTGTCTAAGTACTAAAATGCCCACACCTACAGCCAGGGTGACACATGCCTTTAATCCCAGCACCCGGGTGGCAAAGGTAGGAGGATTGCTGTGAGTTTGAGGCCAGCCTGAGACTACATGTTGAATTCCAGGTCTCCCTGGGCTACAGCGAGACCTTACCTGGGGGTGGGGGGAATCCCACACCTATGGAAACTAAAGCCCAGATTCACTGTTTGAGGTCTGCTAGTTTGAGTAATGACAGGATTTAACCCAGATCTCTCTGAAGCATGAGTCTGGGACTGGCCACCACACCAGCTGCCACTGCCCTTCATGAATGATGAGTTGAGGTGGGGATAATATGGGAAAGGCAGAATAAGGGGTTGGAGTACTGTTACCTTCTCCTTGGAGTCCTTGCCGGTGGTCAGGTAGGCAACTGTGGGAAAAGATGGAGAAGGGATGGGATGTAGGAGTGCATGAGAAGGAGCCAGGTGTCAGCTTTTCAGAGACGGGGAATGTCCACATGGTTCCTGGCCTAAGTTCAAGGTGGGACTCACACGAACCTACACAGCCTGTGGCCTTGATGAGCCCCATGAGAAGAAAAGCAGAAAGGAACAGGCCTGCGCCGTCCTCCACAGAAGGGCCGGAAAGACCTAGTGGGTGGAAAGGGGGCAAGTGAGTTTGGTGTCTCCCTGAGGAGACTCTGCACTGGCTCCACAGGTCTCCCTGCAGTTACCTGCTACCTCCAGAGAGACTTCCGCACTGCGCCTAGGGCCCGGCAGGCTGGGGTGGCGGACACGACAGGCATAGCGGGTCCTGTGCTGCTTGCTGGTGACTGGGGGTAGCCGCAGGTGCGCAGAGATGCTGACGGAGCCATCCGAATGGTGGCGGAAGGCAGAGAGCCACCTCCGTCCCCCAGCCTTCCGAGAGCCACCTTCCGGGCCTCCCAGGGCCTCCCACTCCACCTCCAGACCCGCCGAAGGGTAGAAGTGGGACACGAGACAGACCAGCTCTGGGGGTGTCTCCCCTGGGGTGGCCCATACAAGGGGTGCTGGTGTTAGTGACACTTTAGGGGGCTCTAGGGAAAGAATAGGAAAAGAGCATTGGGGAATAGGTTCCTACCACACTCTCAGTTTCTTCTCTGGCTTTGCTAGTGCTGGAGGTGGATGGGGGCCTACTCTCCCCAGTGGAAGCTAGTCACAGGAATCCCCCTGCCACAGCTGCTAGGTTTCTCAGGAACCCTCCCCCACCCATTGCCCCTGGTTGCCAGGCAACCCCACGTGTTCATTCACCCCCACACACACGTTTTCTCCATCATTCCTCCCTTCTATGTCCCCCACTCACTGTGCATGGTGAGGTCCAGGACAACCTGTCCTTGCAGGTAGGGCAGATGTATGGTGGCCAGGTATGCACCCTCTTGAAAGGGCTGAACTGCAGGCAGCCAAAGGGTCCCATTCCCGGTCCATGGGCCCCAGGGATCATCATCATCCCAAGCAGCAAATGCCACGGCCCCCTCTTGAGCTGGTGGCACCAGTCCATCCAGCCCAGGAGTTGCAGCCAAGAGCAGGTGCCCCTCACCCATGTGCTGGCGCCGCCATTCCAGCCCAAAAGGCGGAGGCCCTGGAGCTAGAGGAGCAGCAGCTTCCGGGGTGGGGGGCATGTAGGCGAAGCTCAAGTCCAGCACAGCATCCTTCCCTAGTCGGATCCGAGGGGCCGGGTTGTGGGTAACGACCGTCAGCACCACTGGGGAGACAGTAGGTCAGGAGAGACTTGAGGGAAGGAAAAACACGTGCCTGTAACTCAGCTCCTCTAGAGAGGCCGCAGGAGGATTGAAAATTTAAAACGTGCCTGGGCTACACAGTTTAAGCAACTAATTATGAAAAATAAAAGAGGTTCCACGGAAGCAGCTCAGTAGTAGAGTGGTTGTCCAGCACACATAATGGCCTGCTATCATCTCCAGTAAGGGTTGGGGGCAGACCAAACAAAACCAGTAGACAGAGAGTGAGTGTGTGTGTGGTTTTCAAGGTAGGGTCTCATTCTGGCCCAGGCTGGCCTTGAACTGACTGTGCTCCTCCTACCTCCCCCTTGAGGTGGGAACTAAGGGTGTGCGCCACCACTCCTGGCTCAGCGTTTAAGCTCCTGATCACACAGAAACATTTAGAGGAAGAAGACAAAACAACTGGCTTCGCCTGATTTGCCCAACTCCAGTGGCCTTGGAGATGCAGTGTTCCCAACTGGACAGCCCGCCAGCTCCCTTTCGGCACTGTCCAGACGCTCCACCATAGACACCGCTCATCAGCTGCTTTCTCCACAGTGCGCTCCTCCAGACACTGTTTCATTCATTCATTCTGAGAGTCAGCCCAGGACCCAGAGCACATGCTAAGAACTCATACTACCATTGAGCTATCCCCACTCCCAGCTCTGAACAGGGGTTATTTTCTATGACAAACCTGAGGACAAAATCTATATCTGAGTCAGGCGTGGTGGTGCACGCCTTTAATCCCACCACTTGGGAGGCAGAGATAGAGGAATCACTGTGAGTACAAGGCCAGTCTGGGACCACAGAGAGAGTTCCAGGTCAGCCCAGGCTACAGTGAGACCCTATCTCGAATTTAAAAAATTTAGCCGGGCGCCTTTAACCCCAGCACTCAGGAGGTAGGAGGATCACAGTGAGTTTCAGGCCACTCTGAGACTACATGTTTATCATTTTTATTTATTTATTTGAGAGCGACAGAGAGAGAGAGAATGGGCTTGCCAGGGCCTCCAGCCACTGCAAACGAACTCGACGCGTGCGCCCCCTTGTGCATCTGGCTAACACGGGTCCTGGAGAATCAAACCTTGAACCGGGGTCCTTAGGCTTCACAGGCAAGCATTTAACAGCTAAAGCATATCTCCAGCCTTGAGACTAGATAATGAATTCCAGGTCGGCCTGAGCTAGAGAGGGAGAAACCCCCTTGCCTTGGGGGGGGGGGGTTACATTTGATCACCTATGTAACTGTTAAAATTGCGAATAGTTACCCCCCTGCCCTCCATATTCTGATTCCAGTGTTGTAGAGGGGCACCTAATCTTTGGTATATATTATATATTTATTTGCTTTGAGATACGGTCTTGCTTTATAAAAGCACAAGCTGGTCCTGGAACACTCTGTGGCCCTGGAAGGCGTCTAACTCCAGATCCTTTTGTCTCAGCTTCCTGGTGCTGAGATTACAGGTATGCACCCCCATGCTTGGCCAAGGCCAACAAGACTTACAGAGTCTGGTCTGGGAACTACAGTATGTATGGGTCCTTAACGTTTTTGGTGCTAATAAATATTTATTGGGTAGTGGATAAAGTAGCACAGTGCCTCCTCTGACACCAGTAAGGAACAGCAGCTGGGAGGACAGCATCCGCTTCTCACAGTTGTGAAAAACGGGCTCAGAGAGGAAAGGACATTGTCACCCCACCTCACAGGGAAGACCGGCAGCCCCACCGAGGACACGTTCCTCTGGAGACAGCGTCTGTACCTGCAGTGAACCGGGTTGGGGCTGGGAAGTGACAGTGGAAGTGCCAGACAGCACTGTTCCTGCGGGTGGGTCTGCGGGCGGGTGAGGGGGCAGGGCTCATGGTTTACACAAAAGCCACCTACAGGGCTGGAGAGATGTCTTAGCGGCTGAGGCGTTTGTCTGCAAAGCCAAAGGACCCGGGTTCAACTCCCCAGGACCCACGTAAGCCAGATGCACTGGGGGCACATGCGTCTGGAGTTGGTTTGCAGTGGCTGGAGGCCCTGGTGTGCCCATTCTCTATCTGACTCTTTCTCTCAAGTAAATAAGCGAGAAAATAAAAGCTAGCCACAGAACTAGGGGTAAAGTGAAGAAAACAACCCCTGCTTCAGAACTACCTACCGGTCACTTAGCACATCTCTCAAGGCCTGGTATCGGGAAACCTGCCAAGCCCCGCCCCCAGACAGCTCTCGGTTTCAGTGTTACTGCCGACTGCTTGAAGGGAAGGTGGAGATAAATTCTAGCCGAAACGACTCGTTAAACGAAAAGGAAACTGAACCCCAATTGCAGAAATGACTCAAGTCTATACATAGTGGGGCCGCTGGCCTACCGAGACGCTTAAAATCTACCCGCGCATCCCTCCATCACTGCCCCGCCTCCACTACCTGTTGCCATGGTGACGGGCACGGGCTCCCTTCTAGGCTCTGGCTGCCGGATCAGGAGGCTGGAGAGGCTGAGGACCGAGCTGGACATGCTGACCACCAGCCAGGCCCCGTCAAGGGCCCTCGGGCAGTTGCGCTCAGGGACCAGCCCCTGGGCCCACCTGGCGGCGGCGGGCTGCGGGACGAAGTGGCTCAACTCGCAGCGCGGCGCGGGCGCGCCCCGGGGGGACCTCCTGAAGGCGGCCTGCAGCGCGCCCGCGGGGTCTGCGGAGAGAAGGGGCGCGGGCTAGAGTCAGATGCACTGACGGGGAAAACTAAGGCCGGCTTTCCGTGGAGGCGAAGGAAGACTCACCGTCCACCTTGAGGTAGAGCTCGGGGTCGAGGTCTGGCCGGGGCGGCGGCCCCCGGGGGCCGTGGCGCAGCAGGAGCGCGGCGGACCTCTGGGCCAGGCCGCCCCTACCGGCATCTTCCACGAACCAGCACTCGATCGCCGCGGGTCCTCCCGAGACGGCGGTCGCCAGGCCTGGGTGAGGGGCGCCAGAGACCCCAGTGGGACCGCGTCCCCTCCCTCCACCCGCCCCCAGGAAAAGCTGCGGGGCTCGCTCACCCAAAGCCACGGCGATGAGCAGGGACGAGGACATGGCGCTGCGATCTCCTCCACCGCCTTTCACTTTCATTTCCCTCCAACAACCCGCAGCAGGGTGGGAAATCCCCGCTCCGGGTACGTGCGACCGGGACGCTGGGGCTGTGGACACCTCGGCCCCGCCCCACCCTCCCGGGTCACCCTGCAGCCACAACCCAAGCCCGTCGTCCTCGCGGCAGCAGCCCCCAACTGTGCCAGGTCCCAGCGAAACAGAGGGGCTGTCCGGGAGCCAAGTCAAGTGACCAATAAATATTTTAATTGTTAAAAAGAAATTAAAACCTATGCTAGGCGACTTCTCGTCTCCACCCGCTCTCTCCTGAGGACCGACTAGGGATCCCCGCGGGCGGTGTGGGAGACAGTATGGAAATCAGGTGAGCATCCAGCGGGAGGGGACGGGACCACAGCGGGACTCAAAGGCCTAGTCCCCACAACACGAACACAGACTTCAGGCACAGACCACCACAACCTGCCCCTTGACCCTGTGATTCCAGATGCTTACAACGCCCCCCCCTTTCGCCCCATAACCATGCTCTACGGAGCTGGAGCTTTGGTGTACCCACCAGACGGCTTAGTTCCGGGGACAGTGAGGAAGGAAAGGGATGAGGGGGGAACCGGCTGGCGATGGTGCCCTCGCCATTATATATACAAGTCCATAGAGACAGAGGACGACAGAAAGCAGCCTGGGGAACCCCACAGGCCGCAGCGCCCTGCTGCGTGCTCCCACTGCCCTCCTCCACAAAAGCTACCCCAATCATCTGCCCCTCAGTTTGCTCCTCCGCCCCCACTGAAATCCATCTCCACCTTGTGCACACTGGGTGGGGACCAGACCCTCGGGTTGGACGGAGGTGTGGTCTCATTGGTCTCGTCGCCACTGCCCCCGCCCACTCCAGAGGACTCTCTCTTGGGTTGCAGGGCTGGCCCGGTAGATGCTCCGGGTCCGGGTCCGGGTCCGGGTCCTGCTCCCGGCCCCGCCCCGCCCCCGCCCATTCGGTGGCGGCGCTCACAGTGTCCCCGATGGCGCATGAAGCTGTCCCTCCACATGAACTTCTTGGCGCAGACGCCGCACTCGTAGGGCTTGAGGCCCGTGTGCGTCTTCATGTGCTCCGTTAGGTGGTGCTTCATCTTGAATTTTTTGTTGCACACCGGGCAGTCGAAGGGCCGCAGGTTGAGGTGCATGTTCACGTGCCGATCCCGCATACTCTTATGGGAGAAAGCCTTCCCACAGTGGCACAGAAAGATCTTATTCCCGTCTCCGCTCCCTGACCCTGCGGGGGTCCCAGCAGCACCACCTGTCACTGTCAGGTTCCCTGCCGAGGTGCCTCCCAGGGCCACTGCCCCGTGTTCTGCTGGGTTCCCTGGTGGCTGGCCTGGAGCCTGTGAGGAGGAGGAAGAGGACGGGAAAACCAGGGTCTGGCTGCCCTGCATGTCCAGGGGAAGGAGAGGTCGGGGAGGGTGGCTGGGAACATAGGAGGAAGGGGTGGGGCCCCCTGCCTCATCAAGCCCTGCTCCGGGGCCGCCACCCTCATAGGGGCCGAAGTCATTGGAGGACTCACAGAAGTTGACCTGCTCCTCCCCCTTGTCGGGGGGTTCAGTCAGGGTCCGAACATCGCTGATACTGAGTGTAGTTTCAGGCCCGCCCCCTGCTCGAACCCCAGAGCCTCCCCCCAGCTCTTCGTCCTCATCATCCTCACAGGTCAGCACCAGGTCTTCCTCCTCTTCCTCATCCTCCAGATCTGGGTCTTGGGGAGCCAGAGGTGCTGGTGCAGGACAATTCCTACCCCGCTTCACATACACCCAGTGTTTCTGGGGCACGACAGTGGCAGGCATGCAGGCAGGCCTCCGGAGCCCAGCGCCTGGGACCACAGCTCCTCTCCCATCCCCACCATCATCACACAACTCATCGGCCTCCAGCAGCAACTTCCCAGAGGTGGCACCACCACTGCCAACCACAGGGACCGGAAATACAGGGCCACCTCCTCGGCGTTCCCCACTACCCACGGCAGAAGCTGCAAATGCCTCTTGGGAGGAAGAGAAATCAGCAGACTCGCGGGGACTGAAGTAGTTGCTGCTGCTGGGTGACTGATTCTCACTGGCCCGGCTTGAGGCATGGGCACGCACGGAGCCCACGGCAGGGGCTACAGTGCCCCCACTCCCTGATGGTACCGCAGCCCCGGGGAGAGTGACAGAAGTAGCTGCAGCAGTAGCGATGGTGGTGGCAGCTGCGGTCCGGCCCTCACGCAGGAGTTCAGTACATTTGTCCACAATGTGCCACATTTGGAGCACAGAGCCCACTGTGAGGAAGTTGACGATGTCAGCAGCAGCCATGCTGAGACGGCCTGTGTAAGCAGAGGCCAGAACAGTCTCAAAAGCACCTGGGTCCATGACGCTGGGCAGCGAGATGGAGGTCATGCCCTTGAGGAGGACCTGGTCGTGAAAGTAGGGAGAGGAGGCCGCCAGGACAGCCCGATGAGCCCTGAACTCCCGGCCCTGCACGCGGATAGACACATCGCACAGCTGACCTTGCAGCCGCTGCTGATTAAGGGACTCCAGGAGAGCACTGGTCACCTCAGGGAAGGACACGTGGACCACAGCGGCTGCTGGCAGGGGCAGTGGGGGTGGAGCCAGCGACAGAGGCAGTGGGAGTGCCGCCCCACTGGGTGACATGGGAGATGGATCCATGTTATGGAAGGAGGGGATACCCCCCCAGCCACAAGAACACAGGAAGAAAGGCGGCCGGGGGGGTCTCTGGGGAGAAAAAAAAGAGAGAAAATGAAAAAAAATATATATATATATATATTTTTTTTTGGTTTCTGAGATAGGGTCTTGCTCTAGCACAGGCTGACCTGGAATTCACTATGTAGTCTCAGAGTGGCCTTCAACTCACAGAGATCCTCCTACCTCTGCCTCACGGTGCTGGGATTAAAGGCATGCACCACCACGCCGGGCTGAAAAAAAACATTTTTTAAAACACAAAGCCCATTACAGTAAAAACATTCCTACTCATCTTCCACGTAACTTCCTATAACACGGGGACAGGCATACCTCTCAACACCACTAGGCAGACAGAAAAGTGAAACTCCCTTTAAAGAGTGGGGTGACATCCCTTAAATTATGGCCTATTTCCCAGATGCCTGAGCCTTAAAAAAATATCCCTTCTAGCCGCGCATAGTGGCCTTTAATCCCAACACTTGGGAGGCAGAGGTAAGAGAGTCACCATGAGTTCGAGGCCACCCTGAGACAACATAGAGAATTCCAAGTCAGCCTGGGCAAGAGTGAGACTCTACCTAAAAAAGAAAGAAAGTTCCCTCCTGCTGGGTACAGTAGTGCATATCTTTAATCCCAGCATGAAGGAGGCAGGGTTAGAAGGATCGCTGTGAGCGGGACTACAGAAGTTCCAGGTAAACCTGGGCTAGAACGAGACCCTACCTCGAAAACACCAAAAAAAAAAAAAAAAAAAAAAAAAAATCCAGGGTAAGAGGCAGAAGTAGGTGGATTGCCGTGAGTTCGTGGCCACCCTGAGTACATAGCGAATTCCACGTCAGCCTGGGCTACAGAGAGACCCTATCTCAAAAAAAAAAAAAAAAAAACGCCTTCCTTGAGGGTTTTGCCCTTTCCGGGGAGGGATGGGGGTAGACCTGCTCTACGGACGCCCCCAACCCCGCACAGACCACAGCCCCCTTCCTCCAGGCTCCTCCCTGGCACCGCCCCTGTCAAGACCCTCCCCAGCTCCGCCCCTCAGTCGTTCAGACCCCGCCCCACACCTACCCCCGCCCCCGCAGGACCCCGCCCCCCCGCTCCGCCCAAAACACTCCTTCTGCCTCTTCTCCCACCCGGAGAACGCCCCGAAAACCCACGCGTCCCCGCTTACCGGGCCGCGCACCCCCGGACCCCCCGCCCCTCACTCGGCGACCAGCGCTGCAGCCTGGGCCCCTCCCGCCGCCATCTTGCGCCGACTCCCTCCACCCTCCGCCTCCGCTCCGCCTCCCGGCCCTCCGACTTTAAAGGTACAGGCAGGCACCCCGCCCATGTGGCTAGGCAGGACTCGGCCGACATCGCCATTTTTCCTTTAAAGAACCATAGCCTCATACTGCCTTAAAGGTACCAGGTCCCCTCCTCCACTGAGGATCTAGGACCTGGTTTAGCCGAAGCTTTCATTCCCTTTAATTCTACCAAACCTGCCTTTTCCCACTGGCGATGGGTCCTCGCCTTCACTCCTCTGGCTCCACCCCTAAGCTGTGGCCATTAGCTGGTTTGCAGGATCTAATTGCCCTCTTCCAAGCATCTGACAGTCCCTGAAGCCCCGCCCCCTTCCTCCGGCCGTGGATTGGCCAACTAACCTTGAGTCAGCCCCTGATTGGCCTTTTCACTCCTACCGCTCAAAGTGAGAAAGTAGAGATTTAAGAGAGCACTTAAAAAAAAAAAAATTTAAAGTGCCTGGCGCAGGGTTCTAGGACAACTCGAGGGTAAAAAAAAAAAACCACAAAGTGAGGTATGCAGGGCTAAGCCAGAAAGGGCAAGTCCTGGGCTACCTCAGGATGGGGACTGACTGAACCTGAGAGAGCGGGTACCAGCTCTTACAGCAGGACAAAGACAAGATTACAATAAGAAAAGATTTTATTGTTTTTTAATGTGTCTGTGTAAAACTTAAAATTTTTTTTCAAAGAAACACCACCAAAAAGAAATTAGCTCAGTTCATCCCTTCCTCAGGCATTTGAGTCCCACAGTTCCACAATCTTCCAAATGCGATCAAAGCATCACAGAGGCAGGGACAGCAGGAGGCAGCTAGTCAGAGTCTGAGAGCACGATGATCTCCTCTGGATCGCACTGCGTGGCCACGCTCATCTGCAACAAAGTGTGATACAAAGTCTAGAGTGAGCTACAAGGAATTACGGTTTAAAAACGAGGGTGGGACACTTTTAAATCCTAGACTAGACACAGATTCCACCCTGGGGTAGAGTGAGGCACTGCGTGGAGGGGAAGGGATGGCAGATATAATATTCAGACAGAGGTTAGGTTCGACAAGGAGTGAAAAAGAGCCTCTAGTCTTACCTTGTAAGTACCAGGCTGGGGAGGGTGTAGGTGGGAGATGTGGGGTAACAGGGCTGAAGAAGGGCTGCAGAGGGAGCTGGTCACCAGGCCATGGCTTGGAGAGTCTACTCTCGTGGAAGAATCAGCAACAGGAGCCGTGGAAGCCAAGGGAGAAAGTGGACTAGGCAGGGTTCGTATCTCCCCAGTCTGCTCCTGCTCTGCCCTTTGCCTTTCCACACAGCTAAGGACAGAAGGTACGTGTGTGTAGTGCGGGAGGAGCAGGTATGTGGCCTCCCCCAGCAGGCCCTCCTTGGCTTCCCTGTTCCTCACCTGTTGAACTGTCCTGATTCTGCCTGCTTCCTTTCCTTCCGCGGTTTCTTGCATGGGGGACTGGACTCTCCCCAGGTGTGAGGAGAGACACCCCCATTGACGGAAGTGGATGTGACCACAGCTGCCCCGTTCTCCGCGACACTGGAAAGGGGACCCTCTGACTGCCTATTAGAAGAGGAAATGTCCTCCTCAGGGGAAGGGGTAGTGTCCACGGGCAAGGCTTCAATCTCCAGCTCAAAGAGCTGAGACGCAGGACTCTCTTCCTTCAGGGGCGACTCTTGTAGCTGTTCTCCACTGCTTTCAGCATCCACGCAGGAGGGGCTCAGGGCTTCTTCCAGTGGTGAAGCTGGGGCCACTGTGAGTCCTTTCTGTTGAGGCTCCCCGGAAGACCCACTGAGACCTTTGTTAGGTTCCAAGTTCTTTTCAGTGGAGATCTGTGACGGGGATGTGGGGCTTCTGGCTCCTTCATTATCTGGGAAAGAGCAGAGGGAGGAGGGCATGAGGACTGGGGAGGGGAGGGCCTGCTACAAAGAAACAAGGAATGAGAGGAGGAAAAGGAGTCGCAACAAGTGTAGAATGATGTATGGGAACAATGCTCTCACATACCTCCTCTTTCTTCCTCCTCCTCTTCCCCCTGACCCTCCTGCAACTGTTCTAGATCCTCCTCCTCAGATTCTGTGGCCTCATCCTCATCATCATCATCTTCATCGTCATCTTCTTCCTCCTCCTCCTCATCATCACTTTCCTCATCTTCATCAGTTTCAGCCTTGGAGGTAGAAGGGCACTCATGGGATGTCATTCCACTAGGACCCTGGGAGATAAAGGAGACTAAGGGATTCCTTGCTTCAGAGGCTTTTTTGTGGCAGTACTGGGGTCTGAACTTAGGGCCTCACAGATGTTAGGCAAGTGCTCTACCATGGAGCTATAACCTCAAGACTGAGGGTTCAGTTACTGTACTCCATCTGTACACTGCCCCATCAGTAACCCTGGAACCCCAATGGCTAGTATACAGGGAGGAAAGGTCTGTCTGACAGGTATGTCCCTTCCACACCTCACCACAATCCAAGGAGGCTTTGGGGGAGCCTGCAGAGTGGGGAGAGCTGCCTTGGGGAAGCCGGGCTCTCCGCTTCTGTCTCTCGTCCTCCTCACTTTTCTCTTGCATCAGTGCATATTTGGAGATGACCTCATCCAGTCGGTTCATGGCCAAACTACGGTTTTCCCGAAGGCGGCGGGCCAACATGGGATCTGAGAGTGCAGGGTCAATGCCTGTGTGGGAAGATATGAACCAGATCCTGCAGCTCGTCAAGTCCTAGAAGGAGTGGGAGAGATGGCCCCTCCACCACATATTCAACAGTCTGTGAAGGCCACCCCACTAACCTACCTGGCCTATAGTCATCCGTGAGATGGCAACCAAAGTTGTAGATGAGGTCAAGGTGGCGGCGCTCCTGTAACCTAACACCCACATCCCGGAAGGCATCCTGAGCTATGAGCTGGAGCTGCTGCCGGGGGAGACCCAGACTGTGCCGAGTGGCTGCCTTCTCCACAGCTCGCAACACGTCTCCATAGTCAGGAAAGGCATCAAGCCCTGGCCTGTTGATGAGCCTCTCGATGCGCCTATTTACCTCTGGATACCGGGTGCCCCGGTAGGGGATGCGCTGCTCTATGACCCGGCCAGTCAGAGAAGAGCAGTCCTTCAGCTCACACAGCCTCCCAAAGAGGCGGATCAGCTTCCGCTTCAACCGGGCCTCCTGCAAATATGTGGAGTCTGGATCGTCCAACTCTGACAGATCCAACTCCCTCTCCTGTAGCCGCCGGATCTCTGCCACGTAGAGAGCCAGCAGCTGCTCCAAGCGCTGGATCTGCCTCCGGGAACCACGGTGGGTCCTTGGGGCCTCAGAGGCAGTGGTTTCAGCATTTGTGGGGTCCGAGGGAGGATTGTTCTCAGAGGGTTCACCGGAAGTGGAGCCTGCTGGAGCCAGGTTCAGTTTCTTCTTAGTCGAGTGGGCTTTAAGCACAGTGCAGAGCTCATTGATGTAGACATAGAGCTTGGCTGGCTGGCTCTGGGCCCGAGAGAGGACCCGAGACAGGATGTTGCAGAACTCTGCTGAGGCCAGAAACAGAGGCTGGGCACGCTGCTGCAGTTTATGGAGGAACGGGACCACCTCAGGGTGATCTGATGTATGTGTCTTACACAGTTCAAGGAACTAGAAGATTCAGAGAGAGGGAAGGGGAAAGAAACAAGGAAGGAGTTGACGAAGATGAGCTTAGTAGGGAAGCCAGGGTCAGGAGAGCCAATCATCTGTCTCCCTCCCCCTAAAGCTCACCTCTTCAAACAGCTTCTCATTTTCCAACTTGTAGGATTTCTTGCCACCCAAGTCACTGCTTCCTCTGGCTGCTTCCGGTTCGGAGGGGCTAGGGTCTTCTGCTCCTGGGGAGGATGGGTTGGGGGATGGGTGGGAAGGCTCTGGTTGAATAGCTGCTACATCTTCATCATCATCATCATCCAGCACAATGATACTGTCAGCGGCGGCCATGAGGGATCAAATCCCCCTGAGGTAGGAAGTACTGGAGGCTTCAGAATTCCTGCTGGAAGGGAATGGGGTCTCAGGAAGAGCCCCCCCTCCCAGCACAGCCCCCTTCTTTCGGCAGACATGTTTTCCAGGCACCTACGGTTTTGGTAAAGCAGCGAGGGCCCAACAGTGTTCTCACTGCCTAGATTCAACAACTTCTGGTTGTATGTGGTTTGGGGGGACAAAGCTCCCGCCAAGTATTAGGTCCCCACTTGAACTTCACCCTTCAAGTCGACTTCCTGGATTTAGGTTGCGTTTCTCCACCATCCATCACACTTGACAAGCTGCTTCTCACCACTCATCCCAGTCACACATACCCCACACGCAAACTCCAAGTTTCCCTTACAACCCCTGGTACACAGTGGGTGCCATTTCATAGCTTGCCCCCTACCGCCTACCCAACACGGTGGGCCCCACCCCTACCCCTCCCAATCACCGCCCCTCCAACTCCTAGGTCCATGTGAACGGATTTCCCTCTCCACCATCTGGTCAGTTTCAGTTTGCTTTCCTCTCTTGGAATTATCTCCATAATTGACCTCCGCACGGGTTTCCTCGAACCCGGGCTTCACGATGGATAAATATATATATTTTTTCCACAAGTCCCCTCCCTCTCACCCCACCCTAACACTCCCCACCCCATTTTCTCAGTGACTTGTAACCGATTGTGTGAGCCCCGCACTGGACTCTGGCTCCGCTCGGATCTCAACCCCCAGCCCGGGACTCTACGACGTAGATAAGCTTCCCGCCAAGTCCCCTCCCCCAGTTCGGTCCCCCCCACCCCCGGGGGCGGCCCCACTCCCCTTCAGGCACAGCGAGGTACCAAGAGCCCGAGCCTCAGCACCGGCATACACACACGTTACGCCGGCATGCCTGCCTCGACGTCCCCCGCCCCGGCCTGCGCACCTCGCACGGTCCGGCCCCCACCTCAGAAACGGTCTCTCGAGGCGACCCTCGCCGCTGATCACAGAACCTCGCATGGTTCCCTCCTCCTTCCCTCCCCCTCCCGCCGCAGACCCCCACTACGGACCGGAAGCCGCAGAGTTTCCGCCTCCCAGCACCAGAGAGCCACCATACTGCCGTACGGATCACAGCCCGGCCGTCACCGGAAGTCGCGGCGGCCCCGCCCACCTCGCGCGCGCAGCGCCGCGGCCCCGGCTCGGGGCGGGGCGGGGCGGGGCGGGGCGGCGCGGCGGTGCGGGCCGCCATCTTGCCGTACGGCAGCGCCGGAGCGCGGGCGGCTCGCGACCGCTCGGCCCACAGAAACGTCCTGCCTCGCTCGGGCCCGGCGTGGCGGGGGAGTGTGTGCCCGAGACGCCGAGCCGCCTTTCCCGGGAGGGGAGCCCGAGAGATGGGGAGGAGGTCTTCTGGGCCTCCCCGGGCGCGGCGCTGCGCCCTCCCCGCCTGCCCGTCTCGCTCGCTCGCCCCCGGACGCGGTCCAGCCCGCTGCCCGCCGTCGACCCCCGTCGGAAGCAAACACACAGGCAGACACGCGGGCCCGGGGCCGGTGCGGTGGTTATTATTGTGCCGGAGGCCGTGCTCTCTGCGGACGGGTGGAAGGATTCGGGGCGTGTGGGGAAGGGGGCCCGCTCGGTCGCCGCCGGGACACCGAGTGAGGCCGCTGAAGTCCCGCGGGGCGTCTCCTCTTCTAAGCCGAGAGCTGCTGGGGGCCACCGGCTGTCGCAGCCGCCGCCCGCTTAGGGTGGTTGGAGGGGCTGCCGGAGGCCAGGCTGGTCCTTGGCCGAGCTGATGGGGAAGCCAAATAAAGGTTAACTGTAAAGTTAAAAATGCTAACCTGCCTTCTTAGCTTTTGTAACGTTGCTTGCTTGCCTCAAATTGACTAAAGAACAACCATTTTGAGATGATAATCTCTGGTTAGCCCCTGCCCTGAGAATCTAACCGACTTGTTGTTGCTCTTGAACCTTGCTCCATTGCCTAGTTCCCGAACCCTGTCTCTGTTTCCTGGAACCCAGGAAGCCACCACCCTGCCTGCAGTCACTTTTGGCCTAGCCAAGCAACGCCAGGTGGACTCCACCAATCAATCCCCTCTATATGGAAAGTCCCCTGAGCAAGACCCCCTCCCTAGCTCTGTGGTTTTTCCCTATGTAAACCCTGTGAAGTTGCTATTCGGGGCTCTTCACCCCTCCTGCGTGAGGACTCTGTGTTGAGCCCCGGTGCACCGGTACTTCAATAAACACCTCTTGCTGCATTGCATCGAGAAGCGTCAGTGTCAGTCTTTGGGGTTTCGCTCGATTCCTGAGATTTGGAGTCCCTCGGTGAGGAGGGGGTCCCAACATTTGGGGGCTCATCCGGGATCTGAGCAGACCCCAGACTCACATTCACAGTCTCGGAGGTAAGAAGGCGCCCTTGTCCATTAGTCTGTGTTTTTGGCTGTTTTTCTGTTTGTCTGTTCTTCCCTGAATTCTGGAAAGACACTTTCGCTTCGCAGGTGTGTCATTACCGTGAGGGCCATACACAGTGGACAGCAGACATGCATTTATATGCCACAACCTGCAGCCCTGGGGGACGCTTGGTGGCTTCCTATCTGGTGGACTCTGACCGGGTCCACATCTGTGCGAAAGTGTTGTCTGGCTCCAGACCTGGGCCATCAGAATCATTTCGTTTTTGTGGCAAACAAAATTTGGTCGCTTCTTCCTGACCCTGGTCTGTTTATTGTTCATTGTTTCCTTACTCTTCTATCATTTTTCTACACATAACACAATGGGACAAACTGTTTCCAGTCCCTTAGACCTGACTTTGACTCACTGGACTGACGTTAAGGAGAGGGCACATAGTTGAGGTGAAAAAAAGGAAATAGCCTACATTTAAGGAAGGATGGCCACTGGAGGGCACTTTTGACTTGACAGTTATTCAGGCAGTCAGACATCTTGTTTTGCAGGAACGTGGAGGACACCCGGACCAGATTCCCTACATTTTCACCTGGCAGGACTTGATCCAAGACCCCCCCGGCCTGGATCAAGCCCTGGATTCCCCCACAACCCCCTAACAAGGGCCCCCATGGGCCCTCCAAGGTTCTTTTTGCAGAATCGGAGAAAAAGATGATATCACGGATCTACCCGGAGACCCAGCCCGATCTCCTCCTCCTGGACCCACCTCCACCCTATCCACCTGTCCAGCCACCTACTGCGCCGCCAGCCCTCCCTGAGTTGGGCCATCAAGGGGGCCCCGCTGCGGGAACCAGAAGTAGGAGGGCTCTTTCCCCAGACACTGCCACTGCCCTCCCACTCAGAGCTCTGGGACCCCCTCCCCCCCGTTCCAGGGCCAGGAGAAGACCCTACGCATGTACCCCTACAGCCCCTCCAGTACTGGCCTTTCTCCTCGGCAGACTTATATAACTGGAAGGCCAATCACCCCCCTTTCTCTGAGGATCCCTCCAAATTAACTGCTCTGATGGAATCCCTAGTTTTCTCTCACCAGCCGACTTGGGATGACTGCCAACAGTTGCTGCAGGCTCTTTCACAACTGAGGAAAGGGAACGCATTCTCCTCGAGGCTAGGAAAAATGTCCCTGGAGACGATGGATGTCCTACACAACTCCAGAATGTTATAGATGATGGGTTCCCCTTGACCAGACCTGGATGGGACTTCAATACCCCTGACGGTAGGGAGCATCTCGTGTCTATCGCCAGGCTCTGGTGGCTGGTCTCTGAGGGGCTGCAAGACGCCCCACCAATTTGGCCAAGGTAAGAGAGGTTCTACAGGGACCCAATGAGCTCCCCTCGATGTTCCTCAAACGCCTCATGGAGGCATATCGTAGATATACACCGTTCAACCCAATGGCAGAGGAACAGAGGGCATCAGTATTAATGAGTTTTGTGGATCAGTCTGTATCAGACATCAGGAGAAAGTTACAAAGGTTAGATGGCCTAGGGAGGTATACTCTGTCAGACATAGTAAAAGAGGCAGAAAAAATATACAATAAAAGAGAAACTGAGGAAGAGAAAGAGCAGAGAAAAGCAAAAGAGCAAGAGGAAAGAGAAACTAGAAGGGATAAGAGACATGAAAAAAATATGACTAAGATTCTGGCCGCCCTAGTTAAAAATTATAAGGAAGCCATTAGAAGACAACTAGACAAGGACCATTCCCGGGCAACAAGGCACCTCTAGAAAAGGACCAATGTGCCTATTATAAGGAAAAAGGGCATTGGGCCAAAGATTGCCTCAAACAAAAGCCCAAAAGAATACTCAGTTTGGAGGATGATGACTAGGGGAGACAGGGCTTGGACCCCCTCCCCGAGCCTAGGGTAACTCTCAAGGTGGAGGGGAAACCTATTACCTTTTTAGGCAACACGGGCGCCCAACATTCAGTACTCCTGAAACCAGAAGGACCCATTTCTGACAAAAAGTCCTGGGTCCTTGGGGCCATTGGGGGCCAACAATTTTCATGGACTACCCGAAGAATGGTGGATTTGGGCGTGGGCCGGGTATCCCAGTCGTTCCTCGTAATACCAGGTTGCCCAGCCCCTTTATTAGGATGGGACTTATTGACCAAAATGGGAGCCCAAATTACCTTTACTGATAAAGGCCCACTGACGACCCACCGACATGGAGGCTTCACCCAAATATTAACCCTGAAATTAGAAGATGAACATAGACTATTTGAAAGCCCCCAGATTAACCCAGAACTTGACGTATGGCTAACTAAAATCCCCGGAGCTTGGGTTGAAACTGCTGGGATGGGGCTGGCCTCCCACCAACCCCCAATAATGATCAACTTAAAAGCTTCTGCCACGCCCGTTTCAATACGCCAGTACCCAATGAGTTCTGAAGCCAGGGAAGGAATTAAACCCCACATAAAGAGACTCTTAAAATTGGGGGTTCGAAAACAGTGCCACTCTCCTTGGAACACCCCATTGTTGCCAGTACGGAAGCCAAATACTAATGATTACCGCCCTGTCCAGGACTTAAGGGAAATTAACAGGAGAGTTGAAGACCTCCATCCCACTGTGCCCAACCTCTACAACCTCTTGAGCTCCCTTCCCCCGGATAGAGACTGGTATACTGTTATTGACTTAAAAGATGCTTTTTTCTGCTTGCCACTACATGAAAAAAGTCAGCCTATCTTTGCCTTTGAATGGAAAGATCCAGACTCTGGGATCTCTGGACAACTAACTTGGACTAGACTGCCACAAGGCTTCAAAAATTCACCTACTCCCTTTGATGAAGCCCTCCACCGGGACTTGGCCCCCTTCCGGGCCTCCAACCCCCAGGTTACTCTTCTCCAATGCGTGGATGATCTCCTTCTGGCTGCTAATGCCCAAGCAGACTGCGAGAAAGGTACAATTGCCCTGCTGGAGGAACTGGCCCGCTTGGGATACGGAGCCTCCGCCAAGAAAGCCCAGATCTGCAAAAGGCAAGTGACTTATTTGGGGTACTCATTAAGAGAGGGATGGAGGTGGCTGACAGAGGCCCGCAAACAGGCTGTAGAGCAGATCCTGACACCTAAGTCAGCCAAACAGGTGAGGGAATTCCTGGGCTCTGCTGGTTTCTGCCGACTATGGATACCTGGATTTGCAACTCTCGCTGCCCCCCTCTACCCCTTGACCAAAGCCAATGCCCCTTTTCAATGGGGGGGGAAAGCAACAACAGGCTTTTGATAATATTAAGCATGCCCTTCTCAAGGCGCCTGCTCTCTCCCTTCCTGACACCACCAAGCCATTCTACTTGTTTGTGCATGAGCAGAAGGGAATAGCTAAAGGAGTCCTCACTCAGAGACTTGGACCCTGGAGAAGGCCAATTGCATATTTGTCCAAGAAGTTGGACCCAGTAGCGGCCAGTTGGCCTCCCTGTCCTAAAATCATTGCTGCAGTGGCATTGCTCTTAAAGGATGCTGACAAATTAACCTTGGGACAGACTGTCACCATAATTGCCTCACACGCTCTGGAAAGCATCGTTCGCCAACCGCCCGACAGATGGCTCTCCAATGCCAGGATCACCCACTATCAGAGTCTCCTCCTCAACTCTGACAGAGTCAGATTTGCAGCCCCCACTCAGCTAAATCCCACCACCCTCTGGCCAGACCCAGACCCCACGGTGATCCACAGTTGCGGGGATATTCTGGCCGAAGCCACAGGGGTGTGATCTGACTTGACGGACCAGCCACTACCGGACGCGAAGGTAACCTGGTTCACGGATGGCAGCAGCTACCTCCTTGAAGGTAAGCGGATGGCTGGGGCTGCCGTAGTGGATGGAGACAGGGTGATATGGGCCAATAAATTACCAGAGGGAACATCAGCTCAAAAAGCAGAACTAATAGCTCTGACTCAAGCTCTAAACATGGCGGAAGGGAAAAGAGCCAAAATTTACACCGATAGTCGGTACGTTTTTGCTACAGCTCATGTCCATGGGGCCATTTACCAGCAGAGGGGACTATTAACCTCCGCAGGAAAGGAAATTAAAAATAAACAAGAAATCCTAGAATTGCTGGATGCCTTACACCAGCCTGCCAAACTAGCCATAGTTCACTGTCCGGGACATCAGAAAGGAAATTCCCCCGTAGCGCAGGGAAACAGAATGGCAGATAAGGAAGCTAAAAAGGCAGCCCAGGGAACTTACTTATTTCCTTTGATTGAAAAAGAAATTAACTCTTCAGATTCTCAGCCTTCAGATTATACGGAACAGGACTTTAAGGCCATGGCTAAAATCCAAAAACGCTTTAATCCAGACTCCCAAAGATGGGAAACCGAAGAAGGAAAACAGATTCTGTCCAGGGAACAGGCGGAACAAATCCTCCAACAGATACATCGGTTAACTCATTTTGGGACAAAAAAATTAATAACCACTCTTGCTAAAACCAATTATCATATTATTGGACTGACAGAAATGGCAGAAAATCTTACTAAACAATGTGTTCCCTGTCAAACAGTAAATGCACAGACTGCCCAAATGGGTTCAGGGCAATGGCTCCATGGGGACTGCCCAGGCCTATTTTGGGAAACTGATTTCACTGAGATGAAGCCTGCCCACTATGGAAATAAATATCTTTTAGTTTTCATAGATACCTTTTCAGGTTGGGTGGAGGCCTACCCTACCAAGAAAGAAACTGCTACACTGGTAACCAAGAAACTTTTAGAAGAAATCATCCCCAGGTATGGGATACCACAGGTGATAGGGTCAGATAACGGCCCTGCCTTTGTTGCCCAGGTAAGTCAGGAGGTGGCCAGAATATTGGGGATTAATTGGAAATTACATTGTGCATATAGACCCCAAAGTTCAGGACAAGTAGAAAGAATGAATAGAACCTTAAAAGAGACCATAACTAAATTGTCCTTGGAGACTGGTCATACTAACTGGACGATGCTCCTACCTTGGGCTCTCTTTACAGTCCGGAACACCCCCTACAAGTTTGACCTTACCCCTTTTGAGATTTTATTTGGGGTCCCTACCCCCTTAAGTCAATTGCTGACACCCAAACATCCAGACACCATTCCTAACTCTGATCTTAATGCCAGGTTGCAGGCCTTACACCTCCTTCAATCTGAATTGTGGCCACAGATAAAGGAGGCCTGTTCTCCAGCCAAGGAACCAACACCTCACCGGTACCAGGTGGGGGACTCTGTTTACGTGAGACGCCACCATTCTACCAGTTTGGAACCACGGTGGAAGGGACCATTCATCATGTTGCTAACAACACCCACAGCCATAAAGGTTGATGGAATTGCAGCCTGGATTCATGCGTCGCACGTCAAGCCAGCTCCACCAGAGACCACAACATGGAGACTGGAAAAGACTGGTGACCCCCTTAAGCTGCGCTTATGCCACCTGCCTGATAATGATGGGACTATTATCCCCAATTAAAGCTAGCCCCCATAACCCTCAGAAGTTAACCTGGCAAGTTATCTCCCAAACAGGGGATATAATTTGGAGTACTACCAAAAACGCCCCTCCTTGGACCTGGTGGCCACCCCTCCACCCGGACCTTTGCGGATTAGCGGCTGGCCTAGAAGATTGGGATATCCCGGGGGTAGACCCCCAAGATAAAAACCCCACATGCCGGTCGGGAGACTGTCATTGTTTAACGCCTGTTGATGGGATAGGAGGGGGAATAGGCTGTAGCCATCCACAATTGAGGGCTGAACTCCGTAAACAGGAGATCTATGTCTGCCCTAGAAATGGGAGAGATCACAAAACAGTTGCTGAATGTGGGGGGCAGGAGTTTACTACTGCAAAAGCTGGGGATGTGAAACAACTGGAACGGCCTATTGGAAACCACAATCCAATTGGGACGCAATTGCCCTCACCCGAGCTTCCCCCTTAGACAAGGAAACCCCAGGCCTTACCAGCCACCGCTGTTCTGGGTCTACCACCTCAAGCCAGATGGGACTCTGCTCGCGACCCATCAGTCCTGGCGGCCACCACTGTCAAATTGGCAGATGGTACGGGGAAGGGCTCTGTCAAAATTTTGCATGTAACCCCCTTAACATAACTTTCACAGAAAAAGGAAAACAAGCTCGAGATTGGCATAAGGACAGACAATGGGGAATAAGGTTTTATGTCAGTGGTACCAATCCTGGCCTCCTCATGACCATTAGACTAAGGATTGAGAGCCCAGATCCTATCCAGGTGGGACCCAACTCCCTATTACAGAAACCCCCTGTCGCAGCTCCCAGACCTCCACCCCAGCTCCACCCCACTACCTTCCCCACGAACCCTAGACCTACCAACCCCCAGACCGGACTGAAACCCCTAGGCCTCAACCGGTGCCCCTACTCGCCATGATTCAGAAGGCGTTTGCTCTCTTAAACGCTACTCGGCCGGAGATGACCACCCACCGTTGGCTTTGCTATGACGTGGCTCTCCCTTACTATGAAGCCATTGCCTGGGCCCTTCCTTATGCGAACTTCACTGTAACCACTATGATAGGTCCATATCGACTCCCCCCTAGACTAACACTAGCTGCAGTATCAGGAAAGGGACTCTGCATAGGCCCAGTGCCACCTTCTCAGGCTCATCTCTGTAATTCTACTCATGTTCCTGATTCTTACATAGGGTACCTAGAACCCCCTCAGGGAGCATGGTGGGCCTGCGGTACCGGCTTGACCTCTATATTATCCCTCTCTGTCCTGAACCAGAACCAGGACTATTGTATCCTAGTGCGGCTCCTCCCTAGATAAATTTATCATCCAGACTCCGACTTCCTAGATGCCATACAGGGGCAGACTAGGTTTCGGAGAGAACCAGTTTCCCTCACCCTAGCAGTCTTACTGGGCCTCGGGACCACCATCAGAATTGGAACAGGTATTACTGCCCTAGCTACCCAAGATTCAAAACTGGCAGACTTACAAGGTATTATAGCTCAGGATATACGGGTCCTACAAGATTCTATCTCCAAATTAGAAGAGTCACTAACCTCCTTATCCAAGGTCGTCTTACAGAATAGAAGAGGTTTAGATTTACTGTTCCTTAAGGAAGATGGACTCTGTGCAGCCTTAAAGGAAGAATGTTGTTCCTATGTAGACCACTCGGGTGTTATCAAAGACTCAATGAGAAAACTCAGAGAGAGACTAGATGCCAGAAATTGGGAAAGAAAACAAAGCCAGGGATGGTTTGAATCATGGTTTAATAGGTCCCCCTGGTTGACTACTCTGATATCCACCCTGTTAGGACCACTCCTCCTCCTCCTCCTCCTCCTTCTAACATGTGGGCCCTGCATTTTAAACCGTCTGGTAACATTCATCAGGGAGAGAATTAACACAGTCCAACTACTGGTTCTCCGTCAGCGATATCAGCTAATAGGGGAATCAGAAACCTAAAATTCCATGATTGGAATTATGCCCAAGAAAAAGGGGGGAATGTAAAGTTAAAAATGCTAACCTGCCTTCTTAGCTTTTGTAACGTTGCTTGCTTGCCTCAAATTGACTAAAGAACAACCATTTTGAGATGATAATCTCTGGTTAGCCCCTGCCCTGAGAATCTAACCGACTTGTTGTTGCTCTTGAACCTTGCTCCATTGCCTAGCTCCCGAACCCTGTCTCTGTTTCCTGGAACCCAGGAAACCACCACCCTGCCTGCAGTCACTTTTGGCCTAGCCAAGCAACGCCAGGTGGACTCCACCAATCAATCCCCTCTATATGGAAAGTCCCCTGAGCAAGACCCCCTCCCTAGCTCTGTGGTTTTTCCCTATGTAAACGCTGTGAAGTTGCTATTCGGGGCTCTTCACCCCTCCTGCGTGAGGACTCTGTGTTGAGCCCCGGTGCACCGGTACTTCAATAAACACCTCTTGCTGCATTGCATCGAGAAGCGTCAGTGTCAGTCTTTGGGGTTTCACTCGACTCCCGAGATTTGGAGTCCCTCCATGAGGAGGGATCCCAACAAACAACCCCTGCCGTTGACATGCCGTCTTTCCACAGGTGGTGGGCATCGTGCCAACCAGCAGGACCACCGCAGCCGGGCTGCTCCCGTTGTTCTCGGATGCCGGGAGCCTCAGACGCCCACGTGGGGAACCCCGCAGCACCCCTCTCGAGTAGGACAAGCCTGCAGCCTTCCAACTGGGGACAGAAAAACTTTCCCGAAGGGTTTTGTTGATGGAACTTGAAGAAGTGGTTTAATTTCCAGATCCTGTTTTTCTAAAATGGGTCTCAGTAAATGTCTGGAATAAAGGTTCCCCACATTCACTCCTTACAATAGACTCCTAAAGAAGAAAGAACAAAAAGATTTCAAGAAATCCCACAGCCGGCAATGGAGACACTCTGGAGGGTTGAGAAAGAAGGATCACCGTGAGTTCGAGGCCAGCCTGGGGCTACAGAGTGAATGTCAGGTCACCCTGGGCTACACTGAAACCCTACCTTAAAAAAAAAAAAAAAAAAAAGCCGGTCGTGGTGGCGCACACCTTTAATCCCAGCACTAGGGAGGTAGAGGTAGGAGGATCATCATGAGTTCCAGGCCACCCTGACACTACATGGTGAGTTCCAGGTCAGCCTGAGCTAGAGTGAGACCCTACCTAGGAAAACCAAAATAATAACAAAAGAAAGCTCCTAGAACCCGGCATGGTGATGACGCCTTTAATACCAATAGGTCATTTTGGAGAACCTTCAAATCAGGGAGGGAGGGGCCCTAGGAGATGACTTAGTGGTTCAGGCATTTGCCAGCGAAGCCTTTAGACCCAGGTTCGATTCCCCAGGACCCATATTAGCCAGATGCACAAGGTGGCACATGTTTCTGGAATTCCTTTGCACTGGTTAGAGGCCCTGATGAGGCCTTTCTCGCTCTGTCTGCCTCTACTTGTGTCTTTCTCTCAAATATATATATATGTATATATATTATATATATGAAATCCCCTGAGACAATTTACTTGCCCCTTTTTGTTTTTCTAGATAGGGTTTCTCACTGGCTCAAGCTGACCTGGAATTCACTATGTAGTCCCAGGGCGACCTTGAACTCATGAGGATCCTACCTCTGCCATGCAAGTGCAAGTACCACCACCCTGGCACTGTTTGTTTATTTTTTTGTTTATGAGGTAGGGTTTTGCTGTAGCCCTGACTAGCTTGGAATTCGCTACATAGTCTCAGGGTGGCCCTGAACTTAAGGTGATCCTCCCACCTCTGGGATTAAAGATATTGCAACACCATGCCCAGCTCCTTTTGAAGAGATACATAGCCAAGCTGGGTAGAAAATGTAGCCCAGTTGTTAATGTACTCGCCTAGCACACACACAGCTCTGAATTTGATCCCTATGTAAACTAGTTGTATGGAGTCAGGAGGGTTAGGAATCCAAGGTCATCCTTTGCTACATAGCAAATTTCAGGCCAGCCTGGGCTACCTGACACCTTGACTCATTGAAAAAAAATAATATGGAAACACAAAAGACCCCGCCCCCAAATAGAGCTGGAGAGATGTCTTAGTGATTAAGGTGCTTGCCTGCAAAACCAAAGGACCTCGGTTCGATTCCCCAGGACCCACGTAAGCCAGATGCTCAAGGTGGTGCATGTGTCTGGAGTTCATTTGCAGTGGCTGGAAGCCCTGGCATGCCCTTCTCTCTCTCTTTCTGCCTCTTTCTCTCTCAAATAATTTTTTTTTTTTTGGTTTTTCGAGGTAGGGTCTCACTCTGGTCCAGGCTGACCTGGAATTAACTCTGTCGTCTCAGGGTGGCCTTGAACTCATGGCAATCCTCCTACCTCTGCCTCTGGAGTGCTGGGATTAAAGGCGTGCGCATCCACGCCCGGCTATAATTTTTTTTTTTAAAGACCCCTAAATAGCTAGAACAGCTGTAGGCAGAGAGAGCAGTTCTGGAGACACCCAGTACCTGATCAGAAAGTCCACCACAGGGAGGTGGTCACAGTTCCAGTGCCTCTTCCTTCTGCGGCGTCCCCAGGAGCCAGTTCCCGAACTGAGCCCATGGCAGTGGCCACAGCAGTTTATAAGCAGCCTCCAGCAGTAATAGGGTCACAAAGAGGACAAGGAAGGTTAGGAAGATCTTGTCCAAGGCGCAGCGCAGGGGACCCCTCGGAGGAGTGGGACCCTGGGCAAATGCCAGGAACACATCCCCTTCGTCCATACTGCCTTCCTCCTCCGCCATCCTCCTCCGCCTGACAGCTGGCTGGATCAGCGTGGTGCAGGGATAGAAGGCCTGACTCGGCATGTTCAGGATTAAGGGGCAGGGTGTGGCTGTGCCATGCTGCATCTACTAGGACTGACCCTAATTCCAGCACCAGGGAAGGAAGGCTTTTGAATCTCCAGAACAATTATTTACTCATCTACTGTGTCATGAAAGTCATGCTAATAATACCTAAACTCTACTCAGCTTCACCATAATATAATTCTGCTATTTGAAAATGCAAGGCCCATCATGTGCACGGAATATGTAACTTCCAGTCATTAAGGGTCCACCTTGAACCCCTCCAGATAGAGGAGGAAACAGTAAACCTGCTGTGAGCAGCGGTCACCAAGGGTCTTTTACAGCAGGTGGTCTCGGGTGGGCACAGGGGGCTTCTACTGCACACAAGCTGGTCCTCCTACATCCCCACCCTATGGATGACAAACTAAAACTTAGCCCATCATGGTGGTACGTGCCTGAAATTCCAGCAGTAGGGAGGCTGATTTAGGAGCATCATTGAGAGTTCTAGGTCAGTCTGGACTAACATAGACTTGTCTCCTAGTAAACTAACAACCTACCTACCTACCTACTGTTGTTTGGCATTGTAACACTTTGTAGCCCTAGTTGGCCTCAAATTTATGATGGCCCTTTAGCCTCTGTTTCCTACATGCTGGAATTTTACAGACACGATCCACCACATCTGGTTCAAACATTAAAAAAATAAGTATTTTTAAGCTGGCGCACACCTTTAATCCCAGCACTCGGGAGGCAGAGGTAGCAGGATTGCCATGAGTTCAAGGCCACCCTGAGAGACTCCATAGTGAATTCCCAGTCAGCCTGGGCTAGAGAAAAAAGTTTTTTTTTGGTTGGGCATGGAGGCGCACACCTTTAATGCCAGCACTGGGGAGTCAAGAGGAAAGCCAAAAAAAAAAAAATTAGGGCTGGAGAGATGGCTAAGGTGCTTGCCTGTAAAACCAAAGGACCCAGGTTCAATTCTCCAGGTTCCACATTAGCCAGATGTACATCTTGACACATGCATTTGGAATTTGTTTTCAGTGGCTAGAGGCCCTAGCACACCCATTCTCTCTGTCCCTTTCTCTTCCTCTGTCCCCCTGTATCAAATAAGTAACAATTAAAAATTTTTTAAATTAGGGCTGGAGAGATGGCTTAGCGGTTAAGCGCTTGCCTGTGAAGCCTAAGGACCCCGGTTCGAGGCTCGGTTCCCCAGGTCCCACATTAGCCAGATGCACAAGGGGGCGCACGCATCTGGAGTTCGTTTGCAGAGGCTGGAAGCCCTGGTGCGCCCATTCTCTCTCTCTCCATCTGTCTTTCTCTCTGTGTCTGTCGCTCTCAAATAAATAAATAAAAAAAAAATTTAAAAAAAAAAAAAAAATTTTAAATTATATATATATTTGGACAGGTGTGGTGGCACATGCCTTTGATCCCAGCATTTAGGAGGCAGAAGTAGGAGGATCACTGTGAATTTAAGAACAGCCTGGGACTACAGAGTTCCAGTCAGCCTGGGCTAGAGCGAGACCTTGCTTAGGAAAAAAAAAGTAATAAATAACAAAAAGAAAAAAAAAAAAAGAAAGGAACCAGGCATGATGGTGCATGCCTTTAATCCCAGCACCCAGGAAGCAGAGGTAAGAGGATCACCCAAAGTTCAGAGCCACCCTGAGACTACATAGTGAATTCAGGTCAGCCTATGCTAGAGCAAGAACCCACCTTGAAAAACAAAAAGGAAAAAAACAAACAAACAAACAAAAAAAAAAAAAAAAACGGAAGAAAGGAAGGTGGTAGGGAGGGAGAGAAAGAAGGGAAACAGAAGAGGAGTCATGTTCTTCAGTGTTATAGCTCATTGGTAAGTTTTTCATACTCCATTAAGCAACCCCTGACTTAATTTAAAAAAATTGTATTGAGGGCTGGGGGTGGTGGCACACGCCTTTAATCCCAGCACTCAGGAGGCAGAGGTAGGAGGATCGCCGTGAGTTCAAGGCCACCCTGAGACTCCATAGTGAATTCCAGGTCAGCCTGGGCTAGAGTGAGACCCTACCTCAAAAAACAAACAAACAGGGCTGGAGAGATGGCTTAGCGGTTAAGCACTTGCCTGTGAAGCCTAAGGACCCCGGTTGGAGGCTCAGTTCCCCAGGTCCCACGTTAGCCAGATGCACAAGGGGGCGCACGCGTCTGGAGTTCGTTTGCAGAGGCTGGAAGCCCTGGCGCGCCCATTCTCTCTCTCTCCCTCTATCTGTCTTTCTCTCTGTCTCTCACTCTCAAATAAATAAATAAAAAATTTAAAAAAATTTGTATCGATTGCGGAGAGAATGAATGTGGGAATCCTAGAGCCTCTTGCTGCTACAAAGGAACTCCAGACGCATGTATCACTGTGGGTACTGGGGAATTAAATCCAGGCCAGCAGATTTTGCAAGCAAGTATCTTTAACTGCTGAGCCATCTCCTCAGCCTCTCATTTTTAAATTTTTTGTGGGGGGAGGGTGGACTCCAGGTAGGGGTAGGTAACCCAGGCTGACCTGGAACTCACTCTGTTGTCCCAGGCTGGCCTCAAACTCACAGTGATCATTCTACTTGTTCCTCCCCAGTGCTGGGATTAAAAGCATGCACCATGGCTAAAATATGGAAAAACCAGATCCCCTCCCTCCCCCTTGCAGGCTTAAGTTTTATTTGTTTGTTTGCTTTGTTTTGTTTTTTTCCAGGTAGGGTAACACTCTAGCTCAGGCTAACCTGGAATTCACAATGTAGTCTCAGGGTGGCCTCAAATTTATGGTGATCCTCTTACCTCTATCACCTGAGTACTGAGATTAAAGGTGTGAGCCACCACACCTGGCTCTTTTCTTTTATTAATTTATTTATTTATTTTGGTTTTTCTAGGTAAGGTCTCAATCTAGCCCAGGCTGATCTGAACTCACTATGTAGTCTCAGGCTGGCCTAGAACTCACAGCAATCCTCCCACCTCAGATTCCAGAGTACTGGGATTAAAGACATGTGACACCACACCTGTGTTTTTTTAAATTCTTTCCTTTTGTTTTGCACTCATTGGCTTCATCCTTCTAGCAGAAGATAGGAAGTCAGATGCTTGGTAAAACAATCCAGTAAGAAAATTCCAATTTGTGGGCTGGAGAAATGGCTCAGTGGTTAAAGGTGTTTGTTTACAAAGTCTGCTGGCCCCTGCTTACTTCCCAAGTGCCCATGTAAAACCAGATGCACATAGTGGTACATGCAGCTGGAGTTTGTAGCCCTGATGCACCCATATTCACATATTCTCTCTTTCCTTCCCAATCTTTTTGTTTGTTTTGTTTTTTGAAGTAGGATCTCCCTGTAGCCCAGGTTGTCCTAGAATTCACTATGTAGTCTCAGGGTGGTTTTGAATTCACAGGGATCCCCTACCTCTGACTCCCGAGTGCTGGGATTAAAGGTGTGTGCCACCACGCTCAGCCTGACTCATAAATACAAATAAAAAATATATATATATTTGCTTATTTGCAAACAGAGAGAGAGAAGGGAGGCAGAAAGAATGGGTGCACCAGGACCTCCAGTCACTACAAATGAACTCCTAATGCATGTGCCACTTTGAGCATCTGTCTTTATGTTGGTACTAGGGAATTCAACTCAGGTTATACAGCTTTGCAGGCAAGCACTTAGTCACTCAGCCATGTCTCCACTCAATGTCTATTTTATTTTTTGGAGTTTTAAATTTTTTTATTGACAACTTCCATAATTGTAAACAATATCCTTGGTAATTCCCTCCCTCCCCCCACTTTCCCCTTTGAAACTCCACTCTCCATCATATCCCCTCCCCCACTCAATCAGTCTCTTTTATTTTGATGTCATGATCTTTTCCTCCTATTATGATGGTCTTATGTAGGTAGTGTCAGGAACTGTGAGGCCATGGATATTCAGACCATTTTGTGTCTGGAGGAGCACATTGTAAGGAGTCCTACCCTTCCTTTGGCTCTTATATTCTTTCTGCCACCTCTTCCACAATGGACCCTGAGCCTTGGAAGGTGTGATAGAGATATTTCAGTGCTGAACACTCCTCTGTCACTTCTCAGCACCATGGTGCCTTCTGAGTCATCCCAAGGTCACTGCCATCTGAAAAGAGAAGGTTCTCTAACCAAAAGTGGGAGTAGCATTAATATAAGGGTATGAACAGTAAGAGAAGTGCTTACTGGGCAGTTTGGTAAGCATAGTATATACATTTAGCCAGACAGCAGCAAATGTTACACCCCTAGGGCTCATGACTACCCCTGTTGTAGGTTTTCAGTATCAGGAATATATTCCCTCTCATGGAGCGGGCCTCCAGCCAAGTTAGAGGGTGGTTGGTTTCCCCCAAACAAATGTGCCACTATTGCACCCTTTGGCTCATTTGGCCTGTTGGCCAAATATAAGGCTTGCAGTGTCCACTGTTGGGTATCTCCACTGGTGATTTCTCTCTCTCCCATTGAACTGCATGCAGCATGGCTTTTTCCAGCTGTCAGCTGGTCTTCATGGAGGAGGTTTTCAGCTCCAGCAGGGTTTATCAGTGGCCTTGCAGCCCAAGTATGTGGAATCTTCAGCAATATGGTCTTACCATCCATTCCTGGTGGGAAACCAAGGGCCTCAGTAATGGCCTGTAATGTTTTGGGGGCATCAGGGACCTCCTTGACTTGCAACTCACTGGAAGGTATCCCATCCCTGGCACTGAAAATTTTCTAGTAACAATCTATGGCTCCTGTATGTTCCATTGTCAAAAAAAAGTAGGTTTCCATATGACTTATTTATATCCTCTTAGATTTTGATTAGCCCTCCCTCCACCTTTCCTTTACTCAGTCTCTTCCCCTGACCTCACTTAGGTTTTTTCACCCCCATTAATCCATTCTTCTACTTACAAATATACAATACCATCCTGTTAATACCCCACTCCCTCCCTGTCTATTCCCTTTTTTATCTCCTTTGTAGCTTACTGGCCTACACTACTGAGTTTTTTTATTTTTTGAGGCAGGGTCTCACTCTAGCCCAGGATGATCTGGAATCACTGTGTATTCTCAGGATGGCCTTGAACTCATGGTGATTCTCCTACCTCTGCCTTCTGAGTGCTGGGACTAAAGGCATGCGCCACCCCACCATGCCTGGCCCAGCCCAAATTTCTCAGGTGACATGATTTGGGGGCACAAACAGAAAATTCCTTAGCAATAAATCAGTGATAAGAACAGCCAGCCGTAGTGATGCTCACCTTTATTCCCAGCACTCAGGAGGCAGAGGTAGGAGGATCACCTGAATTCCAGGTCAGCCTGGGCTAGAGCGAGACCCTACTCCTTCCCCTCCAAAAAAATGTCCAGTGTAGACAGAATATCAGCAAACAGCTATAACCTCAGTACTCCAGAGACGGAGGCAGAACTGTCTTGGGGTTCAGGTGATCCAGGGCAACATAGTGTACAACAGCCAGGGCTACAGAATGAGACCCTGTCTGAAACAAAACAAACTGAAAGCCAGGCGTGGCGGCAGACACTTTTAATCCCAGGGCTAGGCTAGGAGGTTCACTTGAGTTCCGGGCAAGCCTAATTACAGAGTGAGTCCCAGGTCAGCCTGCCAAAAAAAAAAAAAAAAAACCACACAGAGCACTTTCCCCAAAGAATAGTTTCCAAAAGGCCCTCTTGTCTTCTGTGTCTTCTGAAGTGGCCGCTAAGTGGCCGTTCCTGTAGTCTGAAAGAGGAGCCTATGCTTCTGGTCTGAGGATTATTTTATTCTTGACACAGGAGCTCATGTATCTCAGGCTTGCCTCATTATGTAGCCAAAGATGACTGTGAACTTGTGATCCTCCTACTACCACCTCCCCAGTGCTAGGATTACAGAACTGGGCCACCATGCAAGTCTACAAATACTCCCTTATTTTTTATTTTATTTTATTTTATTTTATTTTATTTTATTTTATTTTATTTTATTTTATTTTATTTTATTTTATTTTATTTTATTTTATTTTATTTTATTTTATTTTATTTTTTGAGATAGGGTCTTGGTCTAGTCTGGGCTGACCTGGAATTCATGTAGTTTCAGGCTGGCCTCAAATTTACATTGATTCTCCTACCTCAACCTGAGCTAGGGTGAGACCCTACCTTGTAAAACCATCTATAGGTGATAGAGAGATGATAGACAGATGTGGAAGTCCACCTTGGAAGTAAACAGTAGCAATCATGTCAGTGTATGGGGGTGGGACCCAGGAGCTTGCTGATTGACTTATACAATTATTTCCAAAAGTACAAAAATTTTTCATAAGGCCAGGCATAGTGGCGCATACCTTTAACCACAGCACTTAGGAGGCAGAGGTAGGATTGCTGTGAGTTCAAGGTCACCCTGAGACTGCATAGTGAATTTCAGGTCAGCCTGGGCTAGAGTGAGACCCTACCTCAAAAAACAAAAAATAAAAATAATAATAAACAAATAAAAAATAAGCAAGAAAGGGCTGGAGAGATGGCTTAGTGGTTAAGCGCTTGCCTGTGAAGCCAAAGGACCCCAGTTTGAGGCTCAATTCCTCAGGACCCACATTAGCCAGATGCACAAGGGGGCGCATGCGTCTGGAGTTTGTTTGCAGTGGCTGGAGGCCCTGGCGTGCCCATTCTATCTCTCTCTCTGCCTCTTTCTCTCTCTGTCACTCTCAAATAAATAATAAAAATAAACAACAGGGCTGGAGAGATGGCTTAGCGGTTAAGCGCTCACCTATGAAGCCTATGGACCCCGGTTCGAGGCCCGGTTCCCCAGGTCCCACGTTAGCCAGATGCACAAGGGGGCGCACGCGTCTGGAGTTCGTTTGCAGAGGCTGGAAGCCCTGGTGCGCCCATTCTCTCACTCTCCCTCTATCTGTCTTTCTCTCTGTGTCTGTTGCTCTCAAATAAATAAATAAAAAATGAACAAAAATAAAAAATAAAAAAAAAATAAACAACAAAAAAATTTTAAAAAATAAGCAAGAAAGCAGGGTGTGGTTGTGCACACCTTTAATCCCAGCACTCAGGAGACAGATGTAGGAGGATCACCTTGAGTTCTAGGCCACCCTGAGACTGCATAGCGAATTCTCACACAGCCTGAGCTAGAGCAAGACCCTACCTCAAAAAAAAAAAAAAACAAAAAAACAAGTAAACTGGGTGTGTTGGCTCATGCCTTTAATGCTTTTAATCCCAGCACTTGGGAGGCAGAGGTAGGAGATTTCTGTGAGTTCGAGGCCACCCTGAGACACAATAGTGAATTCTAGGTCAGCCTGGGCTACTTTGGGGGGGAGGCGACAGAAAAATATAAAAGATACATTGTTCATGAGAAGAAAGAAGAGACACTTCCTAAATGGTTTATCCAAGCCAAGCCCAGCTGGAGAAGCCTAGGGGCTGCGGTTCTCCAGGCGGCCCTGTCTGGTGCTGGCTGAAGTCAAGTGTTTTCTAGCTGTGAGTGCAGCTCGGAGGCTGGGGTTCCTTGCTGGAACGTGGCCTTGAGCTGTGAGAGGTTCAGGGTGGCCTCAAACACACAGAAATCCTCCTCCCTCTGGGGTTAAGGGCAGGCATCACCACGCCTGGCTAAATCAGAAATTTTAAGATGAGTTGCTCAGTCCCATGAGCCCTAGTTCCCACACCCCCTGGGCATGCGCACGGGATCACAATGTGGACAGACCATTTCTGTCTCTGCTGTGAGCTCTGTCGGTACACACGGGCCATCTGGACCTATACATTTCAAAGATCCGTCTCAGAGGTATGAAGTGGATTGGAAGAGCAAGCAAGCTGCAGGAGGACACCGGAAAAAAACGCACTTCACCTAACGTTTGGGAGGGTGGGAAATGGCAGTCTCCTGCAGGGAAGGGAAGTATGTGGAGGAAGAGGCAGGCAGACTTGCGATCAAGACAAGCGATCAAGACCACGGAGAACACTCTGAGGCAGAGATGGAAGTTTTATTTGGGAAAAACAAGAGCTGCCAGGACTGGCTCTCAGGAATGGGAGCAGTCATCTGGGGGTCACAGAGCGTGGTGGGCTTTATAGGTTCTTCAGCTGGGGGAAGCTGAGGAAGGGAAGGAATTTTTCTTGTTGGGGCAGTAACTCTCTGTTCTTTACATTATCCATAGGGTGAGACCAGAAGTGACCCGGTGAGAGATGGGGGGAGGGCACTAAATCCGGATTTGAGGCATCCTTAATGGCTGGGCAATTTCCTGAAGAATGGAGATGACCTACTCCCTTATATCCCTCTGTTGCCATCCTGTTTTCTTTGGTGACTCCCTTTTTGGAAAGCCCATCTCGAACTAACACACATATGCCCTTAGGTTTTTTTTTTTTTGGTTATTCGAGGCAGGGTTTCACTCAAGCCCAGGCTGACCTGGAATTCACTATAGAGTCTCAGGGTGGCCTTGAACTAACAGCGATCCTCCTACCTCTGCCTCCCAGGTGCTGGACTTAAAGGCCTGTGCCACCATGCCCAGCTATCTTTTTATTTGAATTCTATATTTTCCTTTGTGGTGCTAGGAGTAAATCCGGGGCTTGTGCTTGCTAGGCAAACATTCTCTCACTGAATTGTGTCCATAGCTCTCCTTTACTTTTTTCTCTTCCCTTCTTTCCTTCCTTCCTTTTTTCCCTCCCTATCCTCCTCTATTTATTTATTATTTAAGAGCAAGGGAGAGAACTCCAGACGCACACACCACCCTGTGCATCTGGCTTATGTGGATACTAGGGAGTCAAACCTGGGTCCTTAGGCCTTGCAGGCAAGCGCCTTAACCACCAAGCCATCTCTCCAGTCCTCCTTCTTTCTCTCTCTCTTTCTTTCTTTTTTCCTTCCTGTTTTTGTTTTGTGTTTTCAGGTAGGGTCTCACTATAGTCCAAGTTGACAGGGAATTCTCAGGGTGGCCTTGAACTCATGGCGATCCTCCTACCTCTGGCTCCTGAGAGCTGAGATTAAAGGCATGCCCCACAATGCCTGGCTTTCTTTTCAAAATTTTTATTTTTATTTATTATTATTATTCTATTCTACTATTATTATTATTTCGAGGTAGGGTTTCACTCTAGCTCAGGGTAACCTGTAATTTACTATACAGTCTCAAGGTGGTCTCAAACACATGGTGATCCTCTTCCCTCTGCCTCCCAAAAGCTAGGATTAAAAGCGTGTACCACCACGCCTGCCTCTCTTTTCAATTTTTTTTCCTTTGGTTTTTTGAGGTGGGGTCTCACATTAGCCCAGGCTGACCTGGAATTCACTATGGGGTGTCAGGGTGGCCTCAAACTCACAGCGATCCTCCTACCTCTGCCTCCCAGTGCTGGGATTAAAGGCATGCACCACCACTCTCAGCTCTTTTCAAGTTTTTATTATTTATTATTTATTAGAGAGAGTAAGAAAAAGAGAGAGAGATAATGGGTACGCCTGGGCCTCTATCCACCGCAAAGGAACTCTAGATATATGTGTTACCATGTGCATCTGGCTTATGTGGGTTCTGGGTCCTCAGGCTTTGCAGGCAAGAGCCTTAACTACTAAGGCATCTCTCCAGCCCCCCCCCCCCGCCCCAGTTTTATGAGATGTTGGGAATCAAACCCAGGGTGTCATTCATGCTGGACAAGCACTCCACCAACTGAATCACATCTCTAGATACAAGATCTTTAATCCCAGTACTCAGGAGGCAGATGCAGTAGGATTGCTGCAATCCTAGGACTACATAGTGAGTTCCAGGTCAGCCTGGGATATAGTGAGAGCCTACCTGAAAAAACAAAATAAACAAACAAAACACATACACACAAAAAGCCGGGCGTGGTAGCGCACGCCTTTAATCCCAGCACTCGGGAGGCAGAGGTAGGAGGATCGCCATGAGTTCGAGGCCACCCTGAGACTCCATAGTGAATTCCAGGTCAGCCTGAGCTAAGTGGTACATGTGTCTGGAGTTTTGTTTGCAGTGACTAGAGGCCTTGGTGTGGCCATTCTCTCTCTCTCAAATAAGTAAGTAAATAAATATATTAAAAAACAAAACAAAGCTGGGTATGGTGGCTCATGCCTTTAATCCCAGCTCTCAGGAGGCAGAGGTAGGAGGATCGCCATGAGTTCGAGGCCACCCTGAGACTCCATAGTGAATTCCAGGTCAGCCTGGGCTAGAGTGAGACCCTACCTCGAAAAACCAAAAACCAAAAAACAAAACCAAAAACAAAACAAAACATGAGGAGACCTTGGATGGACATTTGTCCTATCGATTGGTTAAAGGTGTTTGTTTGCAAAGTCTGCTGGCTCCTGTTCACGTCCCTAGTGCCCAAGGAAAACCCAGATGCATATAGTGGTTCATGCATCTGGAGTTTGTTTGTAGCCCTGATGCACTCATATTCACAAATTCTCTCTTTCCTTCCCAATCTTTTATTTTTTTGTTTTGTTTTTCGAGGTAGGATCTCACTGTAGCCCACGCTGCCTCGAATTCACTATGTAGTTTCAGGGTGGCATGGAACTCATGGTGATCCTCCTACCTCTGCTACCTGAGTGCTGGGATTAAAGGCGTGTGTAACCACACCCAGCTGTATCAAGTTTTTTTTAATCTCTTCCCACCTTCTGCTTTTATTTTTATTTTTTTCGAGGTAGGGTCTTGCTCTAGCTCAGGCTGACCTGGAATTCACTCTGTATTCTCAGGGTGGCTTCGAACTCTCGTCAATACTCTTGCCTCTGCCTCCTGAGTGCAGGGATTAAAGGCGTGTGCCACCACGGTTACTTTTTGCTTTTAATAAATCCAACTTTGCTTTACATTTGTCTTATTCTAAAATTCTTTTCTTTTTAAATTTTTTTGTTAATTTTTATTTATTTATTTGTGAACTATAGACAGAAAGAGGCAGAGAGAGACAGAGAGAATGGGCCACTCCAGCCACTGCAAAGGAACTCCAGACGCATGCGCCCCCTTTTGCATCTGGCTAACGTGGGTCCTAGGGAATCGAGCCTCGAACCGGGGTCCTTAGGCTTCACAGGCAAGCGCTTAACCAATAAGCCATCTCTCCAGCCCTTATTCTGAAATTCTTTTCTTTGCTCTCTGTAAAGCTCTCCTGGGCAGCTACCTATGTGGAATGGAGCTGTGTCAGTGTCATTGCCCACCCTTAGGACTGGACGCAGCTCACATGAACAGATCTGAAGGGGTCTTTGGCCCCGAGCACTTGTAAGGGGATGACTTTTGTTGTTGTTAATATTGATTGAAGCACTGTGGTATAAAAGAAATAGCGTGGTATTTTTATATTTTTCTTTTCTTTCTTTCTTTTGTTTTTCGAGGTAGGGTCTCACTTTAGCCCAGGGTGACCTGGAACTTGCTATGTAGTGTCAGGGTGGCCTCGAAATCATGGCGATCCTCCTACCTCTGCCTCCCAAGTGCTGGGATTAAAGGCGTGCGCCACCACGCCTGGCAATATTTTTGTATTTTTCGCTATGAGAATATAGATCCACTCCTGTCAGCCACGTACTTGTTCCCTGACCTTTCTAAACCTGCCTACTTCATCTTGCAGATAAACACGCAGGGCAGCTGGCGCACGGTGAGAACTGAAAATGTGTGCCACTGTGGACTGAAGGGCGGTCCATGCAGTCCGGGAAGCATAAATCCTTCCGTACGTGAAAACAGAACCCGGAGCCTGGGTGTGAGATTCCGGAAGGTACCAGCTGGGTTTCGGTACAGTAACAGCGCCCTGCTCGGCGGGATGAGGCCGGGGATTGCACAGAAACTGCATCCAGGTCCCATCATGAAGCGCCAAGTTGTGTCCAAGGCTTTTAAATATGGTGAGCAACGGTAAAATGACCCAGGAAAGTGCAGACCAGGCCGCCCACGTCAACCTGACCGTACAAGTGCCCCTTCCGGGAGTTGGATGGAAAGCAAGCCGACCCGCCGCGCTCCTCCGCGGGGCGCTGGGGCCAGTTCAGAGACGGGGCATGCATTGTCTGTGGCAGCCGCGAGGTGGCGCTGCTCCCGCTCCCGGATGCACCGCGCATGCGTCCTTCCTTTCCTCCAGTGACCCCGCCCTTTTACGCCTCCACTCCAGGTTCTTACGACCAGTTACGTGCGCGCGTAGTCTTCTACGCATTCTCTGACGTAAAGAGAGGCGCGGGGTGATGTATGTGTGTGTGTGGGGGGGGGCGATCGGAGCGGAAGGGCAGAGCGCTGGGAAAAGCGGATCCGGAAGTAGGGTCCATTCAGCTCTACCTCCCGGGCGCCCGCGAGACTGCTCGCAGAAGGCGCGGATCCAGAGGGCGTGGCCTCGGGAGCGGGGGGCGCTGCGATTGGCCCGAGCTTGTGGCGCCGACGAGGATTGGCTGCGGGGTGCGGAGCGGGTGAGAATGGGTGGCGGCGGTTGAAATTCAAAAAGTAGCGGGCGTGGCGCGGCGCGGCGCGGCGCTGGCGGCCGTGAGATCCCGTGGCTCGCGGGCTCTGAGTCGTGTGCCCGTGGCGGAGAGAACGCGGGTCCCGGAGCGCCGGCGCCCCGTCCGTCCTGCGCCAGCGTGTCCCGCACGTCGGGAGGCAGAGGCGGACATGGAGCCGCAGGTAAGTGGCGCGGGGAGGCCTTCCGTCCCGGGACCGTGATGTCCGGCCGGTCGGCCGGCCCGCGATTCCGATCCCGCCGTTTCGTGCCGGCCCGGGTCACGTCTGTCGGGAGGCGAAGGTCGGGGCAGCTCCGCGGGAGTGCGCCCAGCCAGGAGCCCAGCCCGGCTGCCGGTGCGCGCTGCTCGGCGGAGGCGGTGTCTCGTCTCTCCCGTGTGTGTTTCACGTCCCGTTTCGAACGCTCGGGCTCGTCTGACAGGTGTCCGCCTCTTCGTTCTTACAGATCGCGCTGTGCGAGTCCCAGGCTTGTCAGGTGACCTCACCTCTGGGGAGGTGGGGTCTCAGGATCACAGCCCCTTGCTCATGTCCTTTTGTGTCTGCTTCTCACTGCTGCTGCTTCCCGGGATGTAGGAAGGAGACGGAAGCAGTGGAGCAATCTGGCCTAAAGAACCCCTCCATTCTCTCTTCGTCCCCAATCTTTTCTCAGGGGCGCTGGCTGACTTAGTTCTTTTCCATGTGTCCTGCTGCTGCCCTCTCGTCATTGGAGACAGCTGTATTTCTGACAGTGAAGGCGACTTCTGGTCTCAGGAAGTCCTCGCCAATCCTTTGTGTACTAGTATTTCATATTTAGATCCACTCGAAGTCAGCATTCTGTTCTTATGGAAGGTGTGTGTGTGTGTGTGTGAGTGCCCAAGAGCAGAACAGTGTGATATGACGATGAGGAGTGGTAAAAGCATCTGGGCTTAGTCATTCAGTATTTGCAGAGTGCCACGTCCTTTGTGTCAGACCTGTCTGTAAAGGCCAAGGGCCCAGTGAAGGGACAAATCACAGCCACCCTGGAGCTGACATGCAATGGGCAGACAGAAATAAGTGAATTAAGTAAATTGTATGACTCTCAGAAGACAGTAAGGGCGATGGAGGAAATTAATTCAAGCAGGTTAAAGGATAGGAGGAAAGCCTGGAAGGTTGGTACCATTAAATCAAGCGACGGCTGAAGAGAAGGCTGTTTGATGTAGTTTAGCGGTAGAGCACTTGCCTAGTATATGTGAATCTCTTGATTCAATTTCTATTACCAAAAACTGAAACAAACCAAATCCAAACCCTTTAATGGTGTGGTGCACATCTGTAATCAGAACACCTGGGCGACTGAGACACATAGATCTTGAGTTCTAGGACAGTGACACCCTGTTTCACAAAACAAAAACAATGGGGCTGGGGAGGTGGCTAGGCAGTTAAAGGTGCTTGCTTGCAAAACCTGCTGGCCCAGATTACATTCTTCAGTACCATGTCATGTCACATACAGAGTGGCGCATGCATCTGGAGTTCATTTGCATCTGCTTTAGGCTCTGGCAAGTTCATACTCTCTTGTTCACAAACAAAAGGAAACATGAAGGGGGCTGGAGAGATGGCTTAGTGGTTAAGGCATTGCCTGTGAAGACTAAGGGCCCAGTTTGGATCCCAGAACCACATAAGCCAGATGCACATGGTGGCTTATGCATCTGGCTCTGGGATTTTCCTGTAACAACTTGTGGCTCCTGGGTGCAGAATTATCCACCCCACAAGGTTCTTCTGTCCAAGCTTTCTCTTTCTAAATTATGTATATGTATATACTTTATAGATTATGTATTTTAATTAGCCAAAAAAGAAGTAGGTTTCCATATAGCTTTTTATTTATTTATTTTGTTTTGGTTTTCCGAGGTAGGGTCTCACTCTAGCCCAGGCTGACCTGGAATTCACTATGGAGTCTCAGGGTGGCCTTGAACTCATGATGAGCCTCTTGCCTCTGTCTCCCAAGTGCTGGGTTTAAATGTGTGCACCACATCTGGCTCCATATAGCTTGTTCATTATGTCTTCAGTTTTGTTGTTGTTTTCCAGGTAGCAAACAGACTGGCCTGGAACTCACAGTGATCCTCCTACCTCTGCCTCCCAAGTTCTGGGATTAAAGGCATGTGCCATCATGCCTGACTTTAAAAATATTCTAAAATATATTTTTACTTGTTTACTTATTTGCATGCAGAAAGAGAGAGAGAGAGAGTGGGCATGCCAGGGCCTCCAGCCACTGCAAACGAACTCAGACTCATGCACCACCATATGCATCTGTCTTACATGGTATGTGGAGAATCGAACCTAGGTCCTTAGGCTTTGCAAGGCAAGCACCTTAAAGGCTAACCCATCTCCCCAGCCCCTTAAATAATTAATTATTCCAGGTAGGGTCTCACTGTAGCCCAGGCTGACCTGGAATTTACAACGTAGTCTCAGGGTAGTCTTGAACTCACGGGGATTCTCCTACCTCTGCCTCCCAAGGGCTAGGAGGTGTGTACCACCACACTGGCAGAGAGAGAAAATGAATGGGTATGTTAAGGCCTCTAGTCACTGCAAATGAACTCAAACACATGTGCCATTTTGTGTATCTGTGCATATGGCTTTAGGTTGTTACTGGGGAATTGAACTCAGGTTGTTAGGCTTTATTGGCAAGCATCTTAACCCCTGAACCATCTCCCTAGCTCTCCAGTTATCTTTTTCAAGTCAGTGTACTTACCTCTTATTATTATTATTTTGGCTTTTAAATTTTTTTTTGTTTATTTTATTTATTTATTTGAGAGCAACAGACAAGAGAGAGAAAGAGGCAGAGAGAGAAAGAATGGGTGCGCCAGGGCTTCCAGCCACTGCAAATGAACTCCAGACACATGCACCCCCTTGTGCATCTGGCTAACGTGGGTCCTGGGGAATTGAGCCTTGAACCGGGGTCCTTAGGCATCACAGGCAAGTGCTTAACCGCTAAGCCACCTCTCCAGCCCTATTTTGGCTTTTTGAGACAGGGTTTCACTGTAGCCCAGGCTGACCTGGAATTCATTATATAGTCTCAGGGTGGTCTTGAACTCACAGTGATCCTCTTACCTCTGCCTCCCAAGTGCTGTGATTAAAGGCGTGCACCACCATGCCTGGCTTATGTGTCTGGATCTCTTGCCTCTGTAAACAAATGCCAGTCTGACTTTATATGGGTGACTGGGGAATGGAACTCAGGCCAGCAGGCTTTGCAAGCAGGGACCTTTAACTGCTAAGCCATCTGCCTAGCCCCTCATAATTATTATTACTTAATTTGTTTATTTTTATTTTATTTTAATTTTTTTTGTTTGTTTTTCGAGATAGGGTCTCACTCTTATCTCAACTGACCTAGAATTCACTGTGGAGTCTCAGGGTGGCCTCGAACTTATGGCGATCCTCCTACCTCTGCCTCCTGAGTGCTGGGATTAAAGGCATGCACCATCATGCCCGGCTTATTTTGTTTATTTTTATTTTTGGTTTTCAAGGTAGAGTTTCGCTATAGCCCTGGCTGACCTGGAATTCACTTTGTAGTCTCAGGGTGGTCTGGAACTCAGTAATCCTCCTATCTGCTGCCATACCTGGCTTGTTGTTAGTTTTGAGGTAGGGGCTTACTGAAGTCCAGGCTGGCCTCGAACTTGTAGCAATCCTCCTGCCTCAGTTTCTCAAGTGCTGGGTAAGAGCCATCATGCCCAGCTACTATTCTTTGTAATAGGGTCTTTTGTATATTTTTCGGATGCATGCTCAGAACTGCTGTGGCTCATTTCAGTATACATAGGTGCAGCCCACGCTTTTCCATAGCCAGGTGTCACAGCCCAGCAAGGCGCTGTGGTCTACGGGTTAAGCCTGTGGTCCCTGGAACCAGACCCTCTACATTTTACTCTGGCTCTTTCTGTACCAGCTCATGACCTCAGACAAGTACCCATCCTGCCTTCCCCATCTCCCTGCCTGTATCAGCTTACAACCTAAGGTACCCATCCTGCCTTCCCCACCTACCTGCCTGTACCAGCTTACGACCTTAGGTACCCATCCTGCCTTCCCCTCTGCACCACGGGTTACTAATAGCACTTCCCTAGGGGGCTGTTGCAAGATGAGGCGAGTGGATACGGGTACAGCATTATCAAATATGCTTCATGTATGTTATCTGCTCCCCCTGCCCCCATAGTGCTCAGCCTGATCTTCCCTTCCCCTTATTTAGCTTTTAAATATTTTATTATTTGAAAGAAAGACAGAGAGAGGGAGAGAGAAAGAGGCAGATAGAGTGGGTGCACCAGGGCCTCCAGCCACTGTAAATGAACTCTAGATGTATATGCCTCCTTGTATATTTGGCTTACATGGGTACTGGGGAATTGAACCTGAGTCCTTAGGCTTTGCTAAACCATATTTTCAGCATCCCCCCCCACCACTTCCATTTATGACTTCAGCTCCAGCCCCCAGGGCCTGCTGGCTTCACAGCCATGCTGGGTACATGTGGGTCCTTCTGAAAAGCCCAGCGCTCAGCAGTGAGCTCTCGCACTCTCGGTCGTGCTGCCTGTCTGGCAGGTCGCACGGGTTTGGGCTCCAATGGTACGCAGACGAGATGGGACGCATTCGGGCTGGTATGGCTGTACATGACAAATAGAACCCAGTTAATGCTTAGTGTTGGTGAGAATTGAGGATGGAGGGTCCAAAGGGGGAATTTGTGCTTTGGGGCTTTTGTGCCTTGTCTTGTATGTGGGGGTATACCTTTATGTGTGCAAATGCACGTGTCCTGCATGCACTTGCACGGAGGCCAGAGGAGAACCTCAAGTGTTCTCTATAGCTGTTTGCACTTTATTTCTTTGGAACAGTCTCTCTGAGCCTGGAGCTGCTGGGATTTTTTGGCAGTTTGGCTGACTAGCAGGCCCCGGTGATTCATTCCCGTCTCTGCTCTGCTGTCCCTATAGCGCTGGGCTTCCAGCATCATGGCCTTGCCCAGATCTTTATGTGGTACAGGGTACTCAGACTCCATGGGAATCAGGCCTGCTCTGGCCCACATGCTTGGAAGGCAGGCACTTTTACCTACTGAGCCATCTCCCCAGCCCTGGGTATTGTCTTCAGGGTCTCTTTTCTCAACAGAGGCCACCCTTGTTGGAAGTGAAGGGGAACTCAGAGCTGAAGACACCATTGGTCAAAGCCTCCTCCCGGCTGCCTCTCCCAGGAAGCAGGCTCAAGAGGGGCCCTGACCAAATGGAGAATGCCTTGGAGCCTGCAAAGGTGAGCTGTGTGTGAGGGAGAGAGAGAGGTTGATAAACCCGCAAGGTCAGGTAATCATGGATCCCATTCTTGTCTTTCCCCAGAAACGAACACGAGGCCTGGGTGCAGTGACCAAAACTGACACATCCCGTCCCAGAGTACCACCCCTGTCCACCGTGTCACAGACACATGGCCAGACTACAGGTGCAGGTGGGCTCTCTGGGTGGGCCCATACCCAGGGCATGCAGTACATTGCTTTTTATTCTTGTTTCCTTTGAATTCTAACCTGTTTTGAATCAGTAATAACATTGCATTTGGTTCAGAGTTCCAGAGACATAAGTTGTCAGAGTAAAAAGGTTTCTTTCCACCTTGTGCCACAGCTGCCCGGGTTCTCTTCCCAGGGTACCTATGCATCCTTCTAGTGAGAGTCTGTGGGCATCAACCCCACCTTATTTACACACACTTACCCAGGGTCTTCCCTCCTTTTTCTTTTATTTTCTTTTTTCTACCCTTCCTCCCTCCCTCCCTCCCTTCCTTCCTTCCTTCCTTCCTTCCTTTTCTTTTCTTTTTTTGCTTTTGAGGTAGGTTCTTGCTCTAGCCCAGGCTGACTGGGATTCAGTCTCAGGTGGGCCTCGAACTCACTGCGATCCTCCTAAGTGCCTCTGCCTCCCAAGTGCTGGGATTAAAGGCGTGTGCCACCAAGCCTGGCTGCCCCCCTTTTTCTTTTCTTTTCTTTTTTTTTTTTTGTTCATTTTTTATTTATTTATTTGAGAGCGACAGACACAGAGAGAAAGACAGATAGAGGGAGAGAGAGAGAATGGGCGCGCCAGGGCTTCCAGCCACTGCAAACGAACTCCAGACGTGTGCGCCCCCTTGTGCATCTGGCTAACGTGGGACCTGGTGAACCGAGCCTCGAACCGGGGTCCATAGGCTTCAACAGGCGAACGCTTAACCGCTAAGCCATCTCTCCAGCCCCCCTTTTTCTATGTGCTTTGGCCCATCATGCTAACTGGCACAGTGAGTGATTTCTGGTCTTAGGGCATTTGCCACTAGGTACTGGCCAGACTTAGAGGACAAGGGAACTTACCTTCTTTCCAATCCTTTGAAGGAAATGCCAATACATGCCACCTAAGAGTGAGTGTTCTACTTTTTCTTCTCTCCTATCCCTGGACAGCTCAGAAAGTCCCCAAGAAGACAGGACCTCGTTGTTCCACAGCTGCTACTGCAGGTAATGGCACTTAAGGCCTGGGGTACATGTAGGCGATGGGCACGGCGAGCCACTGACGACGGTGCAGTTCTTTGTGGGGGTGGGGTGGTGCTGGAGGTCAAACCCAGGGCCTTGCACATGTTACACAAATGCTCTCCTAAGCTACACTCATGCTCCTTGGTTGTGTTAAGCTATGACCTGACTATATCTGTATAGCTCAGGCTGACCTTGAACTGGCAGTCTTCTGTCTCAGCCTCTCAAGTGCTGGGGTTCCAGGCCCGAGCACCATGCTCGTCTTGTAATCTTACACCAACTCTGATTCCCTAGTGCTGAAGAGCCAGAAGCCAGCCCCTGCCGTTCCTGCCCAGAAGCCCGGCAGTAGGTGACAATCATAACCATTGGGTGAGAGGCCGGGGTGGGGAAGAAGAGGCGGTGAGTGCCCAGAAACATCTACCTAGTCTTTTCCTGTCAGGAGCGGAAGGAGACAGACGTGGCCTCGGGTTCAGAGGCTCTGAGGGCTAGAAGGGAGAAGGGACAGCCCAGGCTTCACTGACCCTCCTGCTTTCTGTGCCCTTGTTAGCCTCAGCTGCTCCTCCTCCCGTGGTGACAGGGAAGAAACCCGGCAAACGTCCTGCCTGGGACTTAAAGGGTCAGTTATGTGACCTAACCGCTGAGCTGAAGCGCTGTCGCGAGAAGACGCAAACCCTGAACCAGGAGAACCAGCAGCTGCGGGAGCAGCTCCGGGAGGCGCAGGAGCAGGCGGCGGCCCTGGGCGCAGCGCGCAGCTCTCTGGAAGGGGAGCTGGGCAGCGTGCGCGCGCAGGCCGAGCAAGGCCGCCAGGAGCTGGAGAGTCTCAGCGCCCGGGTCTTGGAGCTGGAGGACCGGCTAGGCACACAGGAGGGCCTGGTTCAAGAGCTCCAGAAAGAACAGTCGGAATTACAGGAGGAACGGAGGGCCCTGGCCGCGCGGCTGGAGGAGCAGGAGGTAGGGGTTGGGTTCTCGCCAGCAGAGCTGTGTTCTCCCCTCACGGTTTCCCTGAAGTCTCAGAAGCCCCAACCTCCATCTGCACCAGTCTGTCCTGCTTCCTGCCCCCTTCCTCCCTCTGCGCGTGGGTTCGCAGCTCCCACCCTTCGTTTCCCTCACCTCCATGCCCATCTCGGGTCCCATCGGGATCGCATACCCTTAGGTGCGCTTCCTTTCTCCTCCCATGCCGGTTCGACCCCTTGGTGTGCTCGGACTGGATCGAAACACCTGCCACCTAAATGACTGAAGTCTCGCTGTACATTTACTCTTCCCTCCTAGCAGAATTTTCGTTCTGTCCTTCATCCCTCCCATAGCTTGCTCCTGTACTTTTAGATGTTACTCTTGATAGCATCTTCCTTGTGCCAGGGCACTCACGTGCACCTGCTCCATCTTGACCACAGAGCTTGTTCTTCTTGCTCATGTCTTACATCCGTGTCTGTTCTATTCTGTTCTGCACAGAGGAGGCTGCAGGTATCAGAAGCATCTCTGTCGAGCAGCCAAGCTGAGGTGGTATCCCTGCGACAGGAGACTGCAGCCCAGGCAGCTTTACTGGCTGAGCGGGGAGACCGGCTCCACGGGCTAGAGATGGAGCGTCGGCGACTGCACAACCAGCTTCAGGAGCTCAAGGGCAATATCCGAGTATTCTGCCGGGTTCGCCCTGTCCTGGCAGGAGAGCCCACTCCATCCCCTGGCTTCCTTTTGTTTCCCCCTGGCCCTGCTGGGTCCTCTGATCCTCCAGTCCGCCTTAGCCTCTCGCGATCTGATGATCGGCGTGGGACCCTAAGTGGATTGCCAGCCCCCCCTACTCGCCATGATTTCTCTTTTGATCGGGTGTTCCCGCCAGGAAGCAGGCAGGATGAAGTGTTTGAGGAGATCGCCATGCTCGTCCAGTCAGCCTTGGACGGCTACCCTGTTTGCATCTTTGCCTATGGCCAGACGGGCAGTGGCAAGACATTCACAATGGAGGGTGGGCCTGGGGGAGACCCCCAGCTGGAGGGGCTGATCCCTCGGGCCCTGCGGCACCTCTTCTCTGTGGCTCAGGAGATGAGTGGCCAGGGCTGGACCTACAGCTTTGTGGCTAGCTATGTAGAGATCTACAATGAGACTGTCCGAGACCTGCTGGCCACTGGGACCCGGAAGGGCCAAGGAGGCGAGTGCGAGATTCGCCGGGCAGGACCGGGCAGTGAGGAGCTGACTGTGACCAATGCAAGATATGTCCCAGTGTCTTGTGAGAAAGAGGTGAGGACCCACGGGGACTGTGTATGGGGTGTGTGTGGGCATCATAGGTGGAGGTGGGTGGAGAAGCTCAGGAGAATAGTAAGGACAGGTTGCTTTCCTTTGATAAAACGGGTCAGGTGAGAAGAGTGATTGTCACAGTCCCCTACCAAGTGTATCTCAGAACTCATACTAGGCAAGAGTTCTACCACTGAGCCATAATCCCTCCTTTTCTTTTTTTTGGTTTTGGTTTTTCGGGGTAGGGTCTCACTCTAGTCTCTAGTCTCAGGGTGCCCTTGCACTCATGGTGATCCTCCTACCTCTGCCTCCTAAGTTAACCACACCTGGTTTCTTTCTTTTTTTTGGAGGTAGGGTCTCACTCTAGCCCAGGCTGATTTTTATTTTGAGACAAGGTCTCACTGAGTTGTCTGGGTTGTCCTAGAACTTTCTGTAGCCCAGGCAGGCCTTACATTTGCGATCCTTCTGCCTTTGCTTCTGAGTACCTGGGATTATAGGCTCATGGGACCAGTCCTATGTCTGGGCTGTCTGTGTAGACCTGCACACCTCCCCGCCACGCTGCACCGCTCTGGATTTGCAGTCCGCGTGCGCCTCTCTCTCATGTTGCTTCACCACACGTCACTCATCAGCGAGAAAGAGAGCTCCAAGAGGGCGGGGTGGGCCTCATTGGTACACTGTGACTTCCTGTGTCCTATTCCCAGGTGGAGGCCTTGCTGCATTTGGCTCGCCAGAATCGGGCCGTGGCCCGCACAGCCCAGAACGAGCGGTCATCTCGCAGCCACAGTGTGTTCCAGCTGCAGATCTCTGGGGAGCATGCTGCTAGGGGCCTGCAGTGTGGGGCCCCCCTCAATCTTGTGGACCTGGCTGGAAGTGAGAGACTAGATCCTGGCCTAGCCCTGGGCCCTGGAGAGCGGGATCGTCTTAGGGAGACACAGGCCATTAACAGCAGTTTGTCTACGCTGGGACTGGTGATCATGGCCTTGAGCAACAAGGTAGGAGTGGGCACTCCAGCAGAGGGACAGGGGTCAAGGGTCAAGCTGGAAGGGAATGTGAAGACTTGCTCCACAGGAACTACCTGTGCTTCCTGCTTTCAGGAGCCTCATGTGCCTTACCGGAACAGCAAACTTACCTACCTGCTGCAGAATTCTCTGGGTGGCAGTGCTAAGATGTGAGTAGAAGAGGCAGGTGGAGGGACAACAGTGGAGGGTCTCCAGCCCTGTCTGACCTCAAATGCTGGCTTGGATCTGTTCTCCTTCCATAGGCTCATGTTTGTGAACATTTCCCCCCTGGAGGAGAACGTCTCCGAGTCACTCAACTCTCTACGCTTTGCTTCCAAGGTGCGATCACCCTCAAGCCCAGGCTGTCAGAACCCCTGGCTGCTTGTAGCATCTCCATCACAGCTCCTGTCTTCTAGGCCAGAGCGTATTTACTCCAAAAGGGTCTATGCTTGCTGGGTGCCTGTGGTGTTACCTACCTGAGTTCTTTTTTTTTTTTTTGTCTTTTTTTTTTTTAATATTTTTTATTTATTTGCTTGTAAGTAGAGAGAGATAGAAGAGAGAGAATGAGCATGCCAGGGCCTCCATCCACTGCAAACAAACTACAGATGCATGTGCCACTTTTTATATCTGGCTTTACATGGGTACTGGGGAATAGAACCCGGGTCATTAGGGTTTCCAGGTAAGTATCTTAACTGCTGAGCCATCTCTGCAGCCCTAAACGTTTTTGGTTTTTTTTTTTTCCCCTTGAGGTAGGGTTTCACTCTAGCTCAGGCTGATCTGGAATTCACTATGTAGTCTCAGGGTGGCCTCATGGTGATCCTCCTACCACTGCCTCCCAAGTGCTGGGATTAAAGGTGTGTGCCACTATACCCAGCGCTAAACACGTTTTATTTCTGTTCTTGCTTTTTCAAGGTAGAGTCTCTTCAAGCCTAGGCTGGAATTCACAGCAACCCCAGCCTCCCCAGTGCTAGGATTAAAGGTGTGGCCACCACGCCCTGCTAGGTTCTCACTCTAGTCTAAGATGATCTGGAACTCACTCTCTTGGCCAGACTAGCCTCTCACATGCCTTTAATTTCACACCTCGCAACAGTTATTTCATTTGCCCTTGTGCCTGGTGTTTGCCAGTATATGTGCCCTTGTGCGGCTCCATATGTTTGCCTGCAGTGGACAGTGTTTGAGCTGGAGTCTACTCTTTCCAGAGCTTGCCTGGTTTCATTGATTCTCAGGTGTTTCTCCAGTCACAGGTGTGTGTGGCACACTCACCCAGCTGTTTTTATGTGGGATCTGGAGATTTGAACTCAGGCTGACTCAGGCCCCTCAGACCTTTATGCTTGTATCAGGAAGAGCACTTAACTGCTGTGCCTTTCTTTCTTTTTTTCTTTTGTTCGAGGTAGTGTCTCACTCTAGCCCAGGCTGACCTGGAATTCACTGTGTAGTCTCAGGGTGGCCTCGAACTCACAGCAGTCCTCCTACCTCTGCCTCCCGAGTGCTGGGATTAAAGGCATGCGCCATCCCACCTGGGCTGCAGTGGGATTTCTCCAGCCCACTTCTGTCTTTAGGTTTTTTTCAAGGCATATTATCAATCCTAGTCATGGGAGTAAAGGCATACGCCACCACACCAGCTACTACTAGCTTTAGAATTAAGATTTTTAGATAAGGTGACCAACTAATCAGGACTATATTCCAAAAATGGTGTTCTTGTTTCCTTCTTTTGTGTCTATGTAGCTCTGTGCCTTGTGTGTTCTGGTCAGGATAAGTCAAAATAATGCCATCAGCACTCAGGATTGCCATAGTCATTATCTTTAGGTCTATGTAAGATCCAGCAAAATGTATCCACCAGTTCCCTCTGCCGGATGTTTGGGCTGCTCCATCCTTTCCTCTTGTGAACAAGGCCACACTGACTGACCTGTACACACGTCATTTTACAATGTGTGTGTTTTCCCTGTTGTATCTGCACTTGAAATTGGGTTGCTGACACAAAGGAAGGCGATAACTTTTTCAGACCCTTCCAAGTTTTGTGACTTTAGTGCTACTAGGGAGTCAGAAACTTGCACCCTAAGTGCCTTGGGAGGGGATTGTTTTTCTTTTTTGACTCTGGTTTACTCTCTGCCTGAGGGTGGAGGCTCTGACTTTGCTGGGGGCCTGATCATGATCACCTGTGCTCTCTGCTGTCTCAGCATCTGATCTGCTGTGCTCATCCACCCTGACTGGGTTCCCCTGCTGTGGGTGAGTTCAGTTAGAAATCATTTACCTGCTTAGTCTCACCTGCCTGCCTGTCTTTTTAGTTATTTGACTAGGGGTTTCATGTAGCTGAGGCTGGCCTTGAACTGATCTTTCTGCTTCCACTCCCAAATGCTAGGATTACAGGACTGTGCCCTCTTGCTTAGCAAGTCCCAGCTATCTTCCTGTCCCCTCAGTGGGTTGCAGACATGACTGACTTTGTTTTTGTTTTTCTTTGCTTCACCCTCCCAGGTGTTAGGATTACAGGTGACAGCCATCACTCCTGGCCTCATGCCTTTTACTTATTTTTTTGTTGTTCATTATTTATTTATTTATTTGAGAGTGACAGACACAGAGAGAGGCAGATAGAGAGGGAGAGAGAATGGGCGTGCCAGGGCCTCTAGCCACCTGCAAACGAACTCCAGATGCGTGCGCCCCCTTGTACAGCTGGATAACATAGGTCCTGGGGAATCGAGCCTTGAACCATGGTTCTTAGGCTTCACAGGCAAGTGCTTAACTGCTAAGCCATCTTTCCATCCCTGACTTTTATTCTTTTAAGTTTATTTTAATGTATAATCTGCTGCCTTCTTTGCTTTTATGGCATTTATTAAAGGCTGCTGTTTCTTTTTTTGAGGTAGGGTTTCACTCTGACCCAGGCTGACCTGACTCCTGAGTCTCACTACTCCATAGTTTCAGGATAGCCTTGAAGTCACAGTGATCCTCCTATCTCTGCCAGACCATCAGCCATTGCAAATGAACCCAGACATGCCCCCATGTGTATCTGCTTTACAAGGTACTGGAGAATTGAACCTGGGTCCTTAGGCTTTGCAGGTGCCTTAACCACCAAGCCAGGAGTGAAAGTGAGAGAGAGAGAATGAAAGAGAAAGGAAGGAAGGAAGGAAGGAAGGAAGGAAGGAAGGAAGGAAGGAAGGAAGGAAGGGATAGGCACTCTAGGGCACCTTGCTACTGCAATACAAAGGAATCCCAGATGCATTTGCCACTTTGCATCTGGTTTACATGGGTCTAGAAGAGCCAATCCTAGGCTACCAGATTCACAAGCAAGTGCCTTTAATCACAGAGCTATCTCTGTAGCCCTTACAGTGAAATTTCTTGTCAGGCTTCACAGATGGTACAGTTTAGTTTTGTTATATCAGAAAGCTCAGTATCTAGTCCTATCTCTTCATCTGTTTTGCAGTGTTGGGTAGGACACAGGACCTTGTACATTGCATGTTAAGTAGGCACTGTGCTTCTGAGCTACACCATCTGCCCCTCTCCCACACCTTTTTTTTTTTTTTTCTTCTCAAGGTAGGGTCTTACTTTAGCCTAGCCCTGATTTAGAACTCTCCCTATAGCTGGCCTTGAACTCACAGTAGTTCTACCTCTGCCTTTGGAGATCTGGGATTAAAAGCATGAGCCACTTTGCCTGGCCCTTTATTCTTTTGAGACAGTCTCAAGTATTCTGCCCAGGTGTGAGCTACCACAGCCAGGTCAAGAATGGACTATTTGGGGAATAAAAAAGCCAGACATGGTGGCGCACACCTTTAATCCCAGCACTTTGCTCTGAGAGTACATAGTGAATTCCAGGTCAGTGTGGGCTAGAGTGAGACCCTACCTCAAAAAAAACCCAAAAATAAATAAACTTAAAAAAAAAAAAAAGACTATTTGGAGCCTGTCATGGTGGCACTCACTTTTAATCCCAACACGCAGGAGGCCAATTGTAGGGGGGATCATCATTGAGTTTGAGGCCACCCTGAGACTACATAGTGAATTCCAGGTCAGCCTGGGCTAGAGACCCTACCTCGAAAACACATAGTAAAACAATAAAACAACATATGTGTTAACAAGCTGGGGTGGTGGCTAACAACTTTAATCCCTGACTCCAAGTGTGACTATTAGGGGCAGGGTGGCGTCATAGATGTGTTTCATCCTTGGCAGTTACTGTGGCCAATCTAACCCCTTTCAAGTAAGCGCCTGTCTCCTTTATTTAATCATTTTCTTTGGGCAGTGCTGCCGATGGAACCCGTGGTCTTACGAAAGCTCTCTAACATTAAATTACAAGCCTGACATCCATGTCCTTTGAACACGATCCATACCTCTTGTACACGTCTTCCATTTCCAGAGCCCTAGCTCATACACAAGTGTTAATATTTAGCTAGCTTAGGTTGAACAGAGCTTTGCGGTGTCTAGGGCATTGCTGGTATCCGAGCCTAACTGCTCTTGATGTTTGTGTGGGCTTCCCATTCCCTCTCGTCTTTACCTCTTCCAGACATAGTGTACGCAGGATGGCTAATCACAAAGGGGGGTGCGGTGGAGGATTTGGGAAAATTGTTTTGTTGCAAACTTACCGTTTTCTGTCTTGTGTAACCCCAGGTGAACCAGTGTGTCATTGGTACTGCCCAGGCCAACAAGAAATGAAGAGGGATGAAAGCTCACTTTTCCTGTTTATAAGGGGGAGGGGGGAGGGATGCTTTACTGGACGGAGAGCATATGTACCCAGGCTTATCAAATAAAGTATTTTGAAATAAAGGTTTTATTCGTAGCTGCCAGAGGAGAAAGGTATTCTTCTCTGTAAGGATGTGGATACGGCCACGCTCTGCCCTGTGTGGGGGGCAAGGCAAGGCTCTCATGTGGTTGGCACATGATCCTGCTGCCTTCTCCCCGTCGGCCACCACAGGGAGCTGTGCCCCTGGCTGTCTACACTCCGCCGCTGCGGTCATCGGCTTCTCGCAGTCCAGGGCAGGTCCCCTGCCACCTTACCCCACTCCCTGTTCGAATCGCCCGGCCCTGCCCGGCCGCTGCCCATTGGCTGGCTGTCGGCGGCGTCACCGCTCCGGTACTGGCCCCTACGTCCTCGCGCCGCCCGGGAAGCGCGGGGCACGCGAGGCCGGGGGAGGCGCGCCCGCGGGGACCACCGCCGCTGCCGCCGCCGCCCGGAGGGCCGAGCGCAGGTGCCGCGCGCGGGAGGGGCCGCGCGTGCGCAGGAGGCGGCGGCCCGGCCTGGCCTGGGGGCGGGGCGGGGCCGCGGCGGGGCGGGCGCGGGAGGCAGGAGTGACCGGGGTGGGTGGGTGGGGCGGCTAACGGCTGTGGCATGGGGCGGGGGCCCGGGCCCGACCCGCGGGCGGGCTGCCAGGACGAGGGGATCCCCGTCGGCGCAGGGGCGACGCCGCCTCCGGGGTTCCCCGAACCCCCGGGCGCGACGCCGCACTCGCCGCCGCGGGGCGGCCCCGGGGCCCGCTGGAGGTGAGGGAGGCGGGGTGACGAGGGGCCCGCCCCTCCGGCTCCTCCCCGTCCTCCCCCTCCCCGCCGGTCCGTCCCTCCCCCCGCCGGCTCCTCCCGCCGCCGCCGCCGCCGCTTTGGCTGCTGCGTCATACGCCCCAGCGCCGCCGGGACGGAGGGGCCGGGCCCGGGAACCCCCAGGCCGCGCTCCGCACGCCCCCTGCCGCCCGCCCGCGCCCTCCCCCGCCCCGCGCGGCCGGCCCGGCTCTCCGCCGCGCGGCCCGGCCCGGCTCCCGGCGGCCCCAGCTGTTACCGGTAAGCCGGCGGCGGGAGGGGCGGGGCGCAGCGGGGGTCGGCGCGGGGCGCGGGCCGGGGAGCCTTTCGGGCTTGGCGCCCGGCCGGGCCGGCTCAAGTCCCTCCTCGGACTTGCCTGCGCGGGGCGTAGCGACCCGACTGGGACACGCCCCCCTCCTGGGGCACTCCGGGAAGTTACCTAACCTGGGGGTCCGGAACCCCGAATTTGAGGGTGACCTGATGTAACCCGGCACTACATAAATGTTCTGAATGACACACAGGCCTGGGAGGTCCTCCGTTTCTATTCTGGGAAACGTCCCCAGAAAAGCTCAGCAAACATCTCTGGGCAACAGGGCACCCCAGTGACCATCTGCAAACCGCGGGGAAGGCAAGCGGAGGGGTAACCTTTATTTAGTTCGGTAACCATCCTTCCCACCAAGATCCCTGGAAGCTGGGAAACTAGAGACCTAGGTTGAGGAGACTGTAGGCAAAGGACACCTAATCTCTGGAGTTGGCAGAACTGGAGGCAGGAAGCTGGCCACAGGATGACCAGGTGTGGAGGCCGGGATTGCAGGTGTTTGATCTTCGTTTCTTGACAGAAATGCAGAGCACATGGGGAAGAATTCTCAACATTCAATAACTTTCCCCTTTTTCATTTTCATCTCATTTCTGCCTAGGCCCCCCCAGGATGCAATGGCGCAGCCCCCCCGGCTGAGCCGCTCTGGTGCCCCCTCTCTTTGGGATCCAGCTTCCTCTGCTCCCACCTCAGGCCCCAGACCTCGGCTTTGGGAGGGCCAGGATGTGTTGGCCAGATGGACTGATGGGCTGCTGTACCTGGGCACTATCAAGAAGGTAAGACCTGTCTGTCTGTCTCTCACCACCTCCCCTCTCCTCTCATCTAATTCGCTCTGTGCTCGCCTCTTCCAGGTGGACAGTACACGGGAGGTGTGTCTAGTCCAGTTTGAGGATGATTCCCAGTTTCTCGTTCTGTGGAAGGACATTAGCCCTGGTGAGGCCCTACAGAATTGAGGTTGTATATCCTATAGCCAACAGAGACAAGGCTTGAGGGTAGGCCCTCCTGATGTGACCCTGTTCTCTGACAGCTGCCCTTCCTGGAGAGGAGCTCCTCTGCTGTGTCTGTCGCTCTGAGACCGTGCTCCCTGGGAACCGACTGGTCAGCTGTGAGAAGTGTCGCCATGGTGAGTTTTCCCTGGGCGTTTAAGGTTGCCCTGGCTCCTTCTCCAGCCCCGGTCATAGGTCTCTTGTTCTGACCACCAGGCCACCGTTTTGACCCATTTCCTTAACTCCCACAACATCTCATAGCACAAGGCCAGCCAGCCTTGGATGAGGCGATACAAGCTTTGTAGGCAAAGGTGCTTACGTATGTATGTATGTGAGTGCATGTATATATCCTTTCTAACCATGTGACTGTGGACAAGACCTTAAACTGCTAGGAGCCTTAGTATCATTTTCAAAGTCAAGATAATACGCCAACCCCAGTAGGGCCGTGGCTAAAACTTAAGTGACAGGCAGAGGCTATTCCTATTCCAGGACATAGGCCACATAGCATGCAGTACACGAGCGGTCAGTTCCTCTCAACACCGTCTTCTTCCAGCTTATCACCAGGACTGCCACGTTCCCCGGGCTCCTGCCCCTGGAGAAGGAGAGGGCACATCCTGGGTCTGCCGCCAGTGTGTCTTTGCTATTGCCACCAAGGTAAAGGCCCCTGCAGCATCCCTCCTTTGGGAGCCTTCCTCTCCCTCCCTTCCGAGGCCTGCATCTGCTCTTTCTCTGCAGAGGGGGGGTGCGCTGAAGAAGGGCCCCTATGCCCGGGCCATGCTGGGGATGAAGCTCTCCCTGCCGTATGGTCTGAAAGGGCTCGACTGGGACGCTGGGCATCTGAGCAACCGACAGCAGAGCTACTGTTACTGTGGCGGCCCTGGGGAGTGAGTAAGGGGCCGGCAGCCTACGGAGTGGGGAGAACGGAGAGGGAGCGGCGCAGGCAGGGCAGTGCCTGGAAGCCTCTACCTCTAGTGCTGTCCCTCAGGTGGAACCTGAAGATGCTGCAGTGCCGGAGATGCCTGCAGTGGTTTCACGAGGCCTGCACCCAGTGTCTGAGCAAGCCCCTCCTCTACGGAGACAGGTGAGCCCTCCCTCCTCCTCCTGGGCCCTCTTCCTCACCCGCTCACCTTCCTTGAGGCCTGTGACTTGTGCAACCGCCCAAGTGAGCTGTGCTCTCTCCCTGGCCCGTACCCTGTGCCCAGGTTCTATGAGTTTGAATGCTGTGTGTGCCGGGGAGGCCCTGAGAAGGTGCGGCGGTTGCAGCTTCGCTGGTGAGATGGTTTTGGGCACCACCGCAGCGTGCTCCTTTCTCAATGTCCTGCAACTTCACCCTGTGTGCCCCTTGGCCTCTGTAATGCTGTCACGGCGTTGACAGCTCCATGTCTGTTCAGGGTGGACGTGGCCCACCTCGTCCTCTACCACCTCAGTGTTTGCTGTAAGAAGAAATACTTTGATTTCAACCGGGAGATCCTCCCCTTCACCTCTGAGAATTGGGACAGTCTGCTCCTGGGGGAGGTAAGGGGTGTAGTTTGGAGAATTGGGGTGGGGAGAGCCAGAGTCACTGCTCCCCTCATTCCATTTACCCTCTCACCCAGCTTTCAGACACTCCCAAGGGAGAACGTTCTTCCAAGCTCCTCTCTGCTCTTAACAGCCACAAGGACCGGTGAGTTAGGGAGGCAGGAGAGGAGTCTGGGAGGGGACGTCTTCCGCGCTAGAGTGGCACCCAGTGGTGAGGTGTGGGGGTCCTTTCTGTAGCATGACACACCATTTCTGTCCCACTGCAGTTTCATTTCAGGGAGGGAGATTAAGAAGAGGAAATGTCTTTTTGGTCTCCATGCACGGACCCCGCCTCCTGTGGAGCCCCCTACTGGAGACGGAGCCCCCACCAGGTCACTGGTCCAGGAGGGATGGGGGAAATTCCTAGGGGTTCGTTGTATACATGTTGGGAGGTTTGGGGGTGCCCGGGAGGGGGCTGGGGGGATAAGGAGGCCTCTTACAGCTTCCCTTCAGGGCAGGGCCCTGGGGGAGGGGTCTCACGTCCCCTGGGGAAGCGCCGGAGGCTGGAGCCAGAGCCCCTGAAGAAGCAGAAGGGCAAAGCGGAGGAGCTGGGGCCGCCCTCAGCAGTGTGCAATCCGCCCGAGACTCAAGAGCAGAGGGAGCGGGCTTGTCTGCAGAGGGCACTGCAGGTAGGGGGGCGGGGATCGGGAATCCCAGGGGGCAATGGTGGGGTGTGAGAAGGAATCAAGGATTACCTCAGTCCTTGCCCCTTCTTCTAGGCCTCAGTGTCTCCACCACCCCCCAGCCCTAACCAGAGTTACCAGGGCAGCAGCGGCTACAACTTCCGGCCCACAGATGCCCGCTGCCTGCCCAGGTCAGTGTTCCGCTCCCAGATGTACTTCCAGTTACTTACATCCCCAGGACTTGGGCACCTGTAATTCTTTACCCCCTCCCGGCTTCCTGCTTATTGTCCGAGAGGGACTTCAAAACCAGCCTCTTCTCTAGTATTCTGGGGTGGGGCTGCCCTGGAGGTAGCGTTTGGGCTCTGCCCTGGCAGGGAAAGATCTGTTCACCTGCTTCAGGTCCCAGCTTTCCCGTCTCCCAACCCCAGCAGCCCCATCCGGATGTTTGCTTCCTTCCACCCTTCCGCCAGCACTGCAGGGACCTCTGGGGACAGTGAACCCCCAGACAGGTGAGAATCTGTGAATCTGTTCTTTGATCAGTGCTTCTCCTCTTTCCTCCTGTGGCCTGTCTCCTTAGTCTTAACCCATTTCTGGGGTCAAACTTTGTCCATATCTGTTGGGATTTTCCCCCCAAGACAGGGTCTCACCAGGCTGCCTCCAGAGTGACCTCAAACCCATGATGATCCCCTACCTCAGCCTCCCAAGTGCTGGGATTAAAGGTGTGAACCACCACACCTTGCATGTTACTTTTTTCTTTTTTTGAGGTAGGGTATCTCTCTTGCCCAGGCTGACCTGGAATTAACTAGTCTCAGGGTGGCCTGGAACTCGCCGAAATCCTACCTCTGCCTCCAGAGTGCTGGGATCAAAGGTGTATGCCACCATGCCTGGCGTGCATTATTTGTAACCCAGGCTGATCCTTAACTTAGGACAACCTTCTGTCCCGTCCTGCACTTGCCTAGACTTAGTGTCGTCTTCTCTCCCTAGGTCACCCTTAGAACTTCACATTGGCTTCCCTACAGACATCCCCAAAAGTGCCCCTCACTCGATGACTGCCTCGTCTTCCTCAGTACCCCCTCCATCCCCAGGTCTTTCTAGACGTTTAGTGCCCTCTTCTCCCCTGTGCCGTAGTCTGTCTCCTGGAACTGGGGGAGGAGTCCGAGGCGGGGCTGGCTACCTATCCAGAGGGGACCCTGTCCGGGTGCTTGCTCGAAGGGTACGGCCTGATGGCTCTGTGCAGTACCTGGTTGAGTGGGGGGGAGGGGGCATCTTCTAAACAGCCTGCCCTCTGCCCACCTCCCCATTCCTACACGGCACTTTCATACCCTGACCTCTGACCTCACCTACAGCTGGGATGTACCTGGAGAAATAGGGGGTCATTCTCCCTACTGTCCAGGCTGGAATCCAGAGGGAGGGGAGAGGCTCTCTACCCTCTTCTTGATTCCTGACCCCTCATCCTTCCCATTTCCTTTGATGTTATTTTGTTACGGCTTTTAAAATATTTTTTAAAATTATTTAACCCCTTGGTGCGGAGACTGGGGAGGGGAGATGATACAAGATCCCGGACTCTCTTATTACTGAAATAAAGAGAAATAAACAAACCTAGTAGTCATGAATCATTTTGAAAGATGGACAAAATAAAAGTACTAGCAACCCTTTTCATCTTCCCCAGCCAAATATGCAATATGTTGCAAAGAAAATCAAAGACAGGATTTATTGAGGACTCAGCCATCACCTGGAAGTAGATAGAGGGCGTCAGGGCAGATGGCGGGAACGGGGCTAATCACGGTAGGGCTGTGCTGGAGTCGGAAACGGACTCGGTGACCTGCCGCACCCAGCGCAGGTACGGAGAGTTTCCCTGCTCCACGGGCAGAGCGATCACCTCAGCCACTTCATAAGGGTGCACAGAGCTGCAGAAATAATGGGGAATCAAACGCCCAAAAGCACCCCTTCAGATACAAGCCTTGGACTGCCCCGCAAGTCCCACCTTCACCTCATCCATCTCATAGTTTTTAGGAAGCTGGGGCCTGAGTACCACCATCACACCAAAAAAAAGAGAACCTCAAAGTTCTTACCGGACAAACTCTGTCAAAGCAGGAACCAGGGAACTTTGGGTTTTAATCATCTAAGGGACAAAAAAAGACATGTACAAGAGGTGGCAGAATTGATCTGAGAGACGAGGAAACGGGTCAAAGGAGTCAGGAAGCTTTGCTGGGTGGGGGTATTTCTCACCATCAGCACCTCACTGTCTTCCTCGATCTTTCCTTTCCATTCATAGCTGAAGAGGTCAGAAAAGAGCAGGGACAGAGTCGGGAGGGGAAGATCTTCCCCGGGGACAAAGCTCCTCCCGCTCAGCCCCTCGGGGTCAGGCTGACCCTTACATTCGGGACTCACACGGAGGTGATCTGGGGGATGAGATTGACGCAGGCCGCCAGGCGCTTCTCCACCACCGCCCTGCAGGTGAAGCGAGGGCGCGCTCAGCATCCAGACACCCGAGCTTTGTTCGGGCTTCCGACGCCGGACGGCAGGGGCAGCACTCCTCCCCCACCCCTAACTCAGCTCTCTGAGGTCCCCACCTGGCGATCTCCTTGGCGACCTTCTCGTTGGGGCAAGTGACGAAGGCTGCCGATACCGATCCCGGAACGTAGTCGGAGCCCGAGGTCGGAGAGGGCTGGGCCGGGGGGCTTCCGGAGGCCATGGACAGCAGGGCGCGGGGCAGCAGCAGGAGGCGGGAGGCGGGCAACAGCGCCGGCATCCAAAGGAACGACAGCAGCAGCGCGGCCTGGGGCCAGAGCCTAGCTCAGTCTCCACCCGGACACCCCGGGACGGGGCCCGCGGGCAGCCCGGGAGGCAGAGGAGCCTGGAACCGACCCGCCAGCCCCGGGGGGCGTGGACACCGGAAGGGGCGGGGCACTCACCCCTCCGGCGAGCAGGACGGCGGGTGCGCCCCCGCACATGCAGGCGCTGGAGGGAGCGCGAGCGAGAAGCAGGAGACAAACCCTAACCAACCCCGGGAAGAGCGGCCTCTCCTTACCTGGGAGGCAGCCACGTGACAAGAAAACAGTGCCGGCCACGTGACGGCAGAGGCTCTGCAGCCGGCCAATCCGGGCCTCCCCACGGTCCGGGTTGCCCCGCCCCCACCAGGGGGCGGAGCGGAGGGCGTTCTGGCCAATGGACGGGTGAATCCGAGGACGTGCGTGCAAAGCGCACGCCGGCTTCGGAGGGAGCCGAGCGCGCTGCCGTCACGTGAGCGCGCCTGTCCTCTCAGGCGGCGCCGCCTCGGGGCGACGCGCGGGAGGCCAATGGCGGGCCGGCCCTGTGGTCACGTGACGCGATAGCTGGCGCGGGGCCCGGGGGTGAGGCCCCGCGCACTCAATGCGTCAGGCTGTGCACTGGGAAATCGCCCTGAGCCCCCGAATGTGCCCAGTAACAGTCCCCCGCCCCGAAGTAGCGGGGCGCCGGGGCGGACGGCCTCACGGCTGATGATAGCGCCCCCTGCTCTTTCCCTCCGACGGTCTGAGAAACCAGCTGCCCCTGGGTAGGGGCCAGTGGTTAGACTGGCTCAAAGCATGGCATGGCCATGGCGAGGTGATGAAAGATGCTTTTTAAAAGAACTGGGCGACAGCTGTCACGGATAGAGAATGATGGCAGGTCCAGAAAATCCAGAGCTTGGGGACAGCCTGGTAAATCGCAGGAAAGACTGGAAGGTTGCAGGTTAGGGTTAGGAGTGATGGACCCATCCCTTTTCCCATGCCAGTTATCCCCAGGACTGGCCCACCTCTCAGTCCTGGGTCTCTTTTCCTTAATCCATTTCCCTAGGGGACCAGGACCTGCCCTACATTACCTCCCTGGGGCCCAGGCACATCCAGTGACCCAAAAATGGAGAGAGGGGCCAATGAGAGGCCAGGGAAGACAGCAGAGAGAGGCTGACTGCTACCCAAATAGTCTCCCGAGGTCGGGGGTCACTAGTGTGGTGGGTGTGATTGCGACGTTCCCATGCTGATGTCAGGGTTCCTTCACTGACCTCTTAAGTTGAGGAGGTGATTGCCTCCCTGTGATCTCTGGATCTGGATGGAGTGTGTCTCTTAGAGATCTCTGTTTTTCATATATCGTTCTAGGCGCTGAGTTTTGAGTTGTTTTTAGGGGATTCTTTTTCAGAACCCTGTGATCACTCTGAATCCTTTCAGATTTGATGAGTTTTAGGTCTCTGAGTCTCTAGTCTAAGGGGGGGGGTTCCCCTCAAACCCCCAAGTCTGCAGTTTCTTTGATCTGAATCTGTACTTTCAGAATCTCTCTGGGTCTGAGTTCTAATTCTGGGTCAGGGTCTTTCTAATCTGGGTTTCATCTTGTTCTTCGAGTCCCTAAATCATCACTCCAGGGTCTGGGGTCTTATATTTCTGTGGCTCTGGAAAACCTTTCTGGGACAAGATTCTCAGATTCTAGTCTTTGCTACTGCTCTCTGGAGGGTCTGGGGTCTTTTATCCCCCTGAAATCAAGAGTCTCTTTTCTTCTCGTCTGTGAATCTGTGAGATCAATGTGCAGTGTGTGGAGCAGGGCGAGGTGTCTTTTCTTGGGTCTGGGGTCTGCCTCAGGACCTGGGGGCTGCTGCTTCAGGACTGCTGGCAGACACTCTGGTGTGTCTGAGTGAGGGGTCTCTCCTTGCCTCGCTTTCTCTCCCTGGGTCTTCCCGAGTAGGGGTGGGGGCTGCAGACTCTCCCTCCTCCTCCTCCTCCTCCCGCTCTCTTCTCTCTCGCTCGCTTCCCCCGCCCCCCCCTTTCTCTCTCTCTCTAGGCTGCCGCTGCTGCCGTTGGCTCTTATTCTCCACCTCCTCCTCTCTGCTCCTCTCTGCTCCTCTCTCCTCCTCTCTCCTCCTCCTCCTCCACCTCCTCCTCCTTCTCCCCCTCTCTCTCCCCCTCTTTCTCTCTTCTCTTTCTCCCCGGTCCCCCCCGCCCCCTCCCCCCCAGGCCTAATGAGCAGGTCTCGCGCCTCTATCCATCGGGGGAGCATCCCCGCGATGTCCTATGCCCCCTTCAGAGGTATGGTGGTGGTGGGGGGAGGGCCAGATGGGGGGGCAAGAGGGGGAGGGGCAGGGGGCGGGGGAGAACCGGGGCCAGGGAGGGGAGGGAGCGGCTGAAATGGAGGGAGAGGGGAGGACCGGGAAGGCCAGGGTGGGAGCAGTGGGGAAGGAGCCTTTGGGGGCTAGAGGAATAGGGGTGATAAGGGTATGTTAGGGACCGAGGGAGTGGGAAGCAGGCCCTGAAGGGGCCTAGGGGAAGATGATGGAGGGGAAAGACAGCGCCAGAAATGGGTGCTAAGGGAGAAGGGTAGGGCTGGGGGAAGAGCTGCAGAAATGCTTTGGAGGTGGGTGCTGACTGATGAAAATATCAAGCATACAGAGGCACAGAGGCTTAGGAGAGGGCGGAAGGAGAAAATGCAAACATAAGGGTTAAAGGAGAGGCTGAGACGATTGGGGGAATATGGTGGGGGGGCTCCGAGAAAGGTAGGGTTAGAAAAAGAGAGGAGGAAGGAGGGAGAGAAGGGGCCAGATGGAGAGAGAGGGTGGCAGGTGGGGGGGATGGAGGGTCCAGATGGAGGGAAGAGAGGAGAGAGAGGGAAAGGGTTTGGGGGAGGGGACCTCAGGGCAGGGGGAGGGCCAAGTTATATGTGTGTTTTGTGTGTGGGGGGAGAAGATTCAAGTAAGACTGAGTGGTGGGACTAGGGACCAGGTTAAGGTTCTGCCTCAGACTCAGGCCCTCCTTAGGGCCCTTGGCAAGGGAGATGCGGTACCTGGGGTCTTTTCTGCTCTCTTCATTTAGCCATTTGACCCCTCCCCCACTCCAACCTTTATTTCCTTTCCTCCCTTCATCCCTCCCTCTGCTGTCCATCACTTATATCTTTCCCCCGTATGGTGTCCGTTCTTTATATCAGTCCCCATTCTATCTTCCCCTGCATCTGTCCCTTCTCTAATGTCCATTTTCTCCTCCCCCTCCTTTATCTGGTAGCACCCTTAGTATACTACTTTTCTACATTCCTCCACTCCAGCCCCTTGTCAGGTCTTTCTCAGTTCCTTGCCTCACGTCTGGTTGCACCTTCTGGTCTATTCCTTCACCCCTAGGCATTTCCCATCATCTCTGTCTCCTCCTCTTCTAGATCCATCCTGTCATTTGTCCCCCAGTCCATTCTCTATTTCCTACCCCACTTCCCATCTTGTCACCACAGTCTGTGCCTACTCACTTTCCCTTAATACTCCAGCCTTCACCACCATTCCTCTTTTCTTGTCTCATTTCCTGAGGTATTGGGGACTTGGGGTACAAAGACACTGAGGTTTTGAGATTTGGAACAGGGGCTCTAAGGGATCCCCATCTTGAGTCCTGGTGGGATTTCTCATTTCCAGTAAAAAATTTCCCTTTCTGCCGCCTTCCTTTGCCTCCCAGGTCATTAACCTTCTTCCTTAAGTCCCGACTCTGTGCTTGTGCATCTATGTGTGTTTCCAGAGTTGCTCCTGAATTATGTTTCTGTGTTTTCCCCTGTTCCCCGGAGACAGGTGCCCCCTGAGCTCTCAGCTGCAGCCTTCCCCTTGTGGTTATGTGTATCAGCATATTTTCCCTTGGGGCACACCAGGTGTCTTTGGGCAGTAGTCCCGTTGTCTTAACTGTCTCCAAGTCTAAGTGTGGGTGATTTTTGTTGTTTGCTGGGGCTTGAACCTTGAGCATGTCAGTCAAGCCCTCTACCACCTAGCAATAATCCCCCAGCCCCGTCGATGATCCTTGTACTGAAAGAATACTGGGTAGAGTCTCTGAGGAGGCCCTGAAACATTATTATGATTTCTGGACATTTATGTCCTAAGGGTTCAGCTCTCTCTGATCTGCAGGTTGGGTAAATTTGAGGGGCATTGACTGTAGACGGTAAAGGACTGGTTTTTTTTCAAAACTCCTACTCAAGGGATTGGAATGAAGTGCAAAAACCAGTTCTCTTGCAATATGCCCAGTTTATTTCACTAAAGTAACAGAAGTTGACTCTTCTTCCTGTAAACACTCACTCCATATTTTTATAAATATTTTATTTATTTGACCAAAAGAGGGAGAGAGAGAGAATGGGCATGCCAGGGCCTCCAGCCACTGCAAGCGAACCCTGGATGCTTGAGACCCCTTGTGCATCTGGCTAACGTGGGTCCTGGGGAATCAAACCTGGGTCCTTTGGCTTTGCAGGCAAATGCCTTAATCGATAAGCCATCCCTTCAGCCCTCACTCCATATCTTAAGCCTAAATCACATCACTTCGATGTCACCAATCTGTCTGAGTTCTTTTACTCCCATAGGGTCTGTTGCTGTGTTCCTGTGATGGGATATGGCAATCGAGTTTAAGGAAAAGGTGGTTTCTAGGGGCTTGGCAAGACTGCAAAGATGGGGAAGGGAGGCCCTGAGGACATGTCTGAGCACACATAACCCCTGGTCTCCTGTTCTTTTCTGGAAGGTTTGCTCCCCCTCTAGGAGGCTCCTTTGTCATCAGGCTTGGTCATTCCAATCTTCCCTCCACTCTTTCTTCTGCAGGTTCCTCAGTGTGCCCCAGTGAGGCTCCTGACATGTGGAGCTGGCTTCCATCCTATCCATGTAGATTAGATTGGAGAGGGCAGGATTGAATCTCTGACCTCTGGGGGTGGAATGGGGAAGGAGATCGATGTAAATGCTGTTCATCCAAGGAGAACATCTTCACCTTCTTCCACTCTGGCTCCTCCAAAGCCAGATGCTGAGAAAAGCCATCTCCTTATCACCAGAAGAACCACAGACTGTCGCCAAAGGAGGACTAGGGTAGTGCTGGGGCAAGGGGAAGGGGAGGCCCTCTCATGTCTCTGGCTGGGAACAGATAAGCCCCCACCTCTCTTTTCCAGATACTTAGCTCAGAATCTCATGACCCAAATGTTCTTATACTTTCTTTCCCACAGCTGGGCGCCTCTCTTTTTACTCTCACGGATGTGCCGCTCTACCTTTCACATGCATCTTGTGCAGTCATTGGGTGCCTTCCCTCTCCTGACACCATACTGTCTTTCTTCTGCCAGTTTTGATGACCTTCCGCCCTTCTTGTTTCTCCTAGTGGATAGATTTTCCTTTACCTCAATCATCTCCTTCTGTATCATGATAAAATTCTCCTCCCTGAAACCACCTCCCCTTCTCAGAAATCTTCGCAGCTTCAGCCTCATGTCCTGTGACTCCCCGGATGTAAAAGCTTCTCTTCTGATCCTTTCTTTAAACTTGCCAGGCACCCCATTCTCAACTGAGGTCTCTTTAGGTGGGTGGGGCTCCCTTCTCCCACTCTGTGGACACTTCTTGCCATTTTAGGCCTCTACGCCCAGATACATAGAACCTCCCTTACTGTTTATGTGTCTCTGTCCCCCAGATGTACGGGGACCCCCTATGCACCGAACCCAATACGTACATTCCCCATATGATCGTCCTGGTTGGAACCCTCGGTTCTGCATCATCTCGGGGAACCAGCTGCTCATGCTGGATGAGGACGAGGTGAGCAGGGTGGGGAGGCTGGGGAGTGTGGGAGAATGTGGAGAGGAGCATGGGGACAGTCCTCCTCCGGGAGAGGGAGCGCTGCAAGGCAGGAGCACTCGCACGCCGCGGGAGGGGCAGCTTTTGAGATTTAGGCTGGGGTGTTGTAAGACGGTCATCCTCTCACTTTGGCCTGGGGCCTTTGGGGGCCATGAGAAGTGTTGATGAGATGTGATTCTGAAGATTTTGGGGGTATATCCTTTTTTTTTTTTTTTACCCCATTTAGATTGTGGGAGAAGTTAGAATAGGGAAGGCAAATGGAAGGGCTTGAGGAAAGGGTGAGAAATGGTGAGGTGAAAGTGAGCCTTTTCCTTCTACTGAGCAAGACCCCCCCCTTCCCACTTATTTCTCCATCATGGGATGAACTGTGTCCTATGGGAGAGAGATGGGGAAGAAAGTAAAGGGTACTGGGAAAGATGACAGAGGTCAATGGACCTTGGCATGAATGGGAGTGAAGACTGCAGGTGCCTGAGAGCAGGCTCACCGAGACACTGAGGGCAGGTTGGATGTCAGGAAGGAATAGAGAGGGAGGAGATGCCTGGGGAGGAAGGCAGCTGTAATGTGGGAAGTTGTCCAAAGGAACAGGACTTGAGTAGGGACAAGGACTAGCTGGGGTGAAGGCTGAATGGACAGAGGAGCCTCACAGGAGATAGTGGTCACATACAATTTGAGAGGTGAGGGAATGTGGCTTGCAAGGCGGGAGCGGGGCCAACAGGAGCCAGTGCATGGGAGGAAAGAGGATGCAGATATGAAAGGTGGATGGATGACCCAGTGTGGTTTGGGCATAAGGATGATGGGGTAGCTTGAAAGACCAGGGAGGTGAGAATTTTCCTTGAAAGCTTTTGGGGCTGGACTGGTGAGACAGGGCTGGGACTGGATTTAGGGCTTGCCCAGGTTTAAAGAGACCTGTGGGGCAGGTAAGAGCCTGGAGAGATGTCTGGGTAGAGGGCTTCCAGACTGTGGTCAGGTTCAGAAAACAAAGTGGTTATTCTACCTTCGGGTGAGGTGGTTGGGGAGTTTAATTTTGGGGCACTGGAAGACACTGGCAGGATTCACTGTAATGATCATCAGTCTTGACCAGGGCTTTGGAGTCTGTGGGAGGAACTTAGAAAACTGGAACAATATGAGTTGGAACTGTTGTAGGGATGAAGAGGGTGGGGTCCAGAAAGGACCCAGTGACCATCCAGTTGAGGGGCAACAGGAATTTCCAGCTAGAGTCTGAGGTAGGAGAGAAGTGGATGGAGCAGGGATAACGAACAGAATAGAGGGCCTTACGGAGGTGGAATTGGATGGGTTGTGGAGCTGGGCCCTCATGGTTCTTAATCCTGTAACTCCTGGTCGGTCGGGGTGGAAGTTAGGTTGAAGATTCTCAAGGGGGCTGGGGGTGAGGCACAGAGAAAGGTCGGGGCTGAGGGACGACAGGGGCTGAGTTGTGGGCGCAGGTGAGGAAAGGAGGAGAGATGACCAGGCCTTCTGAGCGGAGGGGTGGCTGGGTCCCAGTCTGGCCGCTAGCCTGCCGTGGGAGGGAGACAAGCCGCGGATCCGAATTATACATGCGGCTGTGACAGCTCGAGGGAGGGAGGGGATGCGGGCGGGAGGGGAGCGGGAGTGGACGTGCTGAAGGTCAAGGGGAAGGCAGACTCAGGTTAGCTAGCTAACGGAGTTGCGGGGAGAGCGGAGTCGGCTGTGGCCAGGTCTCTGGAGGGTGCTGGAGGAGAAATCCAGGGGGAACAGCGGGGGACTGTCCGGCCAGAGGGGCCAGAGAGGAAGCGAGGAGCTGCGGGAGAGCAGGGCCGGGCCGGAGGGCCCGCTGCCTGGCGGGGGGCCACGGGCCGGGGGCGGCGCGGCCCGAGCGGTCTGACACCCCTCCCCATCCCGTAGATACACCCCCTTCTGATCCGGGACCGGAGGAGCGAGTCCAGCCGCAACAAACTGCTGAGACGCACGGTCTCCGTGCCCGTGGAGGGGCGGCCCCACGGCGAGCATGGTACGGCGGCCGAGCAGGCTCTCTCTCGTGCCCCGGACAGTGGCGGGGAGAGGGCGGGAGACGCCGGGCGGGCGGCGGCGGCGGCGGCGGAGGAGGAGGAGGAGGCGGGACCAAGTCTCGATCCCGAGCCGAGGGCGCCCTCGTCTGGGCCGGGCGTGTCTGGGGACAGGGGCTGTTGGTGAGCGGCCCCGGCGCGTCCGTACTCCGCTTCGCTCCTTTTTCCTGCTTCTGCAGCGAAGTTTGACTGTTTCCCCCGGTGCATGTAAAAATAGTCTCCTTAGATCTTTAGCTTCCCGTCCGAGGGTTTCGGGCCCTGGCTCTCCCAGCCCGTGGTCTGGGATCTTGGAGAGGATGACCTAGTTCCTGCCCTCCCCCCAAACCTCTGTCATCCCCGCTCCTGGTTCTTCCAGACCTTCAGGCCTATGGTCCTCCCTCTTTTTCCATCAAGGCTTCCATCTTCTTCAATGATATCGCCCCCTTTAATTTCCTTCCCCGACTTCTCTTATTTTCCCGGTGCCTCTTGACTCTCTCTGCAGACCCTCCCCTTTGCTCCCGCTGGAACTCCATCAGACCCCCATGCCATCGTCTGACTGTAGAGCTATCTGCTCACTCCGTCTCTCCAGCTCTCTCCCTCTCTCCATCTGTCTCTTCCCCTCCCTCCCCCTGCTGCCCCCCCACCCCCCTCTTTAGTCATTTAAAAAAAGATTTTTGTCTTCCTGAGAAGTTCGCTTAAAAGGTTTCCATGGGAACAGTGAGGGGAGATGAAGGCAGAGAACAAGGATCTGCAGCCAAGGTGCAGAGAGACGCCCTCAGTCCCCGGAAACCCCCTCCATACTGCCCCCTTTCTCTGCGTTACTCTCCTAGGACCCCTGGGTTCGGACCCCCCAGCCAGCCCCAGGCGACCCCTTTCTCCCACCAGCTCCTCCTCCCCTCGGGGTCCTAGGCTTCTAGTTGCTTCCTTAGAGAGCCAGTGGCCTGCCCTATTCCTTGGTTCCCTCAGCTGCCTTCTGATAGTCCAGGCCTCACTGCCCATGGGGGCTGGCTTTGAGACCCCCAGGTCGGTGGTCACGGAAGTGTGTCATTGCCATGGCAACCGATTATAGGCGTGTGTAGGTAGCACATCTCTGAGGCAAAGCCAGGCAAAGTTGAGTGTGTGCAGAGACTGTAATGTCTGTCACATCTGTGTATTTGTGTATATGTCACGTCCGTGTTTGGTGCATGTGTGTATGTGCAGTGTGTACCTGTGTACCCATGCCAAGACGGTCGGTCACATGCTCACACATGTTTGCCACGAGTCCCGCGGTTGGCTGCTGTCCACATATGCATCATCTTATTCTGAGACCTGAGTCTGGGGGCCTCTGGTATAGGTCTAGCGTGCTTTGGGCGGGGACACGGTGTGCGTTTGGAATCGGGGTGCTTTGTGGAGGTTACTGTACTGGGGTTTGGTAGATGCTGGGAGGGGCTCTAGAAGGATATATATTTGGGGGAGGATTTAGTGAAAGTTGATACCTGGTGAACATTTTGGGGTCTTCAGAGGGAACTAGGAAATGTGCCCTGGGCGTGGAGGATGTGCAGGAGACACAGGCAGAGGGCTCGCTGGGCCCTCGGGGACTCCGGCCTGCGAAGGTGTTCGCTGAGGCTGTGGACTGCCCAGCCCAGGAGAGGTGGCCGGACCCGGAGCTTCGAGGGGCGCTGGGAACCAGGGCTCCTTCTTTGCTGGGTGGAGTGGGGCTGCAAACCCTTGTTCCCTCCAAGGGCTATTTTTTTTTGAGGGGGAGGGTTCTGTTCAGGAGGCGATGGTGGGAGGCCCGGTAGGTTTTGGGGGTCTCTTTGCCCCCCTCCCCCGTCTCTCTCGCGCTGTCTCCGGGCGACGGGGCTCGTGACAGAGGCGGCCACGGCAGCAGCGGTCGCCTAGCAACGGCGGCGGGGCCCGGGCAACGGCGGCAGCGGCGGCGGAGGGAGCCGTTCCCGCGGCCGTCACCGCGCGGCCGCCCCGGCCGTCCCGGGCCCCGCCGCCGCCGCCGCCGCCGTCGCCGCGCCGCCCGCTCTCCTCCGCAGCGCCCCTCCCCCGCGCAGGGCGGGGCCCTTCCCCCGCCGGGGACACCCCCGACCCCCGGGGGGCGGTGCGAGGTAAGGGCGGGGCCGGGAGGGCCAGGAGCGCGCGTGGGGGGCCGCGCGCGTGTGCGTGGGGCGGGGGCGCGCGTGTGCGTGGGCGCGGGGCGGGGGGTGGGGAGGCCGCGGCGGCGGCGGCGGCGGCGGCGGCGGCAGCTGCTCCCTCCGCATGTTCTCGCTGCATCTTCCGAGTGGGGGGAGTCATGGTAACCGGAGGGGGGGCGCCTGAGGTCGGGGGGAGGAAGGAAGAGGAGGTCGGGGACGGTCTGGCAAGGGCGAGGTGGCCAGCTCGCGGGGGCGGCTGGTGCGTGAGGGTCTTGGAGCCCTGCTGGAGGGGCATCCCGGGTGTGTGCGTGTGTGATCGTGCCCGTGTCCCCTGTGTGTCCGTGCCATTGCACACGAGGCCTAGTTCCTCATGCACCCATGTGTAGCAAGCCGGGTCCGAGTCTGTAGCCTGTCTTACCCTACCTCTCTGCCTGTTTTGCCTCAGGGTCTTTGGGGCCAGCCATTGGCTTGTGGGGCAGTATGTGGCCATCCTGATTCAGGTCACCTTTGACCCTGAGCTTGCATGCCATCAAACGCTGGCGTGTAGGAATGTGTTTCTGTGTTCCTGGTGGCAGGTGTGTGCCTTTGCATGTGTGCTCCAGCACCGGTCCGAGTATCTGTGTCAGTCCCAGCATGGGTGTCCAGGGCGGGTCTGGATGTGGGTGGTGTGCCGGTGCTGGTGGGGAGAAAGTGTGTGTTCCTTAGGATCCTACACCTTTGGGGTAGGCAGGTGTGAGCCCCTGCCTGGTCCCAAGGTGGGGACAGAAAGGCTTTTTAAGAGGCAAGTCGTGGGGTAAAGAGGACAAGTGGGGAGAAATGAGAGAGGCTTCAAGAGCAGAGAGAGGGGGAGAAAGAAGAGTTAGGCAATGGGAATGTGGGAGAGAGCTGAGCCACACTTAGAAGAGGGGAGAGAGGACAGGCTTAAGATGGAGAAGTGGGGCAGCAAGGTGCAGTTGGCCTTTCTGTGAAGTGGTCTCTGAGAAGGTGGGAGATGCAGCAGGGCCTGGATTCCTGCAGGCCTGGGAGGGTCTGAGGAGACCCCTCAGGAAGGGGCTGGCGCTCAGTGAGGCCTGTCAGTGCAGCAGCCGAGGAGGGAGCCTTGTTTCGAGCCTCCCTCTCCAGCCCTGATCTTCATCTTTCCATAGCAGCATTTTCCCCTGGCTCCCCTCCACAGCTGCCAGCTGGGTGTGGACCAGAAAGGCAGGGGCTTGGGGGACTGGAAGGCAGGGAAGATGCTGTGGGTGATGGCAAGATTAGAGACATTGGAGAGGCAGGAGTCCGCTCCCTTGCTGTGTGTTTGTGTGAGTGCAATTGTGTGTGTATACAGGGTGTGTGCATGTGTGGGTGTGTGCACAATGCCTGTGTTACGGGTCTGTGTAGGTGGCTGTTATGTGTGTGCATGCGTGTATACATCTTGCAGGGATGGGGCGCAGAGTGCCAGCGTCGCGGTGCATGCTTCTCAGGTGTGTTCTGTGTGTGCACAGTGCTGTGCTGGGTTCTCTGCACATGTCACTGCAAGGAGCACTAATAACAGGATGTCCTGTGTTCCTGTCACTCTGCCCCTTCTCTGCTTCTGCCAGTTTCCCTGCTGCAGTGATAGACTGTAAGCGTGTGTGTGTGTGTGTCCTCCATGTACCTGTGACTTGTTTCTGAGTTCCGAGATTTCAGTTCCTGGTAATATGTGTATTACTTCTAAGAACCAAGCAATCTAATTAGCATTCCCCTGCCTGTGTTAATAGTTTACTTCTAAAACATAATTTAGTGAACTTAAGCATATGCTTTTATGCCTCCATTAGAAGAGTTTGTGTGAAAATAATGGCTGATCTAGGTTCCCTGCTTAAGAAATGCAGAGATGAACTAGGAAGAAGATAGCCTGCACCTTGCTTACTGTGTCACAGATAATTAGCTGTTTTGCTGTTGTGTGTGGGGGGGTGGTTTTTCTGGTAGCCATTATGGATGCTAGTTTGGAATCAGGGAAAAGCTGGTGTGTGTGTGTGTGTGTTGGGGGTCGCTGCCCCAAGACAGTGCATGTGGTTGGGACTTTCAGTGTGGATGATGGGGAGATAGAGACTCTCTTATTTGGTTGAGACCATTGTGCCACCTTCTGCGAGCAGCAGGGCCTGGAACTGTGGTGTAGTCAAGAGTGTGTCTCAGGGGTTACACTGGCCTTCTGCCTGGGGATAGGAGTTATCTTGGGGTTACATGTCCATTTCTGTAGTATGCTGCCCATATATTCCCCAAGGGACTTGGGCCACATGGACCACACTAGCAGCTTTCATGTGTGTGTCTGGGTTCAAGTATGTATTCCCCTGTTGCAGTGTTCACGTATATCTTAAGTGTGTGGGGTGTGTGGGCCTCAGGGTCGCAGAATCTGGGTCCTCGTGTCCCCATGCTTCTGTGTGTATATCTCATGAGCACATAGATCCCTATTTAATTTTGGCATTGCGGCTCTGATACACACATACCCCCCACAGTTCAGTGCATGTTTCTGTGCCCTACACATGTTCCTAAGGGACTCAGAGGACTGTGTGTCAAGGGAGCAGACTTGTGTGTGTCATCTTGGGTTTGCAGGCAATGGGCAGCTGGGGGCTGGTGCTAGGGTAGTTTTCAATTCGGGAAGCAGTGCAACTATAGTGTGGCCCATTCTAGTTCCATTCTGGGACTTAGAGGGTTAACAGACAGCTCTTCCGGTCTACCCCCCCCTCAGCCTGTAGCTTCTTGTTGCCTTGGAGATGGTAGCCCCGCCCCTGATGCAGCACCTGCCCCCCCATTGGCTGCAGTGGTGATTGTGGGGCTGAAGGGGGAGCCCAGGCCTGGGCGGCCATTCTGGAGCTGGAGCCGGAGCTTGGCACCCCCACTTTCATTCTCCTCCAGCCCCTCAGCTCCTTGAAATCCCCTGGCAGCGGAGCTTCAGCCTCCTTCTTGGAGCTGCTGTCCCTCTAGACCCTTGGCAGGCTGAGCTTCATCCGCATTCACCTCCCTTCCTCCTCCTCCTCAGCCAACCTTTACTTGGGAGTCCCCAGAACCCCTACTGCCCCTCCTCCCCACCGGCGGCAATCTTCTCTTGTCCTTTCCTTGCCACCGCAGTGCACGTGGGAGCTTCGGCTCCTCCTCCCCCACCCCGTATCGGCCCCTTGGATTTCCTGTCCCCTGCCACCCCTCACAGGTCCCTTCTGAGACCGTCCCCTCCAGTCCAGGGAGGGTCATGGGAGGCAGCCCTGGCCCTCCAGACAGACAGGGTTTCTGGGAGGTGTGTAGCCAGTGGAGGACGTCCCAGGCTGGGAGAAGCAGAAAGCCTCTCTGTGGGCAATGACCTTTAACCCGTCGTTCCCCAGCAAGCCCATCATTTTGTGGTGGTTAGGGGGGGGGGTACCAGAGACTTTGCTCTTCTGAATCTTTGGTACTGGTTCTTCATTACTGGGGTCTTATTGACCCTCCTGGCCATGCCCCTCTGCTGACTGCAAACCCCAGTCATGGGCTTAAGGCCTCCCACCCCGTCCCCCTCCGGGGGCTCCGGCTCGGGTTCTTTGCCCCCTCCTCCCCGTGGTCAGCCTCTTCACCGCCGCTGTTCTTCCTGCTGCTTTCCAGGGGGTAGGTGAGGCCTGAGCTGAGGGCAGAGGGAGGTGGACCTAGGCTTTGGGACCGCGGTTCCCAGCCCCTTCTCCGACTTCCCTCCAGAATACCACTTGGGTCGCTCGCGGAGGAAGAGTGTCCCAGGGGGGAAGCAGTACAGCATGGAGGCCGCCCCCGCCGCGCCCTTCCGGCCCTCGGTGAGTGCCGCCAGATGTTGCCCAGCTGCGCCCCTCCCTTCCAGCCCCAGCTGGAGCTCCAGGATTCGGAGGAGAGGGGGCCGCAAGGAGAGGGTGTGTGTGTCCCCACCTCTCTGGTTCCCCCCTCTTGGCTCTGCCCCCTGCTTTCGGACCGGCCCTCCCACCTTCCCCAGGCTGGCGTGTGCTTGTGTGTTTGCTCACACGGCCGTGGGAGCACGGAAGACGGTGGTTTCGGGGCTCCTGTCCTCCTGTCCCTATCTCACTGGATCCCCTGGCAGCTGAAGGGTGTCTAGGTAGAACCATTCTGGCCCCAACGCAGCCCCATCCCCATTTCCTCCCCAGCAAGGCTTCCTGAGCCGGAGGCTAAAAAGCTCCATCAAACGTACCAAGTCACAACCCAAACTTGACCGGACCAGCAGCTTTCGCCAGATCCTGCCACGCTTCCGAAGTGCTGACCATGACCGGTACAGGGGCTGGGGCTTGTGGGTTCAGATGGGTACAGTCAAGGTGCTCTGAGTGGGGTGGGAGGGGGTTCCTTGAGTGCAGAGGTTGGGGAGCGTCGTGTGGGCTTCGGCCTGCTCAGAGGAATGGAAGGGGTCAGAGGAGCAGTGAGGCTGGCTGTGGTGGGAAGGGAGCCCAGGACCCAGGTAGGAGGCGAGGGAAGAGCAGGAAGTAGGGGCAGCAGGTAGGACTGGGACTGGGGCTGCTGGGCTGGCCGAGGGCTAGGTCTCTGCAGTTGGAGGGGACAGTGTGGGACAGCTGGAAGAGGAGGCCAGGGCAGGTGAAAGGACGGAGTGGCGGGGTGGAGGATGGAGTTCATCCAGAACCTCGGCTGGGGAAGGAGACCTCCGCCTTGCCTCTGGTCCCTGCCTGGGCTTTCCCTACCCAGTCACTCTCTGGGGAGAGCTCTGTCCTACCTTTCCCCCATGTCTGGCTGCCCCCGGGATTGGGCAGGTAGGGAGGTTGGGTAAGGTGAGTCACATCTTTCCCTGCCCCCTCCGGTGCAACCAGAGCTGGATTTGGGGACTGCAGGGGGTGAGGGCATGGTATTCCTGGCCGCGGGGGCGGGGGGCCGGGGGAGCGTGGCGCTGACGGCAGCCAGAGCCTGTGATGACGGGGCTGCTATAAATAACTGTACGGAGGCTCCCACACCCGGCGCCCCTCCCGCTTCCCCGTGCTCTCTACTCTTCATCCCCTGCCCATCTCCACTCCCCTTGCTACCTGTCACCCCTCTCTCTCCCCAGCCCCATCTTTCTCTTCCCCACGGGGCTCTGTCCCCACGTCTCAGGCTGCCCCGCCTCAGCGCCTCTGTCCCTTGCCCTGCCTCACCTCCTTTTTTTCTGCTCACAGCTGCCTCATGCCCCCCCACTCTTTCAAAACTTATCTTACTTCATTCATAGTCTGAATCATGAAATGTTCATTAAACACTAGCTGTGTGCCAGATCCAGACCACACAATACTGTATCATGTCTGAGCCTCCAATGCTTTGCTCCTCTTTCTTATTATTTATTTACCTATTTATGAGAGAGAGAGGCAGATAGAGAGAATGGGCATGCCAGGGCCTCTAGCCACTGCAAACGAACTCCAGGCAACTTCGCAGGCAAGTGCCTTAACCACTAAGCCATCTCTCCAGCCCATCTTTTACTTTTTTTTTTTTTTTTTTAAATTGAGACTCTGGTTGCTAGAATCACCAAGACATGTCTAGGATCATCTGGTTTTTGTTGTTTCTCTTTCTTTTCTGCCATGGTCTATTTCTGACTGTTTCTGGGTCTGCACAGAAGAGGAATGAGGGTGGAGGGTTTCTTCAAGGCTTCTAGTTTCTCTCCCATCTCCCATGACCTTCCCCTGGGGAGGCTGGGCTTCCTTTTGCAAGTCTGTGTCAGTTTGTGATGGATTCTGGAGGACTTTTAAAGTCTGCAGTCTAGAGCTACTGATGAGGCCGGGCTCTGAGTGCGTAAGATGGGAGGGCATCCCTGACTGTCGTTCCGAACCTCCCGTGTGCCAGGGCCCGGCTGATGCAGAGCTTTAAGGAGTCCCACTCCCATGAGTCCTTGCTGAGTCCGAGCAGTGCTGCTGAGGCCTTGGAGCTCAACTTGGATGAAGATTCCATTATCAAGCCAGTGCACAGCTCCATCTTGGGCCAGGAGTTCTGTTTTGAGGTACTGATCTTGTGGGCCGAGGAGGGCAGGAGGACGGGCAGAGAGGCTGAGAAGAAGTGGCACAGGTGGAAATGTCAAGGAAACTAACCTCTGGGACCACGGAGGGAGTCTCCATTGCTGAGCCCCATCCTTCACTCCATATCCCTCTCCAGGTAACAACGTCATCTGGAACAAAATGTTTTGCCTGTCGGTCTGCAGCTGAAAGGGACAAATGGATTGAGAATCTACAGCGGGCAGTAAAACCCAACAAGGTACTAGGGAGTGAGGGGACTTAGACACATGTTCAAGGCAAAGATGAGCCACTAGGGAGGCTGGGGTGGCTAATAAAGGAGGGAGGCTTGGAAGGGGGAAGGGACACAGGGCAGGGAACCTGGACAAGCAGTAATGACCCCATCATTCAAAATTCTTCATTTCTTCCCATACTGCTTTCCCTTACTTCATGATCACCTTTGCTGCATGAAAACCATCATCGACCAGGAGGGCTGTCAGGGCCTGGGAAGTCCTCTACTCCAGTTCCTCTATAGGCAGGAAGGCCTCACAGACACTTGACAGGTGGTCACCCATGCCCCCACTTGCAGTGTTTTTCAGGACACAAAATTCAGTCATATCTCTGCACTTTTGCTTTCTCTGTACAGAATCTGTGCAAATGGGGTTGGACTAGGTGCTCCCTGTGGTCCCATAGCACAGATTCGACAAGTCTGTGTCTTTGTGAGATTTCTGCTTCCCAGAAGAAATTCTCCCTTCTGTCAGTTTGCCTCTGTATTACAGTTTCTTGCAAGCTAAAATACTGTTATTCTTTTGGGTCTCCATGTCTGTCTTTCTTTTTCTTTCTTTTCTCTCTCTTTCTTTCTTTCTTCTTTTGGTTTCTTGAGGAAGGGTTTCACTCTAGCCCAGGAATTCACTATGTAGTCTCAGGGTGGCCTTGAACTCATGGTGATCCTCCTACCTCTGCCTCCTGAGTGCTAGGATTAAAGGCGTGCGCCACCACACCCTGCCTGGCCCCATGTCTTTCTTAAAGAATTCCACCTAAGTTGCTGGACATGATCTAACCCACACAGAGTCCTGCCACATTCCTTTCAGCACATTTCCACGTTACCTGACCCTCACCAGGAGATTGTGTCCTCATACTTATGCCAAGCCTCACTTGTCCTGTTGTTATTTTGAATACAATATTTATCCTATTGCCTCTGCAAGACTTTTCCATTCTTCTCTGCAAAGTCCTCATCATTTGTGGCTGGGGATTTTTTTTTCTTTCCTTTTATTGAGGTTGGGTCTCACTCTAGCTCAGGATGTCCTCAGACTTACAGTGATCCTCCTACCTCTGCCTCCCCTGTTTTTTTGTTTGGTGGTCCTCCAGCTTTTTCCTAGTACTAATCCTATTGTCTAGTGTATGAGTCGCCCTTCTGGTAGTTTCTCAGGACTGCTATAAAAATGAAAAATCACCACCAACTATAACGACCACCTAAATCAATAGGAATCTATTCACTCACAGCTCAGGAGGCCAGAAGTCCAAAGTCCAGGTGTCAGAAGGGCCATGTTCCCTCTGAAGCTCCAAGATCAGTCCTTCTCAAGGTGATCCAGGCTTCCTGCTGCGTTTGTCTAGTTCCTGCATTCATCTTTACATCCTTCCTTGTGTGCATCTCCCAGTCTCCCTCTCCACATAAAAGAGACACTAATCACTGAATTAGAAGTCCACACTAACCAGTATGCCCTCACTGGAATTTTACTATCTCTACCAGGAGCCTGTTGACAGGTTCTGGAGAGACAAGAGTTGGAGGGATGCTGCTGGGTGTGGTGGCACATGCAGTCCCTGCACTCGGGAGGCACAGGGAGGGTGGGCACATCTGCAAGTTTGAAGTCACCTGGGACTACATGATAAGACTGCTTTAAAAACAAGTGGGGGGCATTGCTCAACCCAGCGTACCTCCCAGCTTTACAGCGGCTTCCTCACTCCACCTTCTCACTGTCCCTTTCCCCTTTCTCCACCCTAACCACCTCTCTGTGCCAGGACAACAGCCGCCGGGTGGACAACGTGCTCAAGTTGTGGATCATAGAGGCCCGGGAGCTGCCCCCCAAGAAGCGATACTACTGTGAGCTCTGCCTGGATGACATGCTGTATGCACGGACCACCTCCAAGCCCCGCTCAGCTTCGGGGGACACTGTCTTCTGGGGCGAACACTTCGAGTTTAACAACCTGCCGGCTGTCCGGGCCCTGCGGCTGCATCTGTACCGTGACTCAGACAAAAAGCGCAAGAAGGACAAGGCGGGCTATGTTGGCCTGGTGACTGTACCGGTGGCCACCCTGGCTGGGCGCCACTTCACAGAGCAGTGGTACCCTGTGACCCTGCCAACAGGCAGTGGGGGCTCTGGGGGCATGGGTTCAGGAGGGGGAGGAGGCTCGGGGGGTGGCTCAGGGGGCAAGGGCAAAGGAGGTTGCCCGGCTGTGCGGCTGAAAGCGCGTTACCAGACAATGAGCATTTTACCCATGGAGCTGTATAAAGAGTTTGCAGAGTACGTCACCAACCATTACCGGATGCTGTGTGCGGTACTAGAGCCCGCCCTGAACGTAAAGGGCAAAGAAGAGGTTGCCAGTGCACTGGTTCACATCCTACAGAGTACTGGCAAGGCCAAGGTGAGTGTGTGCTCTAAGGGAAAGGTGGCTTAGGAATGGGCACTGGCTTAGGGGTCAGTGAGGAAAGGGAGACTCATGAGGTTGGGTTCTACAGACTGACCCTTGCATTTTCCTGGGCCCCAGGATTTTCTTTCAGACATGGCCATGTCAGAAGTAGATCGGTTCATGGAGCGGGAGCACCTAATATTCCGCGAGAACACACTCGCTACTAAAGCCATAGAAGAGTACATGAGGCTGATTGGTCAGAAGTACCTCAAGGACGCCATTGGTACGGCCTGCTGCAAGCCTTTCCTCATACCCAGAGCCACCCATCCTTAGACCTGGCTACGCCAGAGCCCACTTCACCCTTTCCTCAGAGTCCCAGGACTGCAGCCTCCAACCATCTGATTCTGCCATTCTTCCAACCCAGGGAGCCCCTTATCCTTGCCCTTGGAAAGTCTGACCACTCCCTCTTGTGCCTCCCTCCCCCAGGGGAATTCATCCGTGCTCTGTATGAATCTGAGGAGAATTGCGAGGTGGACCCCATCAAGTGCACGGCGTCCAGTCTGGCAGAGCACCAGGCCAACCTGCGGATGTGCTGTGAGTTGGCCCTGTGCAAGGTGGTCAACTCCCATTGGTGAGACTGGGAACGCTGGGCCGGGGGGCCAGGGTTGGGCAGTTGTGTGTTCATCTGTTCATCCATCTGTCCATCCTCAAAGAGGACTGTGCAAAGTATTTTTTGGGTACTGTAGAGCAGAGGTGAATGGGGCCTGGTCCCTGACCTCAGAGGATCCCCACCAGGATGAGTGGACAAATGAGCTGTACAAAAGCCACAGGGCCATTGTAGGAAGTGTTCAGTGGTGAGGGAGGCACACCACCAAGTCAGAAAAGGCCCAGCTGTGACTGAGATGAGCAAGGACGTGGAGCCCAAGGCTTGGGAGACTGGCTGGGAGCTAGTGTTTGCACAGTGGGCGAGGGGCATTTCTCACAGATGGGGACAGTGAGCACAGAGGTGAGGAGGCCAGGATCTGGGGCAGGTCTAGTGGAGCACATGGCTCATAGTGGGAGGGGGACGGAGAGGTATGCTTAGGGGGCTTAGAGATTGGGAAGGCCTCGGGTTAGAGGAGTCTGTATTTATCAGTAGATAACCATGCTGGCAACAGGAAACAGTCTGATGGAGATTGAGGTAGCACAGTGGGGCATAGGGAGAGCGTGGACAGAATAGGGAGAGAGAACTCCAGGCTGCTGGGGACAACAGGGAATGAAGGGGTCAGATCTTGAGTCAGGATGGTGTCGGGAAACAGAAGGGGTGCCCTGGGGACCCTGTGAGGGGGGGTCAGGAGGAGCCATGAGCTGCTAGGGAAGGAGGGGCCTGTCTGTAAGGATTCAGGATGACTCAAGAGGCCATGAGGCTGGTGACTAGGAGACGGTGGCCTCATTGACAGAACCGGGAAATCAGGAGGAGGAGCAGAGAGGTGTGGGGGCGATGGTGAGCTCTGTCTTACGCTGAGTTTAAGATGTCAGTGGGACATGGAAGTGGCACTGGGAGGCGGGGAGAGTGAGCTCTGAGCCATTCCAGGGACTGGGGATCATGCCTAGGGCACGTCCATCCCCATTTCCCTGGAATCCAGAAGAGTTGGGGGGTCCGAGCTCCCTGTACCTCAAGTGACCCTCCATCTCTCTCCCATCTCTGTCCCTCCCTGGTGTCTGTTTTCTTCTCCTCCTCTCCTTGTCTCTCTCGCACACCCCTCTGTTTCTCTCCCATGTGTCTCTCTCCCCTTACCCTCTCTCCATTTCTCTCTCCAGAATCTGTTCGCTCGGCCATAGCCCTCTTCTTTCAGCAGCCTCCTGTCTTCCTCCTGCTGTCCCTCCCTCCCTGTCTCTTTTGCCTCTGTCTCCACACCCTCACCTCCTACCACCCCCCTCAGCATGTTCCCCAGAAGCTGAGGGTCTCTGGGGCTCAGTCCCGGTCTCTCTCTTTCTCTCTCTCTCTCTCTGTCTCCCCACCCCTTCCCCCCAGCGTGTTCCCGAGGGAGCTGAAGGAGGTGTTTGCGTCTTGGCGGCTGCGCTGCGCAGAGCGGGGCCGGGAGGACATCGCCGACAGGCTGATCAGCGCCTCACTCTTCCTGCGCTTCCTCTGCCCAGCCATCATGTCACCCAGTCTGTTCGGGCTCATGCAGGAGTACCCGGATGAGCAGACCTCTCGAACCCTCACCCTCATCGCCAAGGTCATCCAGAATCTGGCCAACTTTTCCAAGTGAGGGAAGCTCCCGGCAGCGTGGGGCAGGGCTGTGGTGGGCAGAAAGGGTCGCCTGGGTTGCCAGAGACTCTGAAATGGGGCCATGAGTCTTTTGTATGTGGACTCCTTGGCCAGGTTTACCTCAAAGGAGGACTTTCTGGGCTTCATGAACGAGTTTCTGGAGCTGGAGTGGGGTTCCATGCAGCAGTTCCTGTATGAGATCTCCAACCTGGACACACTGACCAACAGCAGCAGCTTTGAGGGCTACATTGACCTGGGCCGCGAGCTCTCCACACTCCACGCCCTGCTCTGGGAGGTGCTGCCGCAGCTCAGCAAGGTCAGCAGATAGCCCCTGTGTCCCGCCTCAGTGCTGCTAGAGGTGCCTACCCTGAGAAGCCACCACCCACCCCCGTGCAGACTTTTGTTCCCTCCGGTTTCCAAAGACATTACCATTGACGTCCCACTTCACACCCTCTGTGCTTCCCCTGAGGCCCTTTGGACCTGGGCACTTAGCCCCCAAGATAACAGCTTTGCCTTTCCAGGAAGCCCTCTTGAAGCTGGGCCCACTACCCCGGCTCCTCAATGACATCAGCACAGCCCTGAGAAATCCCAACATCCAAAGGCAGCCGAGCCGCCAGAGTGAGCGGCCCCGGCCTCAGCCTGTGGTGCTGCGGGGACCATCGGCCGAGATGCAGGGCTACATGATGCGAGACCTCAACAGGTGAGCACCCTGTCACGCCCACCCTATGTCCTTGGAGCCTGAGCTCGCTCTCCTCTGTAGTATTTCTCACTGGACCCCACATGCATTTCTGTGGGCCTGGAAAGAAAGGAAGTTCTCAGGGGACAATAATGGTAAGGGTCAGTACAGGACAGTAGGAGGCTGAGAGGGAGTGAGAAATGCATAACTCCATAGGGTGCTAAGGCTTTTGGCTCCCTGCTTAGTTTGAAGCTGGGGGGATTGTGCTGCAGCACTGACTGACCTTATCCCTCTGCCCTCCCGTGCTTGGCATCAGGCTGAGGTTCATTCATGTATCAAGATAATCAGGGGTCTCTGAACGGGTTGGCAAATAAATTCTCCCCATGATCCAGCATTCAGAGAGGCGGCAGCTGGAGGCTGATTGGGCCCGAGTCTGCCCAGGAGCCCTGCGTCCTGTGTGATGGGCAGGCGTGGGCCCGAGTCTGCCCAGGAGCCCTGCGTCCTGTGTGATGGGCAGGCGTGGGCCCGAGTCTGCCCAGGAGCCCTGCGTCCTGTGTGATGGGCAGGCCTGGGCCTCAGCTGCCGCCCTTCATTTGGTGATCAGCCTGCTGTCCCCACCTGTGTCTCCGCCATGATACCATGCCCATCCCACCATTCCCTCTGCTCCTTCCATCTGTCCACACTTCTCTCCTTCTCTCTGTGCTCGCCCCTCCGCATCTCTCTCCAGCTCCATCGACCTTCAGTCCTTCATGGCTCGAGGCCTCAACAGGTGAGGGGCTCTCCCCTCCCCACCCTCTCTCCTGCTCCACTGACCTTTGCCCTCCTCCACTCCTTTCCAACTGCACCTCATCTCCTCCATGCCTGCCCAGACTGGCCCTCACCCTCCTCCTGCTGCCCTCCCCTTTTCTCCAGACCGATCCTTTTCCCTGAGGGACTTTGTCCTTTCCCCTTCCCCTCCCATCTTCCCTGCCTGCCTCTCAAGGGGTACCACCACTGGCTGTCAGCCCTCCCCTGTGGGCCCCACTTTTCACTGCAGGCTCCGCTGCCAGGCATCCTGCTCTTACCTTCTGCCCGTGCCCCTTCCCTCCCAACAGCTCTATGGACATGGCTCGCCTCCCCTCCCCAACCAAGGAGAAGCCACCCCCACCCCCACCCGGCGGGGGTAAAGACCTGTTCTACGTGAGCCGGCCCCCGCTGGCCCGGTCCTCTCCAGCATACTGCACGAGCAGCTCAGACATCACGGAGCCAGAGCAGAAGATGCTGAGCGTCAACAAGAGCGTGTCCATGCTGGACCTGCAGGGCGATGGGCCTGGTGGCCGCCTCAACAGTAGTAGTGTTTCCAACCTGGCAGCTGTTGGGGACCTGTTGCACTCAAGCCAGGCCTCACTGACAGCGGCCTTGGGGCTGCGGCCTGCACCTGCTGGGCGCCTCTCCCAAGGGAGTGGATCGTCCATCACGGCAGCTGGCATGCGCCTCAGCCAGATGGGTGTCACCACGGATGGTGTGCCTGCCCAGCAACTGCGCATCCCGCTCTCCTTCCAAAACCCTCTCTTCCACATGGCTGCAGATGGACCAGGACCCCCAGGGGGCCATGGAGGGGGCAGTGGCCATGGCCCATCTTCTTCCCATCACCACCACCACCACCATCACCACCACCGAGGTGGAGAGCCCCCAGGAGACACTTTTGCCCCATTCCATGGCTATAGCAAGAGTGAAGACCTCTCCTCAGGGGTCCCCAAACCCCCTGCTGCCTCCATCCTTCACAGCCACAGCTATAGTGATGAGTTTGGACCCTCTGGCACTGACTTCACCCGTCGGCAGCTCTCACTCCAGGACAACCTGCAGCACATGCTGTCCCCTCCCCAGATTACCATTGGTCCCCAGAGGCCAGCTCCCTCAGGGCCCGGGGGTGGGAGCGGTGGGGGCAGTGGTGGGAGTGGCGGGGGCCAGCCGCCTCCCTTGCAGAGGGGCAAGTCTCAGCAGCTGACAGTGAGCGCTGCCCAGAAACCCCGACCGTCCAGCGGGAACCTACTGCAGTCTCCAGAGCCGAGTTACGGCCCCGCACGTCCACGGCAACAGAGCCTCAGCAAAGAGGGCAGCATTGGGGGCAGCGGGGGCAGCGGTGGCGGAGGGGGTGGGGGGCTCAAGCCCTCCATCACCAAACAGGTAGGTGAGGGTGGGGTGGGTAAAGGGAGGGAAGAAGGAAATGGGGCAGAGGGGTGAGGTGGAACAGGGCAGTCTGCAGTTAGTGTTTTCTCAGTCCTTAGCTCATTAAGCAGATGTGTAGTCCCAGCACTCAGGAGGCTGAGGAGGGATGATTACAAGTTTGAGGACAGCCTGGACTACATAGCAAGACCCTGCCTCAAAACTGCCACCACCGTGTGTGCAGGGTCTGCAGTGCCGTGCAGGACTGCAGATCACCAGTGAGCAAGACAGAAACGCCTGTCCTCGGCCCTCTTGTTCACAGGGAGACATGCTCACTCACTCCCCTAGTATTCAAAAGGGGTCAGGGCTAGAGCACGGAGACACGCCTGTGTTCTCCCTTTAAATGCCCCTCCCTTCCCACCTTTCTGCTCTGCTTGTCCCCACCTTGCTTGTCCCAGCACTCTCAGACGCCATCCACGTTGAACCCCACGATGCCAGCCTCAGAACGGACCGTGGCCTGGGTGTCCAACATGCCTCACCTGTCAGCTGACATCGAGAGTGCCCACATCGAGCGGGAAGAGTACAAGCTCAAGGAATACTCAAAATCGATGGACGAGAGCCGGCTAGACAGGGTACGCCGGCCCCGCCCTGAGCCCTGGCTCCTCCTCACCCCCAGGGAAGCTCTATATTGCACCCAAAAGAAATGTGCAGGCTCAGACAGTCCCTGTGAAAAGACGAACACTGATAACCCTTTTCAAGTCCACTAGGGGAGACCAGACTCAATCAGTCTGTTTAAATTTTTCTCATCTCTATTTTGTGGGTTTCATACACTGTAGATTGAGGACAAACCTTTTATTTAGGCCAAGAAAGAGGGTGGCTGCGGGATTAGGGTGCACGCAGAGAACATGACCCAAGCCAGGCCTGGTTGCCCAGGACCGTCATCCCACCTCCTGGGAAGCTGAGGCTAGAGGATGGGAAGTTCAAGGCCAGGCTGGGCTAAAGAGTGATTTCAAGGCCAGCCTGAGAAAGTTGGTGAGATAAAAGGTTTCAAGATAAAAGGTTAAAAAGAGGGCTGGGGGTATAGTGCAACGTAGAACATTTACCTGGCTTGCATGAGGTGATGGAGACAGACAAACGCATACGCCACACACAGTCCCAAGTGCAGACTGAAGAGAGGTTTCGTGGAGAAGTGGTACACTGGTGTCACGTATGGGCTTGGACAACAACTTCCATGAGACTTAAGCCCCAACACCACAGGTAGCCACTACAGGCAGTCAGCTCCTGTCTCCAGCACATCTAGCATCTAGCGTGGCACTGGTTCTGTGTGTGCCCTCTTTACAGGGTAAAGGCTTCTTAGGTTGTCTTCCTTGTCCCACGCATCAGATAAAGAGCCCTTGCTGGGAAGGCTGCTGGCGGCACTGTACGGCAGAGCCTTCTGTAGCGGTGGAAGCGTGCTGGAGGGGGCACTGCTCGGCGTGGGGGCTGCACGTGGCTAATGGCCAACGTGTTGGACAATGTTGCCTTTGCAACTCAGGAACTAAAATTTTAGAGCAATTTAACTTTTTTTTTCTGTCTCTCTCTTATTTTCCCTCCAAGGTAGGGTCTCGCTCTAGCTCAGGCTGACCTGGAATTCACTATGTAGAGTCTCAGGCCAGCCTCAAACTCATGACTATCCTCCTATTTCTGCCTCCTGAATGCTGGGAAAAAAGGCATGCACTACCATGCCTGGCCCTATTTAACTTTTATTTATTTATTTATTTGAGAGTGACAGGCCGAGAGAGAAAGAGGCAGAGAGAGAAAGAGAGAAAATAGGCACACCAGGGCCTCCAGCCACGGCAAACAAACTCCAGACGCATGCGCCCCCTTGTGCTTACATGGGTTCTGGGGAATCGAGCCTTGAACCAGGGTCCTTATACTTCACAGGCAAGCACTTAACTGCTAAGCCATTTCTCTAGCCCTCTATTTAACTTTTAAATATTTATTTATTTATTTAATTTATTTTGAGAGGCGGGGATCGGGGGAGAGAATGAATGGATGTGCCAGGGCTTCCAGCTACTACAAAAGAACTCCAGATGCATGCGCCACCTGTGCATTTGGCTTACGTGGGTCTTGGGGAATTGAAGCAAGGTCCTTTGGCTTTGCAGGCAAGTGTCTTAACTGCTAAATCATCTCTCCAGCCCCACTATTTAACTCTTAATGTATTTATTAAAATCTTTTTTTTGAGGTAGGGTCTCATTCTAGCCCAGGCTGACTCTGGAATTCACTATGTAGTCTTAGGGTAGCCTTGAACTCACTGCAATCCTCCTTCTGCCTCCCAAGTGCTGGGATTAAAGGTGTGTGCCACACACTCAGCTTTAAACATTTTTTTCTTTGTGGGTGTGTGGTCATGTGTGCCACCACACCTGGCATATTTATTTATTTATTTATTTATTTTGGTTTTCTAAGGTAGGGTCTCACTCTAGCTCAGGCTGACCTGGAATTCACTATGTATTCTCAGGGTGGCCTCGAACTCTTGGTGTTCCTCCTACCTCTGCCTCCCGAGTGCTGGGATTAAAGGTGTGCACCACCAAGCCTGGCTGCATATTTAATTTTTTTTTTTTTTTTGAGGTAGGGTCTCACTCTGGCTCAGGCTGACCTGGAATCCACTATGTAGTCTCAGGGTGGCCTCGAATTCACAGTGATCCTCCTACCTCTGCCTCCCGAGTGCTGGGATTAAAGGCGTGTGCCACCACGCCCGGCTCCATATTTAATTTTTTAATAACTACGTGAAAGGGTGAGACTGGAGCTCAGTAGTGAGGCCCCAGGTTTGATCACCAATACTGCAGAAATAAACATAAGGAAAATCAGCTACATGAGCTAGTGGCTATTCTGTTAGGCAACGTTGCTCTCAACGCAGAGACGGTAGGGCAAATACAAGGACTTCTGGGCTGGGCGTGATGCACACCTTTAATCCAGCACTTGGGAGACAGAAGTAAAAGGATCCCTGTGAGTTCGAGGCCACCCTGAGACTACATAGTGAATTCTAGGTCAGCATAGGCTAGAGTGAGACCCTACCTTGAAAATGCTAAAAAGAAAGAAAGAAAGAAATAATAATGACTTCTGAGCTCTTCTGGCTCTCAAATCTCAGAATCCTAACAGGAGCATTCCTAGATTCTCAGCATGGGATCCCTTGAAGACCTCCTATCCTCGAGACAGAGCTAAGAAGGGAGTCCCACGCAGGACAGCACCTGCTCACCCTCAGTGTCTTTTCTTCCTGTGTACTTTCCCCAAGTGCCAATCTTGGCTTGGGATTGAAGAGTCATTTTATCTTTAATTTCTAGATGTACTTAGAGAAGGTGTGTTTAGGAACCTTTCTAGGTTGCTCTGAGTCCCTGTAGGTCCCAATGCACGTGTGAGGGCATGGGCACACCCCTCAGGGTGCGGGACTGTGACCCTGCTCCAGCCTCAGCCCATAGCCGAGTTCTGTCACAAGCAGCTGAGCATGGTCAGTGGGCAGGGGAAGGGCTGGGGCTCCGCTCATGCTATGGCTGGGAAGACAGGAATGGGAGCTGGCTGCTGGAACCAGGGCAGGACGCCCCTCACAGTGCGGGGTCGTGTGCCCGGCGGGCAGGTGAAGGAGTACGAGGAAGAGATACATTCGCTGAAGGAGCGGCTACACATGTCCAACCGGAAGTTGGAGGAGTATGAGCGGAGGCTGCTGTCCCAGGAGGAGCAGACCAGCAAAATTCTGATGCAGTACCAAGCCCGCCTGGAGCAGAGCGAGAAGAGGCTGCGGCAGCAGCAGGTGGAAAAGGATTCGCAGATCAAGAGCATCATTGGCAGGTGAGGGGCGGCCTGGGATGGGGCAGAAGGGAAGCTGAGGCTAAAGGGAGCAAAGTGAACCACTCCTCCAGCCCCTGCCCAGCTCAGGAGAGCCCACCCATCACACTCCCTGCCACCAGACTGGGAGAAACCTCCTGCCTAAGCTTAGTGCTAACTGAGTCTTGATTGAGCCCTGACATCACTTCCTGTGGAGTAACTTTTGAAGTTCTGAGAAAATGTACCAGTACCTGTCCCACCATTGCTGCCTGCACACAGCTGAGACCAGGGCTCCCCACTGTTTCTTTTCAACCCAGCCTATAAGGTTTGCCCCAAAGCTAATTAGAAATCCTTAGCCAGTAGAGTCCTGAGCACCCCCATTTTGGGCAGGGCTCCCTGCTCAGCTTAGAAAGGGGCTTCATGAGAAAGGGTCTTCAAGTCTGTCATGTCTCTAGCTGCTCCAAAGGATCTGTCCATCAACAAGAGGTCAGTTCTCTTGAGAGCCTGAGTAGTGGATTGCCAGCTCCACTCCAACCAGAGCAAGCTCTCCTTTGCTCTGTTTTAAGTGTTTTTTTTTTGTTGTTGTTTTTGTTTTTTTTCCCCGAGGTAGGGTCTCACTGTAGTCCAGGCTGACCTGGAATTCACTATGTAGTCTCAGGGTGGCCTTGAACTCACAGTGATCCTCCCCCCCTCTGCCTCCGAGTGCTGGGATTAATGGTGTGTGCCACCACACCCAGCTATGTGTGTTTTTGAGTAAGATTTAATTAGGAAAGGGCTCTTTGTCTGAAATATATTTTGAAACAACTGACCTGACAACCTTAATGAGAAGTAATCTTTGCCTAAGGCAGGAGGTGCAGGGAATAATGGCTTCAGAGACTGGTCCTGGACCAGGGTGACCCAGGGGCTATCACTAGAGGGGGCTTAGTGGTCTTAGATGCCAGGTCTTAGCCACAGAGGGCATAGGGGAGGGCACTAATGTTCTGGGAAGAGAGCTGGGCTGGGAGCATCTGGATGGTCTGTCTCTGAGGGACCTGTGTCTAATCTTCAGAGGCAAGGCTGGATGGTTCATGCCTAGTACTCAGGAGGCTGAGATAGGAGGGTGGCCTTCAGTTTGAGGCCAGCTTGGACTACACAGTGATTTCCAGGCTTACTTTGTGAGACCTTGTCTCAGCAAACCAAAAGAAAAGAAAAGAAATTTATCCTCCAAAGAGAGATGTGAGGAGTCCTGAGAGGAAGGTGGACAGCAGAACCCTGAGTGACAGGACACCTTTCTGGGTTACGACAATGGAGGAATTGTGTGAGGAGAGGATGCCCAAGGCCTTCCCAGAGCTGCAGGGCTCCCCGGGGCAGGAGTGCGCTGGCAGGCTCCAAGTCCGTGCCCGCCACTAACCCCACTGAAGCTCGTCCCTTCAGGCTGATGCTGGTGGAGGAGGAGCTGCGCCGGGACCACCCCGCCATGGCTGAGCCGCTGCCTGAACCCAAGAAGAGGCTGCTCGACGCTCAGGTGGAAATTACAATGTCATTTATCTTCTCCGTGTCCCATCCCCATCCATCCCACGGTCCTTCGTGCACTCACGGCATCAGCCACCCTGGCCCCGTCGCCATCTGTCTCCTGTGGCCCTCCGTTCGCCTACTGGCTGCTCCCTCCTCGCAGCCCCAGGTGACCCATCGGCATCCCATCGTCTGTGCCTCCGTCACTCCCGGCAGTGTCAGTCCTCCCCTGAGCCTTCCTGCCCTCTCCCCCTACTCCGGTCTGCACCTCAGGATCTTCCCCAGAGGCTCCCCCAGGTGCCACCATGTCCTGGAGCCAAGCCCCTGCCTCTGGTGGCTCTCTCCAGCTCCAGTCAGGGCCGTCAGCTTCTTCTCAGCTCTTCTTGGGTCAGAAAGGCTGAAGTTCCTTGTTGGAAGAGTGGACACAGGGCAGTTTGAGCTGTGGTTTCCCCAGTGTTTGGTGGCCTGGAGACATGGGCTTCTCCTGGTTCCCCCTTTGACACCTTGGCTGGTCCTACATAGCTTCCTACTCCCAACTCTTCAGATCCTGAAGGCCCCTCCCTGCTCTTACTTTCGGCCCAGCCTGCCTCTGTCTACGCCTCCGGTCTCTTCCCAAGCTGCTCTCCAGCTCCCTGCGGCCACTCCTTTGCTCACAGCTGGCTTCAGGCCCTACTGCACCCTCACCCTACCACCCCCCCCAATTCAGCTCTTTCCTACCCATAGTCCTCCTCCCTCTGCTCTGACCAGCAGGCCTCCCTGCCACCACCACTGAGGCTCCTGACCCCATGACCCCACTCTCTCCCCCTGCAGCTCCTCATCAGGTAACTCTCCTGTTCCGCTTTGACCACGGGCGGAGGACACTGGGGGAGGTGACTCCGGACCACTGCAGGTTGGTCATGAAGCCCACCCCCTCTAATTCTCTGCAGCCTCTCCCCTCTCACCATACCCAGAGAATTTCCACAGACCCCACCCTCCTGACACCTCCTGCACAGCCCCTCCCAAGGCACCCCAGAGCCCCCCGTGACCTCCCTCCCATGTCTTAGCAGCACCGAGCTCTACCCTAGACAGACCAGCACATTCACAGTACCCGCTCCCTCCCAGACTCCTCCTGACACCTCCCTCCTCTTCCTTACCTGCCCAGTGTATGTCTGTCACCCCCCATTTCACCAGAGCGTCCTCGGGGTTGGGACACTGAGGTGGGCTGAATGGGGTGGAGGGACTGGCGGGTGGGTGGTCCTGGCTAGAGGGGCTGTGCTGACTGCAGCAGGTAGGTTGGGGTTTCTTTTTCTTTCCTAACCCTGGTTCTCGAACCCTTTTCCTTCCTGTGCCTTTCCTCTTTTGTTCTTTTCTTCCTTCTTTGTACCCATGAGGTAGAAGGCATCTGGGGCTCAGCCCCCAGTGGGCAGGAGTTGGGAGTGGACACTTAATTAAGGGGGAATCCAAGCAGCCTGACAAAGAGAAGAACAAGAAAGGAGTCTCTGGTGGACGTTAGGCCTGGACTCCCCCTGGCCTGGGTGTTAGAAGTGAGGAGAAACATCTTCCAGATCACATCAAGGATTCAGTAGCCGTCCTGACTCCCAGGCAGAGATGCAGGGGACAGCACGTCAAGTAACCACTCTTCTTCTAAGCTCTCACTCCTAGCAGCTGATGGCACTCACTGCCCTTTCCTGCCGTTAGTGGCCTTGCTGGACAGATAATCCAACCCAGAAAAGTCAGTAAATGGGAAGGTGTCAGCCATAGGCATAATTTCGGTGGGACTGATCTGCAGTGGGCAGTGGTTCTTTCACAGTGTAATTTTAACTCTGCTAAAGTAGTGATCTGAAAACAGATGCTAAAAGGCACCAGGGGACCTCACCATTTAAAGGACTCCTGCAGTGAATTCTTTTGTAAAATGAATAATGGCACCCTAATTTATCTACTTTCTAAATTTGGGTCCATGAGGGCGTAAGGGGCATGCCCATGTGCCTTCATGAACAGACAGGCTGAAGGGAGGCACTCTTGAGGGTTCCTTCCCCTGCCCTCCAGCCCTGAGTACTCAGGGTACCCTGCTGCATACACGTAATCTCCTCCCTCACTGACTGGCAATATGAGAATACCCAGACAGCTAAGACAGCAGCTTTGCCTAAGACTGGTTTGGGTAGCCTTTTAAGAACTGAGCCCTTGATACTGGGATGAAGAGGGTAGCTGGTGTGGGAGCCTTCAATTGTGTCCACTGAAGATAGGCTCAGAAGTTGCTACATGCTGCCTTAAGTGCCCTGTGGCCCAGGAAACAATTTGGATATTTGTGTCCTCCCCCCCCCCCCCACTCCACTGAGGTAGGGTCTAGCTCTGTGTTCTTTGTGTTTGTTTTGTTTTCAGGATTTTTTTTTGCAGGGGGGTGGTAGGGTTTCACTCTAGCCCAGGCTGACCTGGAATTCACTATGTAGTCTCAGGGTGGCTTTGAACTCACAGCGATCCTCCTACCTGTCCCTCCTGAGTACTGAGATTAAAGCTGTGTGCCACCACGCCCAGCTTGGCGTTCTATATATTTGTTCTAAATGGTTATAGATCCCTCTGCAGCCTGGCTAATAATATGACAATCTTGAGCTCAATTTTATTTTATTTAAGAGAGCAAGAGAAAGAGAAAGAGGCAAACAGAGAAAGAGAATGGGTGCACCAGGGCCTCCAGCCACTGCAAACAAACTCCAGATGCGTGTGCTACTTTGTGCATCTGGCTTACTTGGGTCCTGGGGAATTGAACGGAGGTCCTTTGGCTTTGCAGGCAAACGCCTTAACCACTAAGCAATCTTGCCAGCCCTTGAGCTCAATTTTTAAAAGTCAAATAAGTAGCTAGACGTGTGCAGGGACTCTGGTGGCCCCTCCAGCAGAGGTCAGGCTGAGGGCAAGAAGCAGGAGTTGGTCCAGGAACCATAGGAGGTTCTGACAATGGGACCAGGATGGCAGTAGGGGCTGTCACCTCGAACTGGGAACCCAGGAGGAGGAGGGGCCGAAAGGAAGGAGGGGTGGAGAGGAGTGCAGTTAGTTTCAGCTTCCAGGGAATGATGCAGAGCTTGGGGCACACCAGGTCTCTCCAGAAGCTCCAGCTATTTCTGCCATCCTGACAGGAGCCCTTCCACATTGCCCTTGCCCTCATCACGTCCCTGAATCCCCTTCCTTTCCCCCCAGTACAGTTAAACCTCTAATTTGGAATGTTATATTTGAGAAGATGGCCACTCTGAATAAGTGACAAAACTGAATGACAGTGTCTGTTTAATGAAATGCTTGTCTTCAAAACATATACAGTAAGTAGAACCTGGTGAACAAGGCTTCTGTTCAGGCCCTCAGGGAGCCTTAATGAACAGATCAGACTGAAAAGTGTTTGCTGGTATAGGTTAAATATCCCTTCCCACAGACACATTTCTACCCCTAATTTGCTTAGCACACCCTTTCTTCACAGATAAAGTAAAACCTAAGCCCCAGTTTTGTTCAAATTATGAAAAACAAAACAAAACTTCCAAATCCACAGGGGTTTGGATTAATGAGGTTTTGCTGTACTGCCTCCTCTGGTCCCTCAACACAAAGCTCCTACCTGTGACTGGGGGTGGGCCAGAGGGGGTTCCATGAGGAACAGGGGCCTGGAGAGGGGCCGGGCGCAGAGGTGAACCTGGGGGGGGGAGGGTTAGGTTGGAAGCCAGAGCTGTGCTTCTGAACTGGCTTCCTGGTGGGACTCTGGGTTGAAGGTCTGAAAACTTCTGTTAGTTGGGTGAGTTCTCTCCTTGACCCGAGAGGACCCTGCAGGTGAGAGATAAAGCGGGAGGTTGGGGTGGGGACTGTCCTGGGAGGAGAGGGTGGACATGGTTATGGAGTGGGCTGGCTGTGGGGGCTGGCATCCAGGCCCCCACGAAGCGTCTCAATAAGTCCGCGCTCTCCTCTTTGGTGTCTTGCAGGAGAGGCAGCTTCCCCCCTTGGGTCCAACAAACCCGCGTGTGACGCTGGCCCCACCTTGGAACGGCCTGGCCCCCCCAGCCCCACCCCCCCCACCCCGGCTGCAGATCACGGAGAACGGCGAGTTCCGAAACACCGCAGACCACTAGCCACCCAGCATCACAGACCTCCTGTCCCATGCACCCTATCCCGGAACATCAACCACCAGGACTGGAAGTCACCGTCACCGAGGGACAGCGGGATTGCCTCCCTGAATGCCTCCTTGGGGCACCCATCTGCCACCCCCACTGCACCATTTCCAGGAGGGAGAACAGGGACCTTTAGCTGCCCTCTTTTCCTTCCTGTTGGGGTGCTGCCCCCTGACCCCCAGGAACACCACCTAACCCACACAGACCCCTTCACTCTGGGGTGCTATCCCCATCCTCTGCCTCATAGTTCCCCTGAGCACTGGGGGACATACCCTCACCCCCACCCTGGGGGTGTGGCGCCTCCAAACTTTCAACTTCAGGGTGATTTTTTAGCAGTAACCAGAGCTGACAATCTAACTCCCCTCCACCGCCCCATTTTGGCTTCCCCTGCCCCCCTTGTTATGGGGAGGGGACCCCGAGTGAGGGGGCCCTATTACCCCTTGATTTCTCAGGAGCGTCTGGGGGGGCTCAGCACGCACAAACTCCTTCTCCTCCCACCACTCTTAAATTTATTCCCTCCCCACCCAGAACCCAGATGGGGTGGAGGGGGCCACCGGGGCAGGGAGGGGGCGGCAAGGGGGGAATGGGAGTTGCCTCCCCTTCTTCCCACACCTGATCTGCTCTCGGCTGGTCCCAGAGCGGGGTGAGGGGGCTTGTGCCCCCCCCTGCCCCAGTGTGTTGGGTGGGGTGGAACTGAGGTTGGGTGAGGGGTTAGGGTTTAGGAGGGCATGTGTGCTGGCTTGCTGAGGGCAGACCAGCTGATCTGCCCGACCCTGACACAGCCCTCCTGCCCCTCCCTCTCTAGGTCTCTACTCCCAGGGGGAGGGGGGAAACTTACTCTAGGAAAAGCCATGTCTCTCTCCCCCAGGGTGGGGGGACCTGTGTTGGAGGAGGGGTGTTGCGGGGGGCCCCCCCGCTTCCATGACTCTGTTCCCTGGAGGTAGGACAGGGCTGGGCTTCCCTTTCATCCTCCCCCACCCAGTCTCCCTCCCTCCCGCCAGCTCCACAATTTTTCGGTGTTTCTCTGTATATAGCTCTCTGGCGGGATGGGGGAGGTAGGATGGATGGGGTTTAGGATGGGTAGGCCATGGGAGGGCAGGAGCCCCCCCTTGGCAGCCCCTCTTCCCTGACTGCTGTCCCCTAACAGCCTTGCCCCTCCTCATCCATTCTTGCGTTTGGTATTGAGAATCTTCCCAAACTCCACCTTTTTTTCTTTTGTACGGACAGCCTTCCTTCAGTTCCATTCCCCTACTCACATTCACCCAGCCGGGGCCAAATTTATACTTATATAAAAGTTGTAAATATGTGAAATTTTATCCCCGTGCCCTTTCCTCTGCTTTCCCCACTTCAGGCCCTATCCTTGGACTCCCCCCTTCTTTGGCTGTTGTAATTATCTGGGGTTTGTACTGTACATATCTGGGGTGTATGTGTGGGGGCTGGGGGGCGACCCCTCTGTACAGAGCTTCCTGGCCCCCTCCCCTTCCCCCCCACCACCTTGAGTAGGGAGATGCTCTTCCTACCAGTTTTATTTTGTTTTCTCGTTCTCCCTCCGTCCCACCCCCCCAGCCTTTCGGACCCCGACCACTACCCCTTTTTCTCCCAGCCCCATTTCCTTTTTTTCTGGAGTGTGTGGTGAAACAGAAATCATGTTTAATAAACGGAGATTGTTCTTTTATCGCTGGGCTGACTGTCTTAGCCTGGGGTCTCCAGAAGAGCCTGGGAGCAAAGCCATACACCCCAGCACCATGCAGTCTTCCCTCACAATCACCCTCCCTCCTGGCGGGATCTGCTCCGGGCATGGCAGGCTCCGACCCCGACCCCGATGAGGCTCTTCCCCTTCCCCACCGCCTAGTCCGACCAGCGGTCTCCAAGGATATACAGCTTTTCTGGGGGGAAAAAAAAGTCCTAGTGTAAGGTTTAATTGTTGATGCCTTTGTCCGAAATGCAGGAGAGAACCTGGTCCCTTGACAAACGTGGGTTCCAGACCCACCGCTTGCCAGCCAGGTCACCCCCGCAAACACGGGGCGGCCACACCTACCTCGCAGGGCGGCGGGACTAGATCTGGGGGTCAGGGCCCGGCCCTCGGTGGCTGTCACGTGAATCTCGCCCCTCCACACCACGGGCTGCGGCGGCTCGCACCCCGAGAACGCGGGGACCCCGGCGCCGCCCCAACACCACCACCACCACCCGGTGGGGGCTCCAGGGGCCACGGCCGGCCCCGCCCCTCTGGCCCTGCAGCCAATGAGGTCGAAGCTTTCAGGTCTTCGCTCTCCGATTGGCTGCAGGTCTGGCCCCGCCCTACGCGCGGCGCGGCGGCGTCGGGCGGCGCGGGCACGGCTTCCGGCCGGGGAGGTGCCGCGCTGCCGTGTGTGGCGGAGGGAGGGCGGCGGGACGCGGGCCTTCCCGCTCGGCGCGGCGCGGTGGACGGCGGGAGTCGGGCTCGGGCTGGAGGAGGCGCGTCCTCCTCTGCGGGGCCCACGATGGAGAACCCGGTTGGTGTCGGGTCGGTTCCCCTGGAGGGCGGGACTGGTCTGCGCGAACCGCGGGTGATTGCCGAGCTCCCACCTGTCGTGGGCGGCGTCCCGGGATCTCGAGCTGCCGTGACCCTCGGGCTCTTTCCCTCCACAGCCTGCCTCGCGCGTCGAGGGCGTCCCGACTCCCACCCCTGGCCGACCGCCGCCGGGCCTCGCAGCTTCCGAGGCGGCCGCACGCACGGTCCAGATAGAGTTTCCCCAGCACAGCTCGTCGCTGCTGGAAACCCTGAACCGCCACCGGCTGGAGGGGAAGTTCTGCGATGTGTCCCTCCTGGTGCAGGGCCGCGAGCTCAGGGCGCACAAAGCCGTGTTGGCCGCCGCCTCCCCTTACTTCCACGACAAGCTGCTTTTGGGGGACACGCCCCGACTCACTCTGCCCAGTGTCATTGAAGCCGACGCCTTCGAGGGGCTGCTGCAGCTCATCTATTCCGGACGCCTCCTCCTGCCGCTGGACGCCCTGCCTGCCCATCTCCTCGTAGCCAGTGGCCTTCAGATGTGGCAGGTCGTAGATCAGTGCTCAGCGATTCTTAGGGAACTAGAAACGTCAGGCGGTGGCATCTCCGCCCGTCGAGGAGGCTCCTGCCACTCGTTGCCCGCCGCTTCTCCGGCAGGCCGCTGCGTCCGCTCCTCCGCTGGCCAGAAACCCGCGCAGTCCTTCGCCTCTGCAGAGAGTTGCGCATCTCCTGGGAGCCCCGGTGGAGGTGAGGGCAGTGAAGTGGGAGAAGTGCTGCAAATTCAGGTGAAGGAGGAGGAGGAGGAGGAAGAGGAGGAGGAAGAGGAGGAGGAGGACCGCTGGGCAGCAGCCTCACACTCTCAGGTTCCTCGGCCTCAGAGAGTATCGTGCGAGCTTCCCCGTGCTCATGGATCCTATCAGGTGCCCAAACCTGCTCCTTCTCACAGGCTTGCAGAGGGTGAGAGTCCAGCCCTTGAGCCCTCTGCCCCTTCTACAGTGCCCCCCCAGATCACCCCCGTTAAGCGGGACTCCTTACAGTTCAAGGGAGAAATGTCCGGAGGTGGCATTCCATCTGGAGGAGCAAAGGAGGAGACCAGAGCACTTCCTGGAGGAGACGTCGAAGGCAATGGGGAGCTGAGGTTCCTACTGTCCTCCGGAGCAGGGGCGACCTCTGGAGGAGGAGGTCCGTCTTGGAAGCCCGTGGATCTCCATGGGAATGAAATCTTGTCGGGGGGTGGAGGGCCTGGAGGAGCGGGGCAGGCTGTGCATGGGCCCGTCAAGCTAGGGGGGGCACCGCCTGCCGATGGGAAACGCTTTGGCTGCTTGTGTGGAAAGCGGTTTGCGGTAAAGCCCAAACGAGACCGGCACATCATGCTGACCTTCAGTCTTCGCCCTTTTGGGTGTGGCATCTGTAACAAGCGCTTCAAGCTGAAGCACCATCTCACGGAGCACATGAAGACCCATGCCGGCGCCCTCCATGATTGTCCCTACTGTGGCCGTCAGTTCCGGGTCCACGCTTGTTATCTTCGCCACCGCGATCTGTGCAAGGGCCAGGGCTGGTCCACTGCACACTGGACTTACAAGTGACTGCTAAGGCAGTCAGCTGACCTCTGGGACAAGATAACCACTGCTACTGTTGTTACCAGCCCTTCATCGTCCCAGTCCTGGCTCTCGGAACCATGCCGAGACAGTAGGAGACAGTACCTGTGTTCTGGATCCTTTGAGCCGATGAGCCTCACCCTGGTAGATTTGGAAGACCAGCTTCCAAAGTTTTTTAACGGCCTTGTGGGAAAGTGGCTTACAGGCCGTACTTAAATGGATCACTCACCCACTGCAGGTCCTTTTGTATTGACATCCATGAGGAAACCAGGTTTCAAATTAGAAAATGAGTGAGAGATTAATCAAAGTGATGTAATGATAGCTTATTTAGTCTCCTTGAGGAGTTAAGGGAGCTGTGCTCACACTAGGACGATGATGTGCCTCTCAGATACTCAAGCTAAGCTTGATAAGGCCTGCAATCTAAGTAAGCTCTCCTCTCCCTCCCTCATTTCTGGAATGATTTGAGCAGCATTCTGTTTATATATTTGTTCCTTTCTAGAAGGTTGTTTGTCTTTTCTCCAGTAGACTCCTTCCCCTAAAGGGAGGCAGGGTCTCACTCTAGCCTAGGCAAGCCTTGAATTAACAGTGATCCTTCTACCTCAGCCTCCCAAGTGCTGGGACTAAAGGTGTAGGCCACTTGACACAGCACCCTATTCACCCCCCCCCCCGCCCCCCGTAGGATCTTACTCTAGCCCAAGCTTACCTGGAACTCACTATGTAGCTCCAGGCTGGCTTCCAACTTAGAGCGATCCTCCTACATCTGCCTCTTAAGTGCTGGGATTAAAGGTGTGTGTCACCATCCCTGGCTCCAACGCCTTTTTTAAAAAATAATTTTTATTGTTTTATGTGAATGTGAGAATTGGCACACCAGGGCTTCTAGCCATTGTAATTGAACTCCTGATGCATGTGCCCATGTGTCACCTTGTGCGTCTGGCTTTTGTGGGTCCTGGAGAGTTGAACCTGGGTCCTTGGGCTTCTCAGGCAAGCACCTTAACTGCTAAGCCATCTCTCCAGCCCCAACACTTTTTATATTTAAAAAAATATATATATATATATACATGTATATGTTATTTATTTGAGAGAGAGAGAGGGAGTGTATAAGTTTGCCAGGGCTTCTTGCCACTGAAAATGAACTTCAGGTGTAGGAATTGAACCCAGGCTTTCAGGCTCTGCAAGCAAGCACCTTTAACCACTGAGCAATCTCTTCAGCTCCCAACACCCTTTTAAGAATGTTATAGTTGAGTATTCCGTGTGTCGTATTCCTTGTGTCGTAGAGCCCTCTTCAGTAGAGGATAGTCCCTCAACAGCCTGTGCCTCTTCTGTCTTTGGTGTATGCTCACAGTGACAAATGTGACCAGTGAACTCAAGTGATAGCAGATGACTTAAAATGCTCTCAAAGTAGCAGCACTGTTCTCTGAGCAAGGTCCCTAGTTAGAGGGACTTGGGTTTGAGGTCACCTGTGTGGAAGTCTAGAGTAGGTGCCCAGTGGGCTCACACTGTCTCCCTTCCCACCCCACCCACTCTCGATAGAGACAGCTCTGTTCAGAGGTGCAGGAAGATTAATAGTTCTTCCGTTTCTTATCTAATAAACCCTAACCTGACAACGGGCTGAGCCGAGTAACTTGTGTGGAAGAGGTGTAAGCAGAGCTGCCGAGATGAGTGGGTTCCTTTGCAGCAGGCTACGTTGCTGGGAGAGAAATGGGATGGTCCTACTGATGCTTAATGGACAGAGCACGCTGTCCTGGACTTGGACTGCTGCTGAATAACGTCAGGTAAGTCCCTACACCTTTCAGAGTCAGAACTGTGTTAGGACCCCTTAGCTCTGTTTCTTGTTGGTTTGTGTGAAACAAGGTCTCCCTGGGCCAGGCCACTGTGAGCGAGTCATCTTGCCTCAGCCCTATGCTCTGTGATTCTGCACACATGCTACCGTGCCTAGCTTATGTTCTGTTTATCTACCTTAATACTTTATTTATTTATTTGCAAAGAGAAACAGACAATGGGTGCACCAGGGCCTCTAGCCGCTGCAAATGAACTCCAGATGCTTACACCACTTTGTGCATCTGGTTTTACATGGGTACTGGGGAATCAAATCTGGGTTGTTAGGCTTTGTAGGCAAGCACCTTCGTTGCTGAGCCATCTCTCCAGCCCTATTCACTTATTATTTATTTATTTGAGAGAGAGAGAGAATGAGTGCTCCAGGGCCTCTAGCCACTGCAAACGAACTTCAGGAGCATGCACAACCTTGTGTACCTGGCTAACGTGGGTTCTGGGGAATCGAACCAAGGTCCTTTGGCTTTGCAGGCAAGTGCCTTAACTGCTAAGCCATCTCTGCAATCCCCACTTAGGTTTTGAGTGTGTGTACTATGTGTGGCACAGTGTGCTTACATATAGTGAACGGGTTTGTGTGCAGATGTGCATGCCTCGTGCACATTTGTGTGCAGCCTGTCGAGTGTTCTCTGTATTTTTCTGCCCTATTTCCTTGAGACAGAGCCTCACTTACTCTGGAGCTGCTGTTCTGCTGTTTTTGTTCAGCCTGGCTGACAGCAAGCTCCAGTGATTTTTTAGTCTCTACCTCTGCCCCGTAGTACAGGTTACAGGTGTGGGTAGCTCCACACAGCTTTTTTTTGGAGGGGGGAGGTAGGGGCTCACTGTAGCCCAGGATGACCTGGAATTTACTCTCTATTCTCAGGGTGGCCTCAAACTCAGGGCGACTTCGAACTCAGGGTGATCCTCTTACCTCTGCCCACCCAGTACTGGGACTAAAGGCATGCACCACCATGCCTGGCCACACCCAGCTTTTATGTGGATTTCTGGGGATAGAATTCAGGATGTCTCAGACTCTCATGCCCTATACATATGTCACCCTTTTTTAATTTTTTTAAGTTTATTTTCAGGTAGGGCCTCACTGTACCCCAAGCTGACCTTGAACTCCCTCTGTAATCCCAGGCTGGCCTCAAACTCATGGCGATCCTTGTACCTCTGCCTCCTGAGTGCTGGGATTAAAGATGTGCATACCACCAGGCCTAGTGATGTCGTCTTCTTAAAAAAAAAAAAAATAGATTTTATTTATTTATTATAGTCAGAGAGAGAGAGAGAGAATGAATGGTGGCACCAGGGCCACTAGCCACTGCAGACAAACTCCAGACGCATGCACCACTATGTACATCTGGCTTACATGAGTCCAGGGGGAATTAGACTTCATAGGCAAGTGCTCAACTGCTAAGCCATCTCTAGCCCGATGTCTTCTATCTTTTTTTTTGTTTGTTTGTTTTTTGAGGTAGGGTCTCACTCTAGCTCAGGCTAACCTGGAATTCACTATGTAGTCTCAGGGTGGCCTCGAACTCATGGCAGTCCTCCTACCTCTGCCTCCCGAGTGCTGGGATTAAAGGCGTGCGCCACCATTCCTGACCCGATGTCTTCTTTTTGAAAGTGGTTGATTCACATGGCCTTTACCTATGGCATCCCCAACACTCTATCATATGTCATATTTGCTGGTGTTTCATTTACTTTACAAACATTGAGTATAAAGCAGCAGGCTGGACATTACTAATACTCTGCCCACTAAGAAGTCACAACAGAAGCCAGCCAGACAGTCACAGCGTGGGGCACATGTGACAATGGCAGCTTGAGTGGCGTGGCACAGCGGAAGCTGAGTGGAGACTGCCTGTGTCGGCCCACAGCTCTTCCGGTGCAAGAGCCTGGCCATGGGGTGGCCCAGCTGACGGATGCGAACAAACGCAGGGCATTGAGGGCTAGTGCTGGTGCCCGTGGTGGTGGCACGATCCGGGGTTGGTTCCCCAGTGCCCATGGAAAGCCAGATGCAAGTGGCACATGCATCTAGAGTTCATTTGCAGTGGTTGGAGGCCCTGATGGATCCTTTTCTCTCTCTCCCTCTCCCTCTACTATTTCTCTCTGCTAGCAAGTAAATAATTTTTTATTTTTTAAATACGTGCCTCAAAGGTTGTTAGGTATGACCATCAGAAATGTGGTTTTAAAAGCCGGGCGTGGTGTTGCATGCCTTTAATCCTAGCACTTGGGAGGCAGAGGTAGAAGGATCACCATGAGTTCAAGGCCACCCTGAGACTACATAATGAATTCCAGGTCAGCCTGAGCTAGAGGGAGACCCTACCTCAAAAAACCAAAAAAAAAAAAAAAAAGAAAAGAAATGTGGTTTTGTTCCAGGTGTGGTGGTGCATGCCTTTAATCCCAGCACTCGGGAGGAAGAGGCAGGAGTATAGCCATGAGTTCAAGGTTACCCTGAGACTACATAGGGAATTCCAGGTCAGCCTTGCTAGAGTGAGACCCTACCTTGAAAAACCAAAGGGAAAAAAAAACCCAAAAACAAAAAAAGAGAAGTGGTTTTGTGTCCAAGAAGGTGTGATATATTTTTATTTTTTATTTTTATTTTTTGCTGGAATTTGTCAGCCTTTCAAAAGAGCCATGCCATGGTCCCATGTGAACACATTGGGATAGAAAGAGAGAGGGTATCTTGGAAGGAATACAGTCCCACCCACCTGCTGTTCTTGACACACGTTCTGTAGGTGGCTCTATTCCTTGGCCGTCGTTCCCTTGGTTGCAGGCATAGGAAGCCGCCTGTGCTGTCCTTTCAAAGATGGAGCTCACGAAAGGAGGCAGGGCAGCGCATGGACTGCAGGAAGGGTTTAAGGACCAGCCTTTGAAAGGACACACCCTCAGTTGGATTTAGGGGGTTGTGGAGCAGGAATCAAGGTTTTCCTGTTTGTTTTTTTTTAATTGTTTTTCCTAGTAGGGTCTCACTCTAGCCCAGGCTGACCTGGAAAATTCATCGTACTCTCAGGGTGGCCACGAACTCACAGCAATTCTCCTATCTCTGCCTCCTGAGTGCTGGGATTAAAGGCATGGGTTGTCACACCCAACTAGGAATCAGGAATTGTTGTGCATACACTGAGGTGACAAATCACTCTCCCTTCCTCCCTCCCTTCCTTCCTTTCTTTTTTGAGGTAGGGTCTGACTCTAGCTTAGGCTGACCAGGAGTTCACTATGTAGGCTCAGGGTGGCCTCAACCTTACAGTGATCCTACCTGTGCCTCCCAAGTGCTGAGATTAAAGGTGTATACCACCACACTCGGCTATTTTGTGTGTTTTGGAGACTGGGTGTTACGTAGCAGCTCAGGTTGGACTTGAACTCCTGACCTAACTGTCTTTACTTTCCTGACTGCTGAGAGTATAGACATACTGCCACATCTACCTCATTCTTGTGCATTTTTTTTTAAATATTTATTTATTTATTTATTTGAGAGCGACAGACACAGAGAGAAAGACAGATAGAGGGAGAGATAGAGAATGGGCGCGCCAGGGCTTCCAGCCTCTGCAAACGAACTCCAGACGCGTGCGCCCCCTTGTGCATCTGGCTAACGTGGGACCTGGGGAACCGAGCCTCGAACCGGGGTCTGTAGGCTTCACAGGCAAGCGCTTAACCGCTAAGCCATCTCTCCAGCCCTTCTTGTGCATTTTTAAAAAGTATTGTTGGTCTAGAAAGATGGCTTAGTGGTTAAGGTGCTTGCCTGTGAAGCCTGAGAACGCAGGTTCAATTCCCCAGGACATGTATAAGCCAGATGCACAAGATGGTGCATGCATCTGGAGTTCATTTGCAGTGGCTGGAGGTCCTAGCATACCCATTCTGTCTGCCTCTCAAATAATGTTTTTTGCACCACCTGCCTATTTTTTTAATTAGATATGGTATTTACTTATTTTAAATATATTTTATTTATTTGAGAGAGAGAAAGACATAGTGGGGGGTGGGGGGGAGAGAGAGAGAGAATGGGCATGCCAGGCCCTCAAGCCACTGCAAACAAACTCCAGATAACGAACTCCAGAAACCTTGTGCATGTGGCTAATGTGGGTCCTGGAGAATTGAACTGGGATCCTTTGGCTTTGCAGGCAAATGCTTTAACTGCTAAGCCATTTCTCCAGCCCATAAATAATTTTTCTGAGATAGAGGTCTGCTTCTTTTTCTTAATTTCTCAAATAAATAAATGAAATATTTATAAAATATTATTATTTGCACTCCAGTGCCCCTAGCCAATGCAAGTGAACGCCACCTTTAGCAGTATTTTTTAATAATTTATTTACTTGACATGTGTGTATGGATGGATTGCACCAGGGTCTCATGTTGCAGTGAAGGCCAGGCACATTCATCTCTTTGCACAGCTGGCTTTGTGGGTACTGGGGAGCAGAACCCAGGCTGGCAGACTTGGCAAGCATGTCTTTAACCATCGAGCCCCTCCCTGGGTTTTGAGCTTTGGTTTCTCTGTGTCTGTGCTGGGGATGGGGTCGGGGCCTTTCACTGCTGTCCATGCTCCTCCCACTTAGCTACATACCAGCAGGTTTTTGTTTCTTTTGTCACTGATCTGAAAATCAGTTTCTAGGAGGTGACTGGGAATGTCAGTCAATGGTCGACCACGGTACTTGCCCTTGGGAGCAAATGTTTGATCTCTAGCTTCACCAAGGAAAAGAAGGACCTGCAGGAGAACTTCCAGCCTCCTCCTTGCTCTGGCCAGCACACCCGGATGCCATGCCCCGTTTATGTGTTGCTGACAAAGTAGATGTGGAGTCTTCAAAGGGAAATGAAGTCCTGGGACATAAGAAGGTAGGGGGGTGGGCAGACAATCATCTGTTACTCATCTGCGGAGCCTTAAAACCTCTGATACACTGAGCACTTGGTGGATGCTACAGAAATGTTGAATCTGGCTGGGTGGGCATGGTGGCACACACCTTTAATCCCAGCACTCAGGAGCAAGAAGTAGGAGGGTCTTTGTGAGTTCAAGGCCACCCTGAGACTACATAGTGAATTCCAGGTCAGCTTCAGCTAGAGTGAGACCCTACCTCAAAAAACCAAAAAAAAAAAAAAAAAAAAGTTTAAGTGGGCATGGTTGCACAGGTTTTTTTATTTTTCATTTTTATTTTATTTTTAATTTTTATTAACATTTTCCATGATTATAAAAAAATGTCCCATGGTTATTCCCTCCCTCTCCCCCCACACTTTCCCCTTTGAAATTCCATTCTCCCTCATATTACCTCCCCAACTCAATCATTGTACTTACATATATACAATATCAACCTATTAAGTTCCCTCCTCCCTTCCTTTGTTTTCCCTTTGTATCTCCTTTTTAACTTACTGGCCTCTGCTACTAAGTATTTTCATTCTCACGCAGAAGCCCAATCATCTGTAGCTAGGATCCACATATGAGAGAGAACATGTGGCGCTTGGCTTTCTGGGCCTGGGTTACCTCACTTAGTATAATCCTTTCCAGGTCCATCCATTTTTCTGCAAATTTCATAACTTCATTTTTCTTTACCGCTGAGTAGAACTCCATTGTATAAATGTGCCACATCTTTGTTATCCACTCATCAGTTGAGGGACAGCTAGGCTGGTTCCATTTCCCAAATTGAGCAGCAATAAACATGGTTGAGCACATACTTCTAAAGATGATTCCTTCGGATATATGCCTAGGAGTGCTATAGCTGGGTCATATGGTAGATCATTCTTTAGCTGTTTTAGGAACCTCCACACTGATTTCCACAATGGCACCCAGCACTCAGGAGGCAGAGGTAGGAAGACCTGGGACGACAGAGTGAGATTCAGGTCAGCCTGGGATAGAGTGAGACCCTACCTCGGGGGGGTAGGGGGGGAAGAAATGTTGAATCTGCGGAACTTTTTTCTATCTCAGCCTGCCAAGATTTTAAACTTTTTTTTTTCTTTTTTTCTTTTTTCCTGAGGTAGCGTCTCACTCTAGCTCAGGCTGACCTGGAATTCACTTGGCCTTGAACTAATGGCAATCCTACCTCTTATCTCCCAAATAATGGAATTGAAAGTGTGTGACACCATTCCTGGCTCCACTTGAACCTCCCACCCCCACCCAAGGTAGGGTTTTACTATAGCTCAGGCTGATCTGGAATTCACTCTGTAGTCTCAGGGTGGCCTCGAACTCATGGCGATTCTCCTACCCCTGCCTCCCCAGTGCTGGGATTAAAGGCGTGCTCACCATATCCGGCCCCACTTAAACTTTTTTTTTTTTTAATTTTTAATTTTTTATTAACATTTTCCATGATTATAAAAAAATATCCCATGGTAATTCCCTCCCTCCCCACCCCCACACTTTCACCTTTGAAATTCCATTCTCCATCATATTACCTCCCCATTACAATCATTGTACTTACATATATACAATATCAACCTATTAAGTACCCTCCTCCCTTCCTTTCTCTTCCCTTTATGTCTCCTTTTTAACTTACTGGCCTCTGCTACCAAGTATTTTCCTTCTCACGCAGAAGCCCAATCATCTGTAGCTAGGATCCACATATGAGAGAGAACATGTGGCGCTTGGCTTTCTGGGCCTGGGTTACCTCACTTAGTATAATCCTTTCCAGGTCCATCCATTCCACTTAAACTTTTTTAAAAAAATATTTTTAGCTAGTGTGGTAGCACATGCCTTTAATCCCAGCACTGGGGAGGCAGAGGATTGCTGTGAGTTCAGGGCCACCCTGAGTCTACAGAGTGAATTCCAGGTCAGCCTGGGCTAGAAGGAGAAAACAAACAAAAATGTGAAGTCCTTGATTTCTTTTAAAGAACCCATTTTCAAGGTAACTGCCAACATCAAGGTTTTAGGTTTTTCTTCACCGAGCACAGCCCATGAACTTCATCCCTTCGGTTGGAGTCCCTTGCCCTCTGTATACTGCTGACAGTGCCGGAGGAGGTCAGGTGTGATGTGGATACATGACAGGTTCCCAGACGTTGGCACTCTTGAGACCCTTGTGTGTTTAGTACTTCATGGATGTAGCAGTGGAAGTAGAGATTTTAATTATTAGTAATTACTAATATGATTTTAATTGTGCCTACTTACTACTTGAAGGCTAGTTTTATATTCTCATGATACTTGCCTTTACATTATAGGTTCATCACTTCTAATTGATGGCTGAGCTAAAAGCTCTTGCATGGCCCAGTTAAATAAACTATGATGTTGGGGTGTGGTTCTGTGCTAGATTGCATGCCTAGCAGGTGTGAAGCCCTGGTTTAATGCCTGGCAAGTCACAAATCCTAGCATGGTGATATACCCCTATAACTCTAGTATTGGGGTGGGAGTAGAGGCAGGTCAGGAATTAAGGTCATTCTCAGCTATATGGCAAGTTCATGGCCAGCCTGGGTCTCATGAAACCTTGTCTCCTTAACTATGGAAATTGAGCTGGGCATGGTGGCCCATGCCTTTAATCCCAGAACTCAGGAGGTGAGTTCAAAGCCAGCGTGGGACTACAGATTGAGTTCCAGGTCAGCCTGGGTTAGAGTGAGACCTTACCTTGAAAACACAAAATGAAACAAAATTATGGAGAGATGGCTTAGCAGTTAAGGTGTTTGCCTACAAAGCCAAAGGACCCAGGTTTGATTCCCCAAGACCCACATAAGCCAGAGAATACAAGGTGATGCATCCACATGCGTCTGAAGTTCATTTGCAGTGGCTAGAGGCCCTGGCCCACCCATTCTTTCTCCCTCTCTAATTTCTCACAAATAAATAAAAACACAAATATATATATTTAAAAGGGGGTGACCCTTTTCTCCCCTATTCTAAATGAATACTCCTATTTAAAAACAAAAACAAGTCCAGCTTAGCAGTAAAGGCACTTGCCTGAAAAGCCAAAGAACCCGGTTCAATTCCCCTGGATCCACATTAGCCATATGCATAAGGAGGCGCATGTGTCTGGAGTTCATTTGCAGTAGTGCATGCCTATTCTTTCTCTCTCAAATAAAGTAAAAATTTATAAAAAAAAAAATACATTGGGTTGGAGGGATGGCTTAGTGGTTAAGGCTCTTGCCTGCAAAGTCAGAGGACCCTGGTTCAATTCCTCAGGACCCACGTTAGCCAGATGCCCAAGGGGGCTCACACATCTGGAGTTCGTTTGCAGTGGCTGGAGGCCCTGGTGTGCCCATTCTCTCTCCCCCTTTTTCTCTGTCAAATAGTAAATTTAAAAAATATTTTAAAAGTACATAAAAACAAAAATTCTGGAGCTGGGAGTCGCGGTGCACACCTTTCCTCCCAGCACTCGAGAGAGGTAGTGCTGTGAGTTTGAGGCCAGCCTGAGACTACATAGTGAATTCCAGATTGGTCTGGGCTACAGTGAGACCCTACCTTGAAAAACCAAAAGAAAACAAACAAACAAAGCCAAGCGTGGTGGCACAGGCCTTTAATCCCAGCACTCAGGAGGCAGAGGTAGGGGAATCACGGTGAATTCTAGGTCAGCCTGGGCTACAGTGAGACTCTACCTCGGAAAAAGAAAGAAAAAATCCTATGGAAATTTCCTGTACACTTAAATTGAGGTTCCAAACACCTGCTGAAATTATAGTCTGAACTCAGAAAATGCACTGCAGATTTGTATGGAAATGAAGATATTCTTGTTTTAACTGGATAGCACAGGAAATGTTTAAAGCAGCTTGGTTTGATTGATGATTGCAGTATAAGTTTCCCATATAAAAGCATTACCATGTCTTTAGCAAAAGCTAATTTCTAGCCGGGTGTGGTGGCGTACGCCTTTAATCCCAGCAGGGAGGAAGAGGTAGGAGGATCGCCATGAGTTTGAGGCCACCGGGAGACTGTATAGTGAATTCCAGGTCAGCCTGAGTTAGAGCGAGACCCTACCTACAACTACAAAACCAAGAAGAAAGCTAATTTCAAATCCATTTGGTGTTTGGAAATAGGTGTTATATCAGTCAAGGTTCCCCAGAGAAATAGAACCAATATGATATAGGAACACATGAATAAAGACACTTTTGGGGGTGGGGAGGTGGCGAATCAGTTAAAGGCGCATGGTTGCAAAGCCTGATGGATGGCCCTGTTTGATTCTTACGTGTCCATGTAAAGGCAGATGCTCAAAGTGGTGCATGCATCTGGAGTTTGTTTGCAGCAGCAGGAAGCCCTGGTGTATACCCATTCTCTCATCTGCTTGCAAATAAACATTTTTTTTTTTAAATTTTAGAAAGAATTGGCACACCAGGGCCTTCGTCACTGAAATAGAACTCCAGATGCTTGTGCCACCTAGTGGGCATATGCCACCTTGTGCTTGCTTCACCTTTGTAAGTCTGGTTTATGTGGGATCTGTGGAGTTGAACATGGGTCCTTAGGCTTTGCAGGCAAGCACCTTAATCACTAAGTCATCTCTCCAGCCCTACTTTTTTTTTTTTTTCTTAATGTGGGCCCTAGGGATTGAATTCATGTACTCATGCTTTCAAGGAAAGCATTTTACCTGTTAAACCACCTCACCAGTCCCAGGGATTATTTCTTAAAATCAGTAAATAAACCAGGCATGGTGGTTTATATATGTTATCCCATAACTGGGGAACCTGAGGAGGATCACAACTTTGAATTGAGGCCAGACTTGACTCCATGGCAAGTTCAAGGCCAGCTTAGACTTGTTATATATATAAAACAAGACTATCACAAAAGAAAGTAAGTAAAAAAGGTTTAAAAATTGAACATAGAAGCTGGGCATGGTGGCACACGCCTTTAATCCCAGCACTCGGGAGGCAGAGGTAGGAGGATCACTGTGAGTTCAAGTCCACCCTGAGACTACAGAGTGAATTCCAGGTCAGCCTGAGCTGGAGTGAGAACCTTCCTTGAAAAAAAAAAAAAAAAAAAAAAAAGAACATATAGGGGGTGAGGACCTGGGAAGCAGTGAAGGTGGCTGAAGGAGTGCCCTCCTAAACTGGCCTCTGGGCCTTGGACTCCTGGCCCCAGGATGCCTAACGTGCTGCTGAGCTGAGTGAGGACCCTTCTACAACCAGAAAGACCCTGGCGTGCTATGTGAGGACCCTTACCATGTGGCAGAAGGAATCTGACAAAGAACCCAGGCCCGGATGATCCTCTGAAACACAGATTCCAATGCACAAGCTTTACCAGGGAGCCCGCATGGCCCTGTCCTCCCTGTCCACGCAGCTGCGCCTGCTTGTGTGCTACCTGCTTAGTGCAGCCGTGGACACACGCCTGCACACACAGCTTTCTTATGAATGATTGCTAAGCAACCTTCTGTTTGTGCCCCCAAATCATGTAACCTTAGAAACTTGTAACCCACCAGTAGTAGAACGATTTCAAGGTGATGTCAGACTGCCTGCCATACTGTCTGTAAACCCGCGAGGTATCAGAGCTCAGGACTCGGGCTTTGGAAGTTATTCCCGAGTCCATGTCTACATGAATAAATTTTCCGATTCTCCGCTCTATCTCTGGTGCCGTGTGACTCAGTTTCCCATAACAGCCGCACAGGAAGGAGCCTAGCATGCTGTGTGAGGACCCTTACTACACAGGAAGACTCCTGACCACAGATACTTTCATATTTACCTCAGAACAAAATTCTCAATTTCAAACTTGGTAAGAACTTCTGGGGTGTCTTTCAAATGGGTAGTCCTGCTTCCTCAGGCACAGTCCATAGCTAAATGTGGATATCAAAAGCTAGTCATGCTGGCTGTGGTGGTGCACACCATTAATCTTAGCTGTCAGGTGGCTGAGGAAGGAGGATTGCTGTGAGTTGGAGGACAGCCTGGGACTACAGGATGAATTCCAGGTCAGCCTGAGCTACAGCAAGATCCTACCTCAAAAAA